>NC_136643.1:9690839-10290839 GCF_949748355.1 Melanostigma gelatinosum | reverse complement strand
TGAAGTCTGATTCACACAAGTAGATCTTTTTACTTAAAACAGAGACGGGAACCTATTACTTAACCTAGACAACGAAATATAACATTCTATATCACTGCTTTGATTTCTCAAGTACTTTATGAAGCTTTTTAAACTTAGGAAAGCACTATGCCACTACTTACTGCCAAAGCAGCTTTCATCCTAAGTGGTCTTCCTTTCTAGGGACAGCACTTTAAAACATCTTATTTACATGAGGAAGACACATGCTTATACAACACATCCTACAATGTAGGAGTTTGGGGTTTTTCAAGTGCAGGTTTATGACTCAGAGATATAAATGCAGATAGGATTAGTTTTGAGTTAGAATTCCATTTTAAGAATGGAATGATTAATAAAGCAAGGGTGCAGCATCCGGCATAATGAGTGCGTTTGACTGTCTTGGTTTTTGTCTTTTCGACTGGAAGTGGTGTGCTAAAGCAAGCTGATCTGGAAAACTGTGAAAACCATCCCTGAGATAAATAAAAGACTCCTGATGAGCTTCAGTTGACCTTACTTGAACACATAAGTTGAGACAAACCATATCTTGGTACAGCTCGTATGCAGACTTACCAATAATGTAAAATATTATATTCACTCAGCTTCATGCAGTCTACCATACGTCATACAGAATCACGTATAATCACACCAACAGGAAGGCGGCAATACAATGTTGTGTAACCCTCGGTCGAGACTCGGGAACATCTACAAGGTCTTCATCTTATCTTAATCTGCAGACACCCAGCGCCTCCTCACATAAGGCATGCCAAGTGTGAAGGACTCTCCAAAATACCAGACCATGACACATGTGCACAAATCAACCATTTCTTCACGTGTAATAAAATTTTCTCTCGACACACGCCCCAACCGAAGTTACGCTTTTCCTGGAGCTTTCAACTGTATCCCAGTGGATGGAGCTGACTCAGTTGCCATGGAGATCTGTTGATAAACAATAGTTTCATCCCCCGGATAAGTCCTAAAATTGCTATGACACCATAACAGATGCTTGCATGTAAACACATCCATCTCCACTACAACTGATACAACTCTGTCACCTGATGAAAACCATATGAGGTGATTGAAAGCTCCAGAAAAGCAATAAGTTAGTGGACTTAGTTGTTGAGTCTTAGCAGTAGTACATTACAAATTCTTTTTTTATGTTAAGGTTTGTCACATTTGTCATGAAACAATCATGCCAACTGGATGCTTTATATTTTAGGAACCCTGAATAATAAACTTATCGATGATATTATAAAAATAGATATTTAATTTAGTGTTTGGTAGAAAATAAACTCTGTATCTGATGCAGAGTTAGTTTCAGCACTGCAGCATGAATGACTCATCATAACAATGACTCACATGACCTGTGAGCCCACTTAAAGTGACAGTCAACTCAGGGAAAATAGAATTTGCTCTCACACTTAGATTATGGAGAAAAAAAAGGCAACAGAGACACCCACGATTTCAAGTGCTCAACACACGGGTTTTGATGGGTTTCAGGAATAGTCCAGCCACCCCCACTCAATGATCATGCACAACATATGAAATCAAGTCCTTAATTGATTTTGCTGTTCAGTGGATGTGCATTTATTAATTCTGCATTGTACAAGTGATGCGTGTTGTTTAAAAAAAAGCCACAAAAAAGGCCTTTCAAAGATTGCTCCATGTTCAGCAAAACATCAAGTCTCGATATGAGATGGTTCCTGAAATGACACACTGCAGCACAGTGATACCCCAACATGAGGAATAATAATAGTGATCACTACCATGGAAAAGATCAACTGTTTCCACGCCTCTCCCTGATAAATGATTGGCTCACCAATAGCTTGCTATTCTATCAATAATAGTACATTTTAATTATGTAGCGCAGCAAAGAGAAGGCCCTGTTCCCCCTGGTGTGATGGTTGGACAGAGTAGGGGGGGGGGGTAAGAAGGTTGGCATCGGCAGATCTGAGGTTGCTGGTGGGAGCGTGTCGATGTAGGCGGTCCGAAAGCTATGAAGGGGCGATGTTGTGAAGGGCTTTGTATGTAATGATGAGAATAGTGAACTGTATTTTTTTGCTGTGAGGGCGAGATTAGGGAGAATTGGGAGAGTGCTCGGTCATAGGGTGGAATTGACAGATACAGGGTTGGGGGGGCGGGGCTAGAAGTGGCCTGTTGGTTGTAGATGCTTTGTAGAATGACAGGAAGGAGTTACATGTCTTAACTGTGAAGAAGTGCAAGAGATTGTCCATAAGTCTGAGATGTTTATTTATTGTGGAGAAAATAAACTTGTTGTTGGTGGAACCGGAGTGGATGATGCCAGAGTAGTAGACGGAGCGTGCATTATTGAGAGCCAGTTTGTATTGCATGTATTCCTTGTCAGCCAGGGTGTGTACTGTGAGGCTGGTTTTATTGGAGAGCCGATCTAGTTCTCGTTTTCGGAGTTCAGTGGTAAACCAGGGAGCGGTGTGGGTGAAAGAGACAGTTCTGGTTTTGAGAGGGGCAAGCTGATCAAGGCAGGAGGATAGTGTGTTATTGTAGAGGTCGACCAGGTCTATTGGGGAGGGGCTAAAAGAGGGGGTGAAGGTGGAGAATTTTTCTGTGAGACAGGCTGACAGGGATGAGAGCCAGACAGAGTTGATATTACGGAGAGTGATGGTGCGTGTTTGTTTGGGTTCTGGGATGGGGATGTCGATCTCCATGATGATGGCTAGGTGGTCGGAGATGGTGAGGTCAGAGCCAAAGAGGTGGTTGATGGGGATTCCAGTGGAACAGACCAGGTCTAATAGGAAATCTATATTATGTTCAATTGTAAAAAGAAAACTTCATGGAGTCTGTGAAAATGACATCTTACACATAAAAGATAACACATTTAGTCTGACTGAGCATCATGCAAGTTGTTTTAAAGTTGACAAGGCCTAATGGCAAAGGCCAAATCATTTGTCTTTAATCTGCAGCCAGAAAAACTGCTTATAAAAGAAAAAGGCTGGAGAACCTGAGGCTACAGTCGGGCTCATCTGGAGTTTAACCGGCTGTCTCATCAGATTACACTGCCTCTTAACTTTAAAAGGAAATGCTTTTTACCCAGAGCTACCACAGGGCATTGGCGAATTCAGCATCTTCTGTGCGCCATTCCAGCCAATAGTTGGTGAGACATATCACTAAAAACCACAATCACCAACCACATGGAAGCATTCAAGATTAAGTCAGGGTATTATCAAAGCCATTAAGATTTATCATATGCAACAACATGGATATGCGTAGCAAATTTAATGGCAATATTTCCAAATTTCGTTGGGATATTTCCGTTTGGACCACAGCAGTGGATCAACAGACCAAAAAACATATACACATTGGGATCGTGCTTGAAAATCAAACAAAACAAACTCAAAGTGCTCCCAGTTTATGTTTTTTGGGGGCATTGTCGGGTGCTGTTTCACATTACACGTTACACATCTTTCACCAAATGGTGGGCATGATACAGCTACATCTTGGGATTTGGGGAACTACACCAAAATCTACACCAAAATCAGAGCATGCATATTTCAACTCATTTTATGCTGGGTAGGTACTGTAGTAGTGTATCGTAGCATATTAGAGTTGCATTCTGAAAACAGCTGTCTGGTACAGCTGGGAATTCCAGTGAAGTTGCTTGAACAATACGCTGAAAGACACCAGAACACTTTTTATTGCTGATGGGGACTGCAGAGCAGAGTGATACTCATCATGCTTTTCACATCCACATAGTTATTAAATCCATTGGAAATATAAACATATTGATAGTAGCTTGAACTATAGCAGTGGCAGATCAGAAAATGCCCATGAGAATGAGCCAAATAGGTCGCTTTGATGGTCAAAAGACCTCCCTTGTCATTAAAGTCTGGGGCTTTGTTGAGGTTATTGTAACCAGTGTCGGACGACATTGTATGACATTTGGTTTGTCATCGAGCAGCTAAAATCTACAGGGCAAAGCATGCCTTCTTATGCCAGTCTGTTTATATCTACTGTGTCGTTGGCAGCCGAGCAGTTCATGTTCATCTAAGCTCCATCACATACAAAAGTCAATGACTCTATTCAGGCCTTTTTCTGTCTCAAATGATTGTTACAATATGATTTACCGTAAGCATCATTGTTTCCGTCACAATCTGTTTCCTGCCTCTGCGATTTGCTGATACAATCTTTGTCTGACAGCTACAGTGACTGTTAGATTTGGGAAATAATGTGCTCTGTGTGGGTCTGATACTTGTATTTTCTATACACCACAATGATATTCAGGGTTCATTTTTAGAATCATTTAAAATGCAAAAATGTCAAGTTGAGTGTATTTTCTCATGTTGGTATTTAAAACATTATTTGTTATCCAAGGTTTATAGAAGCCATGTATCGCCTATATCCCAAAGTTATCAAAAAAATTATATTATGTCTTAGTATATTTGTTCAATTCTCATATAGTATATATTTAAGATTGTGGCATCTCTAAACCATTTACAGTATTGCATGTATTTCCATCTGTTCAGTTGAGTCACCACTGCCTATTAAACTATATGTATCTTTGTCTGTAAACACAGCTAGTTTTCTAAGTTAAAAATGCACTACAAAGTGTTCCATATTGAGCTCTTTAAATAGCAGAGCAGGATAAAATACATCAAAGGACAACCGTCTTTTGAATGGTCGCCCTTTATGAAAAAAGGCCTTCATGGATTCCCCATGCCATTCTCATTCATACTGTAGATGATGCAGAAATAACATAAGATTGATGTTGCATTGTCTAGTTCTCACAATATCTTTTACAAATTTAAAATGAATTTCCCAGCTGTTTTGTCAGCATCCTTTCAAGAGCACAAACCTGGAGAAACTCAAGGATGAACTGGATGACTTCAAAATGATGATATGGGTGAGCCTGAAATGGAAAATATGAGAGGCTCTCGAAAGATGAATACACTTTGGCTGTGAGATGTAGGTGTGGTGAGTGAAGATGAGAACGCTTTGTGTCCTCAAGGCAATTGGTAGGATGGGCAGGAAGGATAAGGTGGAGCTAAAACAAACTAAGAGACACTGATACAGACAGAAGTGTCTCTTTGGTCAAATCTGTGGAACCAAAACCCTTTTTTAACCCGCCTTTTTCGATCGTACAGTTTTGGTTGTAAAGTGCATTATATGTTGCTCAGATAGAAACAGGGCGTCATGGCTGAAAGCGATGTAAAATACTGTTAGTCCTCCTATGAGTGTTTAACCATTAAACCACTCATTGCATTGTCCAAAAAAAAAAACTATGACAGTACAATAATCTGGACCACCCAGATCCCCTCTCACATTCAACATTGAAACCAAACGTTCTGATGTCTTCCATTCAGCCGGTCTCTAGGACTTTGCGCAACATCTACCTCAGGGATTAGCTGCATCCCATAGTGCTCTTCGAGTGGCAGTGAAGTGTCATGTGAAACAAGATACAGCGAGCCAACCCAACCTCTTAAACAGACTCACAGCAACTGTTGAAAGGAAATGGGAGTTGGTGTTGGTATTAAATGGAATTAACAGCCTACGTGGTGTGCCTGCGCTGGGGATGGCCTTGGAAACTTCCTGTGTGTGTTGAAAATAAAGTTTCCGTGCACTTTATTTTGGACCTGGAGCATGCTGGACACCCTGTTTTCTTATTTTGCTTCCCCTTAGCTTTCCTGAACTTCTGTTTTGGAAGCCTGCTTTGTTTAACTGCAATGAAGTGACCATGTCTGTAAAAGTCTGTGATATATAGGAGAGATGCCTGTAAAAACGCTTGTTATTTTTGTTTTTCTCTCAGCCCGTGACAAAAACGTAGATATTGAAAGATTATGCAAAACCCCAGATTACACTCAGTCACAACGTTTTGGTTGCTTTCTTGACTTTATTTTAATGTTAGGAATGATTGTGGGTCTGGCATATTAGATAACGGGCTGCCTCTCAGGTCTATTATACCTTCGTATTCTAAATTGTGTTCTGACTGAATGTGGAGGTTTAAAGGTTTATTAAAGGTCAATGCATAGACACCTTTTTGCTCTCGGCGGCACTATTCATTCATCCATCCATCCATCTGTTAATTATCTTCGGCTTATCTGGGGCTGAGTCGCAGGGACAGCAGGCTTATCCGGGAATTCTAGACGTCCCTCTCCCCAACAATGTTTTCCAGCACTTCCTGGGGGACCCTGAGGCGTTCCCAAGCCAGACAAGATATATATCTCTCCAGCATGTTCTGGATTTACCCCGGGGCTTCATACCCATGGGCATGCCTGCCAAATCACAGAATCTGGCCCCTTTTGACACGAAGGAGCAGCGGCTCTACTCCGAGCTGCCTCCGGATGTCTGAGCTCCTCACCCTATATCTCTAAGGCTGAAACCAGCTACCCTACGAAGGAAGCTCACTTTGGTCGCTTGTGTCCGTGATCTCATTCTTTCGGTCACTACCCAAAGCTCATGACCATAAGTGAGGGTTGGAGTGTAGATGGAGTGATGAATAGAGAGTTAAGCTGTCAACACAACAGTCTTGTGCAAAGCTTGCCCTCAACTTCCTCTCCATCTCACTTTCTATCTAGAGATAGAATCTAGAGATACTAGAACTCCCTTGCTTAGGGAAGTGCCACTAATGAAGATTGAGCTACTTTTTCTTTAATTGGTGGGAAATAACGACTGAAAACTGAATTGTTTTCCAATGAATCGGGCCCTCCTCTCCTCTGAGAAGGCAATCTTGCGATGCTGCGTGGAGGTCTGCAACTGAAGAATTTGCACTTGTCCCAAGAATTCAATGATTCCCTTTATGCACGAAGTGGGCAAATAAACACAGATTACAAAAACAATTCACCTCTCATTCAATCTCAACACATTTAGTAAGTAAGTTAATGTTTAATAATACATTGGAATGTTACATGTGTTGCTGTTATTCATCTGGCTGGGAAAAATAGATATAACAATACACACGTACTCATTATCTCTGGAACTTCGGTGCTAAGGGTGTTCACAGCCATTGTACAAATGCCAAATTAATCTGAAGACAAATTTTTTTAAGTCGGTCCACACTGCATCTCTTGCCGCCGCTTGTCCTGCTCTGACAGACATGGAGGACTTTCACCAGCCGGAGTACAAGGAACTTTTCAGGGCGATTTTCTCCCGCATTCAGTAAATTGTGATGGACGAACCGTTACAGACAAAAACAGAGAATGCAGTAATGACGCATTATAAAACAGGACAAATAGCAAAACAGACCCCTGAACATCATCTTTATTGTCATCATGACCTAAATTCCCAAACAGATAAAAGTAATGCAGAGAGAATCTGATATCCATACTTACTTTACTATTTTAAGTACAATCCACTGCTTCCATGTGCTCCAGACCAAGAATGAACCATGGATCAATCCACCAGTGCTAAATCCTAAATGGGCCTCTGGATGAATGTTAGTAAGTACATTTACTCAAGTTCTGTATGTAGTTACAATTTTGAGGGAATTATAATATGAACTCAACTACTTTTAAAGAGCAACTTTCCACGACATTTTTTTAACAGCTAAAATTTAATATTTTACATATGATGAGCTATTTTACACATCATAAGCTTATACAATATGATACTTCTTTATAAATGAAACTACCCACCTGAATGGCTATGAGATCCTATAACTTCTCCTTAAAGAGGCTAAATACACTATTCACTTTTTTTGAAGATAAATGACTCTCTCACTAAACAGTCACCCCTACATGCAATTTAAATAGCAATATCATTTCATAATTTATTGAACAAATGAGCAAGATTATAGCAAACATATTCAACTTCACACACTGTGGCTTTTTAAAAATGGATGTAAAATGATGCATACATTGCAGAAAACATAGCTCTGTATGCTACAATAGATGTAAGTAGGGCTGGGCGATATGGCCTAAAAAAAAAATCTCCGATTTTTTTACAAAAAATCCGATTCACGATTTAAATCGATTTTTTTCCCCCAAAATTTTTTGCAGATGACAGAAGCTGTTGAAAACAATTTTTTCTTTTATTTTGTGATGATTTTCCCAAGTAGGTTGATAAAAATAAAGTGCAAACAAAACCTGAACATTGTAGAAAGGTGCCTGTAGTATACAAAAAGTATTTGGTCACTCTTTTGTTTGCCTGAATCATTTAAATATAAAATTAAATTAAACATAACATTAAATGGCATTAAATAGTAGCCTTCCATTGTAAACAACTGTGCAAATGTAACTTTTTACAGTAAGCTTTTCTAACTGAATACACTGATACAAACACAGCATGAAATAAAATGTATATGACCCTTTAACATTCACATTTTCAAAAGTGCAACATCTGATCTAACATCAACATAACATATTTTGCACAGTAAATAAGTGCATGTAAACAAAATCAAGTGCATTCACAACATAACCAACAGTATTAAACAGTAGTGCATGTTTTTTCTAAATATTTTTTGCCAGGAAGACAAGCCTGTCTACTACCTCTGGCTTCAGGCATGCACGGTGGCATGTAACAATGCCCCCCCCCACACACTGAAAAGCCTCTCAGAGGGGGCACTTGTAGCTGGCACAGAGAGGTATTTCTTTGCTAAAGTACTTAGCCTTGGAAAGTTAAGTTGGTGACGCTTCCACCAGTCAAGTGGATCGGTGTCTGGGTCAACCTGCTGGACCACAGGTCAGTTGTTGCGGAGTAGAATGACATCCCCTCCAGCTCCGCAGAGATCCTTTGGCGTGTACTATTGTACAGCCGAGGCAAGGCAACGTCAGAAAAATGTTTACGGCTTGGTAGCACGTACCTGGGGTCCAAAGCTTTGAGACGGTGAATAAACCCCGGCTTTTCCACGGTGTATATGGGCACCATATCTTTTGCGATATACATCGCGACTGCATCCGTGATGGCTTTCCACCGGGCACTCTTCTTCTCATGCGGAGTACAGTTGGTGAATGTCTCCAAAATGCTGGGTTGTTTTTGTGAGGTGGCGGCGGCAGCAGTGAAGCTGCTGGCCGCCATTGTTTTAGTTTGTAAACAATGCGCGCGCACTCTACTACGGGAAAAAGGGGTGGGGGCGATTTTCTCGATTTTCAATAAAACACATCGCCTTAAAGCACACATTCGAATTAATCGATTAAATCGATTTATCGCCCAGCCCTAGATGTAAGGATATGATTCGAACTTCCTTCCACTTTTGATGAGGTGCTACTGAACTCAGTCGACATCCAGGACTTGAGGCAAGGTAAGCCAATCTCATTCAATGGACAGACATGTAAATGTTCTTTCTAACCCTGAAGACAGATCCCTCCCTGATAAAGTGTTAATGGGAGCTTCTACATTGTCAGTTCATTTTCCTGAGTGCTGTGTTGATCGAATATGGGAATCAAGGATCCATATTGGCTGCTCAGAGTGTGGTACCCCTCCGCCCATATTTCTTTACTTGAGGGAAAGTGTGTCAGTTTCAATCCAGTTAATGAGGTGTATATGAGTAACAGTGCACAGTGGGGAATTAGCTTGTGTCACTGCTGTGATGGGCAAGTACAATCTGTTTACGTGAAAACAAGAGACGATAGGGCTAAAACATTCTGACAAGCGATACCACGCCATTCGTCGAGTCATCTTTCTTGTGCAGGAATTCCCACAATCCACAAGACGTGAAGCGACTTCCTGAGAGAGTTATTGCATAACGTGCAGTTATGTGTGTTTCCAGACCAGATCTGAGCTGCTCTGAGCTGAGCACTGTCTATGTGCTCACTGGCCAGCTTAATTGAGTCCATAAAAAATAACCAGTTAAAAATGTAGACATTGTAGATACTTGATCCTCACATTTCTCCCTTAATGTGTCACGGTTCTCATTTTTAGTGTTTTAGCAATGGATATGGATCCACTGTCGGGGGACTAATTAGTATTGGGATTCCCCTCAGCTGTTACTGTGACCTCGCCATCAATGCTCATTACGTGTCTGAATGAAAACTGATGCCTGAAGTATAAGGTACACATTTGTGTTGTTCTCACAGTTGGAGACTGGTTGTGCTATGTACTGTCTTTTGAGACCCATTGTTTATCCGCCTCTTGTCTACAGCTTGTGAAAATAATAATAAAAATAATTCTTGGCATCTATTGAACTATGAAAGGCTTGATCATGCTACAGCGATCCTTGCAGCCCTTTAATGGTGGTCTAAGTTTAAGAATGTAATATTAAGAGTTGAAGAGTTGGAGGCGCTTATTCTCCAGTCGGTTGACAACATGTCAACTTTCTGTTGTTTTTGTTTGTTTAATTTTATGGAATTTTCTTTGTGTACTTGAGAAAGCCTTGTATCCCTTGCTTTTAGCTGGGCTGTAGACATTCTGTGATCTCTGACCTGAGAGCTGTGAATCCTGCAGATGTCTGCACACGGCTCAGCTCATGCAGCTGTGACCTCTCACTGACACTTGTCAAAACTGTATTAAGAACAGTTCTAACTAGTCTAGCCATCACAGCTTATTACACATGGCTATCTCAAATAATTAAATGCATGAGCTATTTATTCTCGCACCAAAGGACATAGCAAGATGACATTATTGGTGTGTAACTTTAGCCCACTACTCTGAGGTGATTTGTTTTTGCCTCCAATCTTTCCTTTTGTTTTGTCTCAGCTAATACCATGACGTTATTATGATACTGACTGTAAAAAGGTCAAGGAAGACATGTAATTACATTTAAGTTCAGGAGCAAAGTGGTAATGTTTCATACCAGGTTTCTCATTCTAGCACAACAATTGTGTTTAGGCTTAAAATGAATGATATGATAATCCATTATGGCTGCATGCATCTGCATTTGTCTCACAAGGCCACACTGACTTCTCTCATTCTGCCAGCTCAGATATCATTATGTTTTGATGACAGAAATTGTTTAACATAGAGATTATTCTTCCCAGAGGAAGAGTGTACCAACGTTTTAGGAAATATTATAGGGGAAACCGCTGTCTCTCGCATTCTAACAATATTGTTGCTCTAACTTCCTTGTCCTTGTCCAAGCTAGACACCAACAGGTGCATCCACTCTCACTCAAAACACAGATGTCTATGGGAATATTTTGGAACAGAAAACGGAAGTCCTAAAATATAAAGTTTCAGTCCTTAAAGGGAAACAGACTGAAAAAACTGTATATGGATGGTTTGATTAAGGAAACAGGTTTTCACTGCTCTACTGTGCATGCTGAATCTCAAAGCAAAACACTATTCTGAATACATTTCTCAAATTAATTTCACAAATATAGACAGCAAGGCAAGTTTATTTGTATAGCACATTTCAACAACAAGGTAATTCAAAGTGCTTCACATACAACCATTAAAAGCATCAAAACATAAGGCAAAAGAAAAGGAGATTTAAAAACAATTAAAGAAACAGTGTAAGAAATAAAATTCAGTAGTAAAAAGTAAAAGAGATTTAAAACATACATTGAAACAATAATTGATGTCTCCCTGAGACATTACGCTGCACGCAATCAACCATACACTGCCGCAATTCTGCAATTACTCGCACACAAACCACGTCTGGAAAAGATCTCTGCCGATCTGCGTTTTATAGTGTACGCCTTGCACGAACTCGTCCCGGAGGAAATGGCGACATATTGTACACTTTCTAAATTTGAATCGATGTCTCCCTGAGACATTGGGCTGCACGCAATCAACCATACACTGCCGCAATTCTGCAATTACTCGCACACAAACCACGTCTGGAAAAGATCTCTGCCGATCTGCGTTTTATAGTGTACGCCTTGCACGAACTCGGTCCCGGAGGAAATGGCGATATATTGTGCAGTCCTTTTAAAACCATTAAAAGCATCAAAACATAAGGCAAAAGAAAAGGAAATTTAACAGCAATTAAGAACAGTGTAAGAAATAAAATACAGTAGTAAAATGCAGAAATGCAGGAAATTGATTAATATATTATATTGAATGTGGTTCAATTAAAGGCAGCAGCAAACAGAAAAGTCTTCAATCTTGATTTAAATGAGCTGAGGGTCTCAGCAGACCTGCAGCTTTCTGGGACTTTGTTCCAGATATGTGGAGCAGAAAAACTGAACGCTGCTTCTCCATGTTTAGTTCTGACTCTGGGAACAGATAGTAGACCGGTCCCAGACGACCTGAGGGTGGATGGTTCGTAAGGTAGCAGCAGATCAGAGATGTATTTTGGCCCTAAATCATTCAGTGCTTTGTAAACCAACAGTAGGATTTTAAAGTCAATTCTTTGTTGGACAGGAAGCCAGTGCAAATACATCAGAGCTGGGGTGATATGATCCACCCTCCTGGTCTTAGTGAGGACTCGAGCTGCAGCGTTCTGAATCAGCTGCAGCTTTCTGACGGACTTTTTACAGAGACCTGTAAACACACCATTACAGTAGTCCAGTCTGCTGAAGATAAATGCGTGGACAAGTTTTTCCAAATCCTGTTGAGACATAAATCCTCTAATCCTTGATATATTCTTCAGGTGATAGTAAGCTGATTTTGTAATTGTCTTGATATGGCTGTTCAGGTTGAGGTCTGAATCCATAACTACACCTAGATTTCTGGCTTGGTTTGTGGGTTTTAACATCAGTGACTGAAGCTGAGCGGTGATTTTCAATTGTTCATCCTTGGTACCAAAAACAATTACTTCTGTTTTATCTTTGTTTAATTGAAGAAAATTCTGGCACATCCAGATGTTGATTTGTTCAATGCAGTTACCCAGCCCTTGTATGGGATTATAGTCCCCTGGTGACATAGTTATGTAGATTTGTGTGTCGTCTGCATAATTATGATAACACACTTTGTTGCTTTCCATAATCTGAGCTAGTGGAAGCATGTAGATGTTGAACAGAAGAGGCCCCAGTATTGAACCTTGGGGAACACCACATGTAATTTTAGTCAGCTCTGATGTGTAATCAGCCACAGACACAAAGTATTCTCGGTCCTTCAAGTAGGATTCAAACCAGTTAAGTGCTGTGCCAGAGAGTCCCACCCAGATGTTTAGTCTTTCTAGGAGTATGGCATGGTCGACCGTGTCGAATGCAGCACTGAGATCCAGTAACACTAAGACTGAACTTCTGCCATTGTCTATGTTTAAGTGGATGTCATTGAAAACCTTAACAAGAGCAGTTTCAGTACTGTGGTGCTGTCGAAAGCCTGACTGGAAAACATCAAAGCAGTTATTTACGGCCAAGAAGTTGGTCAGCTGTTGGAAAACCGCTTTTTCAATTATTTTACTTAAAAATGGGAGGTTTGATATTGGCCTATCATTTTTCATCGTTGCGGAGTCTAAACTAGCCTTCTTTAGGAGCGGTTTAATAACTGCAGTTTTTAGGGCTTGTGGGAAGACACCTGAGAGAAGGGATGTGTTTACAATATGTAAGAGATCAGTGGTCATGCAGTTTGAAATATTTTTGAAAAAGTGTGTTGGTAGAATATCCAAGCAGCAGGAGGATGACTTCAGATGTTGTATAATGTCTTCTAGGCTTCTACGGTCGATTGAATGAAATTGTGTCATGATATTTGAATGGATGTTATTCAGAGATCGGGACAACACATATCCTGTGGTTGGTGTGGAGGCACTGACTGCTTGTCTAATTTTCTGAATTTTGTCAGTAAAAAAGGAGGCAAATTGATTGCATGCCCAGGTGGATTGGAGCTCAGCAGCTACCGACACTGGAGGGTTTGTTAGCTGTCGACGGTAGCAAATAAGGCGCGTGTATTGTTCTTGTTTTTGGTTATGATGTCAGAGAAGAATGACTGCCTTGCATTTCTAAGTTCCAAATTATAATTGCGAAGTCTCTCTTTATAGATGTCACAGTGAACCTGGAGATTAGTTTTTCGCCACCTGCGCTCAGCTTTCCGACACTCTCGTTTCTCTATTTTGACCAGCGTAGCATTTCTCCAAGGAGATCTTTGCTTACCCGAGACAACCTTCACTTTAGTAGGTGCAATGGCATCAATAATATTTTTAACTTTAAAATTGAAGCCATCTACAAGCTCATTGACTGAGAGGCAAGAGAGGGCTGGTGTGGAGGAGAAGTTCTGAATAAATAGTTCACTGGTGTTTTCAGAGATGTAACGCTTTGTCACAACCTTGGTTTGGACATTTGTGTGCAAGGAGATTGCACTCTCAAAGAAAACACAGAAATGATCAGAGAGTGCAACATCAGTCACAGCAACCTTGGAAATGTTTACACCTTTGGTGATGATTAGGTCCAGAGTGTGCACCTTGTTGTGGGTGGGTGCTGTCACATGCTGAGTCAGATCATAGTTATCAAGGACACCACATAGTTCTATAGAATCTCTGTCCTGGGGATTATCAACATGGATATTAAAATCACCAACAATAACAACACAGTCAAAATCAATACAGATTACAGACAGCAGTTCAGTAAACTCATCAAAGAAGGTTGCACAGTATTTAGGTGGTCTGTAAATGTTTAGGAATAAAGCTTGAGTGGAATTCAGAGCCACATATTCAAAAGAACTAAAATGACCAAAGGACATCTGCTTGCATTGAAGAGAATCATTAAATAAAATAGCAACTCCACCTCCTTTCTTATGCGCTCTTGTTTCGCTCATGAAACTGAAGTTGGGAGGTGTTGATTCAATAAGAACAGCTGCACTGTTATCTTGATTTAACCAAGTTTCAGTTAAAAACAAAATGTCCAGTTTGTGCCCAACAATAAAATCATTGATTAAAAATGTTTTTCCTGACAGAGACCTGACATTTAATAAAGCTAAGTTTAATGTGGTTAAAGCTTTCTTTGCCCAATTTATTTGGACAGGCTGACGAGGAATGTATGCTAAGTTTGATAAGTTAGCATGTTTACTATTGTTTCTTCGCAGCCTCACCTTTCTTTTTCTATAAACTTGCAGGACAGCAGAGAAAATGGATCTCCTGTGGGACCCGACTTAGTCTGCATCACGTATCAGCCTGCTACTGCCTTCAATCCTCAGAACTCTTTACAAGATTGAGAACAGGCAGCGCTGCATTGCAAAATCTAATCATTTGTCATTTACAGAATTTCTCGGTTTGATGTGACCCCTGATTCCACATTTAGACTGATTATCTTTGTGTTAGTGAGTGAAGGTTTTAATATTGTGCCCTCGCTCCTTGAGGAAATACCAGAAGGTTGGACACTCACTCCCAGTGATGTTGAGTTAATTAATCAAAACAGCATTTTAATAAATTAAAGTTGACTTTAAATTCGTCAGCATCACTTAATTATCAAGGTCCCAGAAGCTTTTCAATTTAAATGTATCCAGGTATCCATGGCATCGATTGCAACCACAGTCCTTCCTAATTGTTGCTAACCCATGAACATTAAGATATACTGCTGGGTGTGCTCTCTCTCAAGAAGAAGGCAGTGTGAGCGCTCAGGGTGATGTTTGTATTATATATGAACAGGCTTGTCCCCAACCAGCAAAAAAAAAACAAGACAGCACAATAGAAATAGAAAAGTGTGGAAGTTAAGGTTCGTGCTGTTCTTTGTTTGTCCCCTCCTCGAGTGAGAGAGTGTGTTAGAGACTCTGGGTGTGTCTGTTTTTTTTCTAAAGTGGGAAATGGGGTTGAAGACCCATGCTCTGTCCTCAGGAAACTGAGGGGAAAAAGAAGGAAATGGTCCTACATATTTTTGTAGGGATGCTAGCAAGACACTGTCAGCTCACCAGACTAAGCATCAGAACATTTTCCACTTTAAAGATGGGTAAACAAAATGGCATTGTTAACGTATGTTGCAGCCAACCTCCAGCCGGGAGACTGAAAAGAGGGAAGGAGTCAATAGAGGAAGGAAGTGGTCGTGGTGCCGACTATCTGATAACTGGCTGGCAAGGCAAGAGATACTCTGTCAAATAGTTCTAGTACATTAAACACTAAAATAGGCCTCACACCTTATCATCACTCACCATTTAATATAAGTTAAAATATTTCCAGTCATTGTGCTAAGTGATTAAATATATTTAAAATGTCGACCTGTCCCTTTAGGCTCTGCACCTGAAATCGCACAATGATGATAAATGTTCGACCAAATGCCATACATACATTATGGCTTAATCCCAAACCACTACGCCACAAAAATAAATGGTTTCCATCTTTTCAGAGATTTAATCTTTCACCAGAGAATTTGCACTCATCTCCATTTCGACAGAAAGGGGCAGCAGGTCCTGTCTTCAAAGGCAAGCTCCGTGAAATGCAATCCAGATGTTACCCCAGAAAAATTCTCACAGAAGAACAAAAAAAAAACATGCATCACAAGGTTGAAAAAACTAAACCATATAGGGATATGCCATTAATCAAATATATCCTGAAGGGTGAAACGCCACAAAATTATTTTCATTTTTCCTTTTTTTGGAGAGAAAAATGTCCCAGCCTTTCATTGGCTCTTTTTAAGTGAAGCGAGTCTCATGTTGTTGTAGAGCAAGGATAACATGGTTGCACAACAGCATAATAATTACTATTAGAAGTGCCGTTTTCTAAAAATGGAGAGCGGATAAACAGAATGAAAGTAAATGTCAGCACCTGAAACCTTGTCAGCCAAAAGCACAGCGAGGGGGCTCTGCCTCAGAGCAAAGTTACCAGGACAACAGATGACCTACTCGCATATGTTGGTTGAACCTTTGTCATTCTCCTTCCTGTGGGGCCTTTTGGGTTGGGGAGGGAACATATTACACACTGCAGGCTCTGAGTGGCCTGCAAAGTATCAAGAAGGAAAAGGTCCTGGCGAACACAATTTGAGGAGGGTTACAGATTGTTGGCCAGAGAGGAGATATGCGTGTCATATTCTATGATGATCATGAAAAATCTAATTTGTTTGGATATATGGAAATTGTTATCTCGCAATGAAGGATTTATGAATCATTCGGAGAAATTTAGATTGAGTTAAGTATATGCGAACCACATAAACACAACAATTCAAATCAGATCATAATGACAATCTGTCACTGTGACATTCACTGAAGGGGGTGGATTTATTTGTAAGTTGCTAATTAGTAATGCTGCAATGATGTGGTATTCCACCATAATCTTAAACATTGGTGTATAGGGAAGTTTAGTCTTTTAGGGCACCAACACATGTTAGAAGTGAAAAAGCAAAGACATATTTTTAACAAAAAACAGAAATAACTGCAACGCTTACCAGGGGCATCATAACACTTCTCACTTCGGACAGATTTACAGAGTGTCTCTCTTACTCTCGAAGGGCTGCTTCCTTTTCCAACTTTTAAACTCATGTTTATCAGGACAGGCGCATGCCTGCAGGTTGAAATGTATGACATGTATGTATAGTGTTCCATGATGGTTCATAAAGACACTCACAAGCTCAAGTAATTCTAGTATTCAAAAGATTTTTTTTTTTTTCACACTTTATTTTTTTGGCTTTTCACCAGACAACACATAAATAAATAAATAAAAAATAAAGGATGTGGATTGCTCTGTCTCTTCAAAAACATGGTAACTCCTGTGACATATTCAGGTTGTGTTATCGTTGACATGTAAACATCGTCCATTTCTCCCACTTCTCACGACATCGCTCCACTTGAGCTCTTATTCTATGAGTTAATAGTTCCATATCATACATTTCAGTCACAATTTTCAGCCATCCATCTTGTGATGGTGGTTCTGCCTTGTGCCATCTCTTCGTGATAGCCTTCTTGCAAGCTGCTAGCAAGATCTTCAGTAAATACCTGTCTTCTCTTAACACAGTGTCTGCTGTCAGATTACCTAAGTAGAGAAACAAACATGACTTTGGTATATCATAGCCCAGAATTTGAACTATAACCATATGGACATTTCCCCAAAACTGTACAATTTCCGGACATAGCCAAAATACATGGGAGTGGTTTACATTTACTGCCCCACATTTCCTCTAACATGGCTGGACAATAGACAACTGATTATTTGTCACAAACCCAAGCAATGTTTAAGTGAGGCAGAGTGTGGTGTGCCCCCATTGGCTGTGCTAAAATACTGGTTCGAAAAATAAGAATTCGATAAAATAGATAAGCGAAGTGATGCAAAATCTGCATGCAAAATCTGCATGCATAATCGTATGCGTTTGTCAAACTGTTGAGCGGCGTTGTCTGACTTACCAGAAATCAAAGTCCCATTGTTTTCAGAAATCCATTAAAGCTTACAGACATGTACTGCTATCATGGCTGATGTAGTATATTGGGCCTCATGCATGAACATTCTCATATTCGGATCTCAAATCTATCAAATAAACATTTCTTCCTGGCATTACTTTTTTTTCTTTGTTTTTGCTCTACAATGGCAAGAGTTGCAATCAATATTTGACGCAGTGCTCCATCCTGCAAAACATCTGACACAAAGAAGTAGTTGCACACACTTAACTGCTAATAGAAGTAACAGTGCGTAACAATACATGTAACATTTGTCTCCATTATGTCTCCTTGTTATGTGATGCATACGGTCAGGTTAGAGAAAACTGCAATGCAAGTGAATTTGATGAATTAGGTTTTACTCAAAGTGTATTTAGATACTCGATAGGTGCAGTTAAAATCACAGGTTTCTGTTTCCTTGATAGAGGTGGTATGTAATCATATGGAAATAACACTTCCTGTGAGATATTATTGTCATGTTGATTTAGGTGTCAAAGATGGTAGTCCCATGTTAAACTCAATTCTGACACTGAGCGTGTCCCTCAAGAGCAGTCATGGGAAAGGATATATGCAATGTCTGCAACCTTGGATTCCTCTTGGAACCAACCTTGGAGCTCTGCTGATGTTATTCACAAAAAAAAACACCAGATTGCAGGGTAATTTTCTTTGCATCAAGAGATGCAAACACAGGCATCTTTATAGATCAATGGATCATTGGCATCATTAGGAGCAGGCAGGATAACAAGCTACCTTGTTAAGTGCAGCTGCACGATCAATCGTCCAGGATCAAACAGGTAGACACAGAACAGAACAATAAACATAATAGCCTTCAGCTACAGGCATAATCAGCTGTATACATCAAGCCCTCACAGACATGGATGCCCTGTAGTAGGTGTCACGCAGGGGCCCATAAAGATCACACCTTACTTCCATTTTTTTGGAACAGGGACTAGAACAACACAGCAGGTGTTACATTAGTGCAAATCAGTGTTTGTGTGTTCAAGACAAATAATTGCCCTCTATACCGTTGTCAGGAGAAAAAAAAGTATATATGCTAAGTATAATAAAAGATTGATGAAGACATGGCTAATCCTTCTGCAAGATCATGGTTCACTCTTATTTTTAAATGTCACACTGAGGAAGGGTCAGAACTTGGGCAGGAGAGTTAATGTGTAGGTTCAAGCCCCACCATCCACCATATTTTTCGAAGGGCTTCATCAGAACTGCAGCTCTGAACCGCGGTTGCAGACCTGTGGTTTTAAGCTAATTTTGCCTGGCTAGGTAACGCAACTTTCACGGATGTTGGAGTACGGACGTTGTATAAGTTTCTCCTCTGTGGCCATACGGACAACCCATGGGCCCACAAATAACTGTGCTATATTTAGCTTCACTAGATATTCAGACCTGACAAGCAGCAATGTGAACTATATATGACTATGTACAGAGACTATCTTGAATGGGAATAAATATGCTTCCAGTGACTGTCAAAAGTCAACAGTCTCTCCAGCCGAGCCCAACAGTAGCTGACTACTGGTACTGCTGCCATAGACGTTATCTTTGCAACGAGCGGTGGTCAGCAAGTGTCCCCCATGTCCATTAAGCCCCCGGTGTTACCACACACTACAAGAGGTCACACCTCACTCCGTTTTTTATCCCGTACTCGTCTGTCGCATTTTTCTGGTCAATTAATTTTGCATAACACCATTTTTGCTTTTGTCGTGTCATTTTACGCGATGTAGTCTGTGGGTCAAACAAACGCAGGACTTTCACCCAGGAGACTGTCCCGTATAAAAACCAACAGTCTTGATGACTGATTTTGATGTTTCGTGATGTTTGTAACATGTTTTCATTCCTTATGTTGCGTGGCTTACGCACGTTCTTTACTTACGTTTAAGCCCAACCATGATGTCTTTCCCGAACCATAACTAAGTAGCTTTGTTTTTGCCCAAACCTTACTGCAACCATTTCACGTTAACGTTATGGTCTTAAATGACATGCCAAAAGCTTAAAATGTGTATCATGACATCAGGAGTGCCGTGCTATTCATACGCCTTCCAGTGAGATCACGTTGTCCTAGCACAATTTGATGGTGGACTAAAGTGGACAATGTATGCCATCAGAACTGCTTGTTGGATGGTTAAATAGCTTTCTGAAACCCCCACCACACCTTCATATATATATATATATATATATATATATTCAAAGGCTTCAGCTCTGGTATTCCAGCTCATTTCCCCTTTGTTACATTCAGAAAGCCTTTTGTGAAAAAGCTGAATATCTCTTCATTGCTGCATTATGTCCCAAATCCACAGGGGCTCCTGCGAGACAGCTGTGGCTATTCCAAAATAAAATTGGCTTTGGCATGGAAACAAAAAGAGCCAAAGGGCAGAGAAAATGCTCAACTTGCAGTTTGCTTAGACTCAGATAGTATTTTTTTTTCTTTTCCCCCCCAGGCAACCCCCTGTTGTGTAGAGATAACAGTAGTACAGTTCAGTCTGGGAGATGGCAGTGTCAAGGGGAGAGGGGAGGTGAGAGAGACAGAGAGGCTAGAGAAAAATCCAGGGTTGCAAAATATCGTACAGTACAGTCAGTTTATCCGTGGTTTTTCTGAATAGATATGGTATTATATTTGCTGACCTGTATATTTCCCGTATGAAATTGTCTGTAATTTCACCCCACGTTGTTCTTTTGCAACACAGACCAGGTTCTGATTGACTGCATTAATGCTGCATTTAGGGAACGGCTGATAGGACTGAATGAGATCATTGGGAGGCTGACATACTTTACGACCATGGACCATTGGCTCACATTGGAGTTACATAAGGACAACAATTTCTACACCAAGTGTTTCAGTGATGATACCAGACAGGAGAGGGGAGTCAGATTGTGAAAAGAGCAGCGTAGCCAGGCCAATAACTCACATCACCTCTTGTCTTTGGGGAACTACATGTTTGGGAGGGGGAGTTTTACAAATACAAGTAAACACTTTTTTCTTTTTACTTTATTCCAGCACATTCAGCTCCTTAGGGATCATAAGTGCTGTCAATGTATCCATCTTTGCAACTTAAATGGACATAACTTGCTCACTCTCTTGTTTCAAGAAGAGGACTTGGCTTCTGCCTTAGACAGCCTTAGACAGTCCTTTTCAAGCAATCTCACTTTGAATGGAAAATAATATTTGACAGGGACTAGGGAGTGACGACAAAAAGCCCGCAAGACAACGAGGTAATTAATTGAACTTAAAACCAATAGCAGTATTTGGCATTTGTCTCACAAAGAGTGTTAAAGAAAAGAAAGGGTATGGCATCAAATACAGCAGCTTTGTCAGTGGCCCTATGTGTCAAATGTTCTAAATGGTTGCACTTATATATAGATAGATAGATAGATGTAAACTTTATTTATCCCCAGGGGGAAATTTGTTTGTAGCAGCAGCAATTTACAGAGTAAAATATAACATATGGAATGCACCAATATCTAATAAGCTAGAATAGAATAGAAAATAGAAATGCACAGTATATACCATGAATATAGTGGTATTAATTAAATAAAATTAGCAACTAGTAAACTAAACTAAACTAAACAACCTGGACAGTAGAGCCAGGATCGCCAACAACAAGCAACGCCGTGTAGCGTTGTAGTCATGTGAATGACGACGATCTGGACCGAGGTGTTTTATTATAAAGTCTAATGGCAGAGGGCAGGAATGTTTTTCTGAATCTGTCCTTGTGACAGCGGAGCTGGATCAGTCTGTTGGAGAAAGTGCTCCACTGTCCCTGCAGTAGGTGGTGGAGAGGGTGGTCCTGGTTATCCAATATGGATAATAGTTTCTTCAGTGTCCTCCTCTCCACCACCTCTTCCAGATTGTCTTGTTTGCAGCCGATGGTGGAGCCGGCCTTCTTAACTAGTTTGTTAAGTCTGTTGGTGTCTCCGGCTCCAATGCTGCTCCCCCAGCAGACTACGGTGAAGTACAGTGCACTGGCCACAACAGACTGATAGAACATCTCCAACATCTTGCTGCACACGTTGAAGGATCGAAGTTTCCTCAAGAAAAAGAGTTGACTCATCCCCTTCTTGTACACAGCGTTGATGTTGGTCTTCCAGTTCAGTCTGCTGTCGATGGAGACACCCAGGTACTTGTACTCCTCCACCATGTCCACATCCTCTCCCAGAACTCTCAGTGGTTGTGGAGTCGTCGTCTTCCTCCTGAAGTCGACCACCATCTCTCTGGTCTTGGCCACGTTCAGACGCAGGTGATTTCTACCGGCCCACTCCACAAAGTCATCCACTACTGCCCTGTACTCCTCCTCCCGTCCGTCCCTTATACACCCGACCACTGCCTCAGTCATCAGAGAACTTCTGCAGATGGCAGATGTGGTCTGCCCGTGAGGTAGTCAGTGATCCAGGAGACGGTGGACGCGTTCACCCCCACCACCCGCAGCTTCTCACTCAGCAGCACTGGTTGGATGGTGTTAAATGCACTGGAGAAATCAAAGAAAGTGATTCTCACAGAGCCACCGGATCCATCCAGGTGCGACTGAGCTCGCTGCAGCAGGTAGATGATGGCGTCGTCCACCCCCACATGAGGCTGGTATGCAAATTGCAGAGGGTCCAGTGAGGATTTCACCTGCGGCCGGAGGCGGGCCAAGACCAGCCTCTCCAGCACCTTCATCACATGGGATGTGAGGGCAACTGGTCGGTAGTCATTGAGGCCAGATGGTGTCGTCTTCTTTGGTACAGGAACCAGGCACGACGTCTTCCACAGCACCGGGACTTCCTCCTGCTTCAGGCTCAGGTTGAAGAGGTGTTGAAGGACATTAGACAGCTGGATGGCGCAGGTCTTCAGGACCCTGGGGCTGATGCCATCAGGTCCAGCAGCCTTGCCTTGGTGGAGTCTCTCCAGCTGTCTTCTCACCTGGCCAGTCGTCACAGAGAGGGGGGGGAGGGGGGTCATAGTGTTGGTGGTGGCAGAGCCCTTAGAAGTGGAGGGCTCTGAGTCCATGCAGCTCACCAGGGGGGACAGAGAGGGAGGTGTTTGGGAGGTGTGGTGTGTGGAGGAGACAGATGAGGGCTGTGAGCTAAACCTATTGAAGTGACAGTTTAGCTCGTTGGCCCTCACCAGGGAGCCCCCTGGTTGTCTGCCTCCCACCTTGAAGCCGGTTATCTGCTTCATCCCTGACCACACCTCCTTCACGTTATTCTGCTGGAGTTTGGCCTCCAGCTTCCTCCTGTAGGTGTCCTTGCACTCCCTGAGCTTCACCCTCAGGTCACGCTGGACTGTCCTGAGCTCCTCCCTGTCCCCAGACCTGGCAAGAGTAGGAAAGAGGAAGTCAGGTAACATTGTAAAAAGAGCAAATAAGTCAATGGAAGTTGAGGTAGATGGATGGGACAAAAAAACATTGGACTTTCCAGAGTGATCTCAGGGGGAAGGCGTTAAATAGGTTCCACTTTTAAGGACGTTCCACGTGTCATGACAAGCAATTTGAGCTTTTTGCATGTCATTTCACGCCAAGGGGGTTAATGTTATGAAATGGCTTTTCGCATATGGGAAATAGTCGCTTTTATGTTTGTGCAACAAACTTAGTTTGGGTAAGGAAAAACACCATGGTTTGACATAATATGGATACATAAATTATGTCAAATAAGCTCATAACTTCAGGAAACATGTCTCGAACGTAACTAACATAACTTCAGATAACTAAACAAGACTTTTGGTTTCACATACAAACACCAGTCTCCTGGATGAAAGGCTTGTTTGTTTGACGGTTCTGCCCACCATCAATTTTATTTATGGCTTTTTATATTACATAAATGCCTCACTTGCTCCGAGCGTAACTCGTTATTCTACGTCACTAGCTGTAAGAGCAGCATATTCAAGCGGATGGGTTTACATTGCAGTCAGTACGTTGAGCCTCAAGAGTGGGGCCACTGACAAAGCTGACGTATTTGATGAGTTGGGAGTTGGAGCATGTGGCCGGATAAACTCTTCAATGTACAGAACACCTTGAACATTCCCTCCTCTTCAGACAAGACCAGAGGCCCTTTATCAACCCTATAGTGAGACATTTTTGGATACACATGGTCAGGAGTGCTTTTATATTAACACACTCTGACACGCAAGAAGAAATCGATGAATCTCATTATGTGGGTGGAAATATGAGCTGTTGATAAGGCTCCAGATCTGCCAGCTGTCAAAGACTCCTCATTAAGCTCTCTAAAATCACAACAAAAACGTCTTGATGCACAGTGCTGCAAACAAGTAAACCACAACGGAGTGAAAGGAGCAGCAAGTAGGTTCAATGACACCAAGCATCAGTGAGCGATGCAAGAAAAGCTTGGAAAACAAAACAAAAAGCAGTCTTGCAGGTGAACCCCATCTCTGAAATGGCTGAATAACTTGATTTTAACTCAATTATTTTGTTCCTACTGATGATTAAAGAAGGTTGTTTAAATATCTTCAAACCTTCCTGCCACAACAGAATTCCTGGAAATATTGATCTCTCCACAGAAAATACTATAGGAAGGTAGGCCACAGCTATTAAAACATTGAGATGAGGGTATATGCAGGGTATATTTTCATTTATTTTCTTTTTATACAATTTAGCAAAGTAATATAGCCGTCAAACTAGTTTGGATTGGGTTCACAGATTTTAATGTTGACCGAATTTATGTCAAGTCTGCACTGCGCTGATGTATTATGGAAGCCTCTAACTAAAACAACAAATACCTATTTATAGCCATTTGAATAATCCTGCTTTCTCAGTCATATACCTATGCAAGCTGTTCTCACTGCTTGTAGCTACAAAAAGTGATAAATATTCTACTAAATCTATTCATGGAACATAATTGTGAACCAAGAAGTATAACTTGTTGGGGTGGTGATTTATTTGCCATGTAACTTCCGTACGTAAGTAACCAAACTAAACCTAACCACGAGATTACACGAAAAAGGAAAGCAATAACTTTCATAAGATATCATACGAGGCGATGTATAAGGAAACGTCGACCTACTCGTGCTTATTTTGCTTTCCTGCCACTGTACTTACAAACCTGCACATATAGCATGCCCTCAAAGGAAACATGCCTTCAAGGATACCCTGTGTGAGTTCAGGATATTAAGAACAACACATAATAACCAATCATGAGGTGCACAAGCTTGGATCATTAGTCCGTCTCCAGCGCCTGAAGACCCTCATGACTGCATGACTGCATGACTCACCAAAGAACCTACATGCTCCACTGTTTATCAGAGTGCAATCCTAATGAGGAGAAACAGACACAGACCGTGCACCTGTTACACAGAATGAAATGATATCTTTAGCAGATAAAAGCATGCATGCCTATGGCCCCTGCAGTACATCAAAAGGTCAATATATTACTGGACAAAGGGGTGAAGTGATGCTACCAGAGGATTTCCTCTTATCATATCTTCCACATGGCCATACTGCTATAGATAGTCTCATCTCCCAGAACCCTCAGTTCAACCCCTAACAACATTATTTGGCTCAATTAAACTGACAGTTGAAACTTTGCCCCAGTCTCATATTATCCTATTTCGAGGCACGGCTGCACGTACACACAATCGTCTGTGTGCAGCCACCAATTTACAACTTCGCTTTGTCTCTGTAGCTAGGAGGAATGATTTATGTTCAAAGCCAAATGCTGCCTGTCTGCTTATTGTTTATTTTGCAGATAAACCCCGGCTGGCTTGCCCTCAAAAGACTGCTCAAATGTTTGAGCCATTTTATTTAAGCTTTCCTCATCGGTGCTATATCATTTCCCTCCATCGTTAAAAAAAAGAGTTGTAAAGCAGATGTGTCAGATCAGACCCTGAGCGCTCCTTTTCTGACCCTTATCTCACTCCATACAGGTGTCAGATCACAAACATGGCAACCCAAACATGTCATCCCAGCATGGATCCTGCTTCCTTTTGTTTGTACAGCTGAAGCACCCTGGGCGCCTCGATTGAAAGGCATTGATGCTGCTCTTGCAATACGGAGCAGATGAGGGATGGACGACCATGAGAAAGTAATGTAAAACAAACACATGTGTCCTTGGTTTGACCTGTTATGATCATTCGCTGTCATTTCTTTTACAAAGTGCCTTTGGGCTGTTTGATTTTCAGAACTCAGTTTATAATGGCAAAACTTACGGCAACATTTCCCATGACTCAGAACTCAACTCTCACAGTAATTGGATTTTTTTTTCGTTCAACCAAGCAAGGAATAAGTTCCTGTTAAACAGGCATATTAGCTAACAAAAAAATCATTTTGGGCAAAGGAAAGACAACATTATGCCTGAGAGCCTACAATCTGAGACAGGGCGACCCATAAAACATGGCGTAACTGGTCCTTTGACCACTTTGAGGCAACAGAAACAAGCTATAAACACAACCCTGACATATTATCACCTTTTAAGTTGACATGGTGAACTTGTTAGCCAACAGTTGCTAATTTACACAGCTAATATGGAGCAACGTGAACATTCATTTGGAGTCCTGCTTCTAGCAACCTGGCAAATATAATTCCAATATTTACACTTCTTTTCGGTCTTTTTTGGTCTGCACCAACTCCTGAGTGAAATATTTGGCTTTTTAGCTGTTAAATGCTCCACTATGTCCACATTCAGATTCCAGACTGCAAAAGGAAAAAAAATGAGCTGAAAGATGCTAAAACATTATGTAGAGCTGGGAGAAACAGCACAGTTTGGTTATAATTTTTTCGTAGTTTCATCACCACGGGCGTATCCATTTTTACTATGATGTTGATTACAGCTTTAATTTTCCCCTCCGCATCAAATGCACACATTTTACATTGGGAATAGATTTAATTTAGAATGAAATGGTGGAATCTGACTCTCACTTTCAAGTAGAAACACAAGATAAGCACACATGGAATCAGTAACATCTGTCAAAGGTGTGACTGAAATGAAGCAGAACAGGAAAAACGTGTCCAATGTCAAGAAACATCGCCATCATCAAAGCTAATCTCACATAACAGAAAGTCTGGTAAGCATTTAACCACAACAGACCACAGACTGAGAGAAACCCAGGACCCTTACCAAGCGGTCCTTGTGACATACATTGGACCCAGAACAGCACGAGAAACAGCTGCTCTCCATTTGCACCCCAAGCCAAATAAATATCAAAGCATGTTCCGGCTAAACTTTATCAGCAACGTTGCTGTTCAATCCGCACAAGGGCGAATGTTTGTATGTCATTCAGTCAGCTGTAAAAGGCTGAAACAGAAAGTCTGCCATCATAAATCAATTTAGAGTTTTTTGAGAATTTCAAGCTAGTAACTGCTCTCTTTGATCCACCCTGTCTGCAGAGCACATGTCCCATTTTCTATTGCTCACAGCAAAATGTTGAAATCAGCAATAATGCAAGCTGCAGTTTGTGTCATTTTGTGAACTTTTAATTCTAATAGAGGTTGTGTCATATTGTATACGTTTTTAGCCACGCTAGGATTGGGTGTCTTGGATGGCAATGCCGGTTGGTCGGTGAGTCCACCACTTTAGTTCAGACTGAAAAATATCAACAACTATTCTATGCTTTGCCAAAAAGTTCTGTACAGACATCCATGGTCCCCCGAGGATGAATCCTAATGGCTTTTTTAATTCCTTGACTGTTCCTCCAGTGCCACCATGAGATTAAAATGTTTTGGTTTTGTGAGTAAATCTCCACAACTATCAGTTGAATCTCATTTTTAAACCGATACATTTGGTCGAGATGGTTTAACAGAGGATGACTTTAATACATTTCAAGATCCCTGAACTTCTTTCTTAGCGCCATCATCAAATCAATTTGAATTTGTTCAGTACTTTGGTTTATAAGGAAATACATGTCACATCAACTCATTCTCACACCCAACTTGTCAAATACTGCTGCTTGGGTAGTGCCCCATGGGTGTCTGATCTGTTATGTGTCTGTTTGCGTCACACACCAGACTTTCAACTAATTGCAACCTAAACCCATCTGTGTCATTATTAGACTGTCAGAGTAACTGAGGTAGTTTGAATAGTGAGGAAGTCCACAAAGAATGGGTTGGAGGGTTTTGGATGGATGGGTCAAAGAAACCCAGGACTATCGACCAGAAGGCCACTGTTCGTATTTTGTGTGAAACTAGTAAACGTTGAATTATTTTATCTTACTTTTGTGACGCAACTTCTGGAATTTAATAAGGCCAGTCACGTAATAAGCATAGTTATTTTACATAACAAACATACTGATTCAAAGCCAAACCATTATCTTTTCTAAACCCAACCAAGTAGTTTTGTTTGTTGTTTAAGGTTTGTTGCAAGTTGTTTTTGAAAGGAGACTGCATGTAAGAAGCGGGAAGTTGACACACCGTCCATGAGTCCTAAAGTGACACGAGAGGTGTCCCTAAAGCATCAACGGCAAGACCGAGCTGTATTTGCCAAAGGGAGGAGTGAGCGTTGGTCACATGTCACACACAAAGGTATTGGTGCTGCCTTCATGCTAAGCTAAGATGGTGAACATGATATACATCCGTGTTTTTTAACCTTCTCTGAGCCGCAGTACATTTTCTACATTAAAAAGATCCCACGGCACACCAACAACCAAAAAAGTTACAAATGACACATTGTAGCACAATACAGCATATATGCTGACAATTTAATGGCAAGTTTCTCAATTTGTTGATCCTTACTCAGTGTGAAACCTGGGCCTGTTTAGGGGAAAGTGAAAGTAAATCCAAACGAAAGATAACTTTCGCTGGATTGCCTCAAGCTCACCGGTTTTTCTTTCTTTTGACCACCACTCATACGAGGCTTTTCATCTGGGTGAGAATGTTCAGAGTCCAGAACATTCAGGGCGCAGTTCTGAGTCTTCTCAAATATTTCTCCATCGTTATTCGTCTTGTCGCCGCAATTAAATTCTTTGCAGCAACGAAATAATGTTTTTTTGGACCGATTAAGTGAAATTGGACATTTTCCCACGGCACACGATCTCTCACAGCACACTGGTGTGCCATGGCACAGTGGTTGAAAATCTCTGATATACATTACCTGCTAAACATCAAAATGCCAAAAAGTCAGTGAGTGGCTCTGACAGTCAGCAGCTTAAATGTTTTTATGAAGTTTATTTTGCACTGTGCCAACTGCAAGAAGACCCCATGTACTGTAAACTGAGGTGACCAGTATTTTCTTGCAGTATAGAAGATACAACCTTTGGGTGTGAGGAGCCAAATCTGGGTGAAAGTTGTTTTCTTTATAAAGAAAATTACAAATATATTGTTGAAACCAATTTTTATTTTAGTTTTTGTAATAAGTGTTTTAATCTGGTGAGTTTCCTTTTTGCTTTCTACTGGATTTTTCTTTATCAGTTACTGTAAGTTTATCAGGCTGCCTCCTATATTTGTGGCAGGCCAATAGAGGCTCCACATTTCCTGTCCATACATCGTAGAGTAGACAAACAGACTATCTTGGAGAGACCGACCTGAAATTCCAGCATCTTGACCTCAAACTCTTATCATATGTTGAACTCAGCCAACTGTGGCCTTAAGTATGTAATGAATGAGTTTATCAATTCCCTAATTACCTTTATCTACATCATGCAATTTGCTTTCTTTGTTTCCTTATTTGTGTTTTCTTATGAGAATATGCTGTGAATAAAAATAAGATTCATAGTTTAACACACCAAATAAATTCTGTTTTGGTAACAAGACAGTGCTGATGACAAAAGGTGGGGACAGGTGAAGGACTGATTAATGAGTGCATCAATTAACCTATGAGCTGACCTGCATGTTTTGCACAAATGCATATTAAGTGGTTTCTAACCCATCAGTTCTGCTTGTCCCTCAGGAAGGAATGAGCTACAACTTTGGCCTTTCATTCAGTGCAGAAATAAATTGTGTTTGATGCCCCTCTACAAACACATAGAACAAAGGCAACACATTTTAGTAGCATCTGATACGTTGTTTGTAGAAGGACATCATTTATGGGCACACTACCCTATAGAGGCTGAGAATGAGAACCTATGTGCTTGGTAATTCCATAGGTACGTATGTCAGTCGGACACAAACAAAATGAAGGACGTGAGATGACACTTGAGACCCGACAATCTCTCAGAATATCCATGTCGCCACCTTTTCAACTCCAGGCTATTTTTGAACTCATTTACACCAAGTGCTGCTATTTTGGGGCAACTGGGGCACTGGCGTGCTTTGTGTACGTGTGCAAAGGGAAAATGGGGTTGAGTTACAGTTATTTAAAAACAATGTACCAAATGTGATAATGTGACGTAGATTGCATGTTCTGACAGTGAAACTAATCAGTCCAACTTTCCTGCTCCACCCTCGGCCACAAGCCTTCCATTATCTTTGCTGAGTAAACTCAAGGAGACCTTCACCTGTAACCAGGTCCCCCAGGATGTAGCTTTGTATCGACGTTATCATCGTCCAAGACTTGATGACTGAAAAACAATGTCGAATTTATCTTTCATTGAGCATGAAATAGTATTAAAGGAAACTGTTAATTGAAATAAATTCAGTAACACATCTGTAATCTGTCTGGAAAATTATTGCTTCAAGGATGAGGCTACATTACATTTACATTTGCATACATTTGCTAAAAACTACAATTAGTGAGCCACTTTTATGAAACTATAAGTGTGGGACTTATTTTTAAAGATTAGCTTTTTTGGAAGCAAATAATTGGCTTGGGGCTGAGTACCACAAACATGATCGGGAAAAGGGAAAGCAAACATATTACTGCTTGAAGAAAAATATAAATCTTACCAACATTCATAAAATATATTGCAAAATACATTTAGTGACTTTGCACGTCCGCTGATCTCAGTGTCATAGAATTTTTTCTCTGCTCTTGTGGTTTAATCATGTAAATTTAACAGGATTAAAGAGGATTAAAGCTACAGACTACCTCTAAATAATTGTAACCCTTAATTAGCTGGCATGCTGTGACAATGGGTCCACAGCAGGTTTTCGCAACAATAAACAAACTCATTCGGACCATTAACCGTGTGTTGATTTGTGGAGGTGAACTTGTTGACCAAACTGTGGGAACAAGTCTTCTACTCTGCCAAACAAACACAGGAGTTTCATCCAGGAGGTCGCTGTTCATGTCCCAATGGAAAGTAAAAGTAAAAGACTCAACAGTTTACCTCAGACAGACTGCCAGATGCTACTCTGGGTGTTTAAAGTTGGTCCTCTGATTGCGCGAATCTATTCAAATCTGTTATTGAACAGGTGTTACAACTGTTTCAAATTCACATCGCCGCCAGTATCCATAGTTTTCATGTGAAATATTCGCAGGTGAGTATTTCACATTTTCGTCTTAGTTACACATCCAGTAGAGAGCAACATTAGTATTCATTTGGAGTTTGCCGCCATTTGATAAATGTAAGTACAATTTTTTGAGTCATTTAGTCGAGTAGATACGTGTGTGTGTGTGTGTGTGTGTACATTTACACGTTACTTTTAGTAAGAAGGCCGTGTGATATCCAGCCTCAGTGTTGGTACCCGACAGCCTGAATAGATTCCAACCCTTTATCTTTACTGCTGAGGAGGATTTTTGACATGATTGGAAACCTGTGTAAATACACAAGACAAGCATGCCTGCTAATGGCCCGTTGTTAAAACAAATACTGTTGAGCTGGCCTCTTGCCTGTGTAACAGATAACCCTTTTTTCACCGCGTTCGCTGTCAGGCCTGGCGGGGGTTCACGTTTCGAAAGCTTGGCGGTGCAGTGGCATGTGAGAAATGCCCCCCGTGTTGGGACGTCAGGAGAAAAGGAGAACAATAAGGCATTCAAATGTATTCTGATGTGTGGTGCTGCTATGATACATCAGGCCTTGGTCGACGACAAATGACAGTCTGACGGATTGCTTTATTAATGTGTAGAATGATGGTGTTACTAGAACTTATATTTTAAATGATGTTATTTGCTTATCGAGGAAAACCACATGCAGTACGTAACACTGTCATCTGAAATCACAATTCCAGCTGATCGAGAGTAAGTCCACTTACTACTACTTAAGAGGAACCCCACAGATTTCACATATCAAAGTGTGCTTTGTTATGTTAGTTTGTTATGTTAGGAGTTAGTACTGGGGAGTACTAACTCCGTATGTGAATGAAGTTGTGTGAAGCTTTTTTGTGGCTGCCGAGGAAGCTGCACTAGGCCATGTAAATTGCCTTGTCTTTTAGGTTTGAAAATTAATGCAATCTTGGGTTTTAAGTTAAAAAGAAGAGACCTTACCAGGCCTCTGTAGCCCTCTCCTCATCTCTGCTTGAGGCCACTACTAGCATAACACACCCGAATCTCCAACTGAACTGTGGGCTGCTCATGTTGCGTTGTGGTTAATGTCAGCACAATTATCAGGCAACATATCAGCAAACTATAAAAATCATTTTGTCACTTGATTCAAACAGCCGAACAAAATGATGCACAGTTCAGTGCTTTTGCCTCAAAAGGAAAATGCTAGAGAAGTACAGCATACTGCAGTGAGGCAAGCTCACAGTTCACATGAAGTGTAAGAGTGTGTTTGTCATTCGCTGTCCCCAATAGGGCCAGCGCTAATCCTGCTGCCGTTTTATGATCTACCAAGTGCGTCAAACTGTTTCCATTCCCGAACAGATCCTCCACCTCCCCTCTGAACTCTTACTCCACACATCCAGAGCACCTTGGTCTGAAGCCAGATACCCAAGGCCTCTGTCCAAGACAGACACGCAGGGGTGTTACTGCGAGGAAGTCGAAATATTCACATTCACCTGTCAGTAATTCCAGAACAGAAGCAGATGGTTGTGATTCAGCAACGAATGCCCTTTCATTGAACATGAAATGGGGTCTGGATGCTCTCATTGGGTAAATCCTACTCTGATCTGAGATCAATTAAAGGTTAAGACAGCTTATGTCCTAATTAAGTCCAATATGCCAATTTTTCCCGACAGTTGATACTTTACCAGTTGATACTGTTTCTTAGATTCTTAATTAAAACGTTTTGAGTAATGTAGTATTGACATGTTTCTGCCCCACAGGTTTTATAGAATCATACATTTAAAAGAGACTGTGTGAAATTGCAGATTTCATTGCCGTGGCAAACCCAACAATTTAAAAACAGAACCTTTACAATCGTGACCTCTAGTGGCTTGGTAGGTTATGTGCAGCTGCCTGCTTTCAACCACATCATGGTCCATTTGTGTGGGAGAATCCAGGCAGAATGAATCAACATTTACAAATGTCTCTCAATGACAGATATTAGATGAGGCATTCAGCCTGCAATTTTTTGCTCATTCAGATTTATTTTCATAAGATAATATTACCAGAAGTACACAATCAAGTACAAGCTGAAACCGTATCACTCGTGTATATCGTCACAACCAATTTTGTTTGTTCAAATTTAGCCTTCAATTGTCGATTTCTATGATATTGAATGTTCAATAACCTGGGAACTTCAGGCTCTTTGAGATATTCAAGAAAAAGAAGAGCAGGATTCTCGACCATCAACAATCACTTGAACATTCAGGTTAGTAACAGTTTTTATGAACGTGAGATATGTTTGAAATTCTGATATCTGTCTGTGGCGATGTTTTTTTTTCATCCATGTTGCTCAACTCTACAAGTGTGTGGGCCTGCTTATGGCAGAGCCTGCAACAATGTATAAACTATCATTTGAAAATCTCACATTTCCCATGACGGTTTGTTGTCTTATTTTTATCAGTCTCTGAGGGTCTTTCTTTATGATGAGTGATGCGTATTATTGTTGTCATTAGATTATATGATTTTTTTATGATCATAGTGTTGTGTCTCAGAGATATTTTGATTTAATTTTCTATTGGAGCAAATGAGCATATGGACATTTTTCTGTCAGTTATTCATATTTAAGTTGTTAATGAATATGTTTGGTAGGATATTGTTTTTGTCATTCTTTCCGTAACATTGCAGTGACTATGATAAAATCCACAATTGTCCCATATCCAATACTTTCATAATACATTTTTACTCCATGATAGAATTTGTCCCAGATACATCGGACTTATCAGGGTCCATGATTGTTAAATAGAAAGTCATGAATACCAGGGAGGACTTGGACTGAATGTCCACTTTGCTCCGTGTAGAGATATATTTATATAACGCACATGCAGTCATGGTCACATTCACCTGTTGAGGGAACCAGATAAAAAGTTTACCCCCTCGTCATGCCCTCTGTGCATCTTTATGTACCTGATACCTCTACATTACCATCAATAACACGACACACATATTTTGCATAGATTTTTTAAAATGTAACTTGTATATGATTAAGGAATAAATACGAAGATGTTGCTTGTACATGAGTTCATAGAGTGCCATTGGACTTATACAAGCTACAGACTAAAATACTTCCCTTTGTTACCATGTTATTACATGTAACATGTTAATTAAAAGTGATGGTTAAATAGTGATTCAGTAAAGTAGTATTTTCTCAAGTTTAGCTCAACAATTTACTGCAAATCACCACTTCTACAGCGGACTTCTTCCTTCCTGACAAGAAGTAAAGACTCAGAGACTGATGAAAGCGACAAAACTAACTTCCATCATGGAAGATGTGAGATTTAAACACTAGTTTAGCTCCATTGTTCTCTGTGTGTTGTACCGTCGAGACTTTCAGATCCCTCAAAGTGAAGTAATAATCGGCTCTGCCATGAACACTCCTCCACCCCGGGGGTCACACACAGCAAACATACGGATACAATACAATAATACACTGTTATGAATAATGTAAAATGTCATTTTTTTAATGGACGTTTGGTGATGCATGGTGTTTTAATACAACACATTTTCTTTGTGGTTTTCTCCAGTCTGTTGGACTTCACACGTCCAGATCTACCAGGAGCTGATCGAGGGCCTCCAGGACAATTCCTTCTACGACAAGAGTCGTGTTCTAGAGATGCTTATTCCTCCTCCACATTCACCACCAACTCCTGCTCCTCCTCCAAACTGAGAACGCACCTCCCTGTCTCGGTTCCCCACCATCAGCTTCTCACCGAGCATGTTAATGGAGATCTGAAAGCAGAGACGATCCAACAAGCTTCCTAAAAAATAACTTTCTGTTACTGTGCACCTGTAAACCTTTGCACTGATGTTCATTAAATTCCATCAATGTCTGCAGTCATCAGATCAGTCTTGTTTGTGTCCACAGGAATTCACATGAAACAGATACATTCATATTAGAAATCCTCATGAGTTTGTGTGATTTTGAATTATAATTTCTCCTCACACTTTTCAATTTTTATCAATAATTTGTTTTTTATGTCAGTTTGCCAGCAGACACCTTTTTTCAAAATCATCACATCTGGTGTTAGAAATGTCCATATAGGTCATAAATAAAGGTTCTTCAGTTCCTCAATTTCTAATAAGCCATCAGCAAAAGCTTGTTATTAAACTGCCATTACAAATGTAAACACACCATTACTATAATAATTATTGCAATCAGTTTTGCAATTGTAAATGTTCGCATCCGTAGATTTCTCCTAAATTTACAAAAAGAGTAAACATTAGAATTAGATAATTCATCATTTGAATTTTTAGACATTTCAGAAAAACTAAGGGACTAAGGGGCTTAATTTAATGAAGTGTCATGTTGATATCTGTCAGTTTCAGTTTTAACCCTATTCACCTCAAGGGTTTTACAAAATGAATTTAATTTCAGGATACATATTTTAAAAGGCTGTTTCCTTTTTTTCAGACTCTGAAATCTCCACTTCAGAAGCACTTCATACACCAAACATCCCAGTTTCATTTTTCCATAAAAACAGAGAATTTTCTTTCTTTTTTTATGGCTGTGAAACAAAACACTGACTCTAATATGTAAGCAAAATAAAACAATCATTTTTAACCTGGTTCAGATTTCTGTTCTGGAAATGTATTAAATTAGCACATATTTAATAAGATAATACCTCATTTGCATATCCAAACAATAATGTAATTAAAGTGCTTCCCAAAAACTTAAGCCGTCAGTATAGTTTGAAAGATGCTGAACAATATCAACCACTTAGGATTACAGACACTCTGTTTGGGCAGATTCATTATTTACCAAGAAATCCAGTTTGATTTTAGACCTCATGTTTTAGGAGTTATCAGCCAAAATATGAAGTGCTTTATAAATGGCCAAACGGGACTCACCTCGTTAAATAAAAATAAAATAAATACATTTAGTTTGACTTTAGTACCAAGAATGTAACCATATATATATATTCTGGAATACTCAAAATCACAATGTCTTCATCACTAGAAAATTTTAAAAATGTAATAATTATCTAGTTGAGTCAGATGAATGCAGGTTTTGTTCTTAAGAATGAGAGTCAAAAGTTAATTTGTTCTGTTTTTGTCATTGTATTGTTATTAGGGAGGTTGAATTGCCTTTTGAAGGGAGGTTCAGTTGAGAGTTTTCTTTGATTTATTCAGTGATGTGACTGACAAACAGTTTTATTATTAACATTTTTATTTTACCAAGAATTATTATTTTTTTTAAATCTTAGACACCCTCAAATACATGTGCCAGTCTGGATAGGCAGACAGGTTTTCAACTTCCAGTTCCACTTTCAGCTGACAGAGGGTGCACTTTAAAACAGTGATTTTCAACTGGTGGGTCGCGGAACCGTTTTCAGTCGGTCATCTGTCAATCCTTTCCGTGTTTTTTTTTTTTATATGAATCTTAAAACACCCTTCTGAACCTAAATTTCCTACAGACGGGGACTTACAGGAACAATTTCTCTGCACAAGAGAGCTCCCTATACTACGACTGCAGAGGACATTTTCAGCTCAGGTTCAAACTGCACCATCTTTTCATTAGATACATTTGAGAAGTTGAACATTTTCCTCGATTTGGGTCACGGCTTATCATATCGGGGTGATAGTGGGTCCCGCAGCCAGACCAGTTGAGAACCACTGCTTTAAAAGACCTGCTGTCTTTTCCTGTAAGTGGTGAACTGAACAGTATATGGACGCCACATTAGATGATGGAGAGAAAGCCAGATGAGAACATTTATTTGTCTCAAATGAAAGTCTGCAATAAATGTTGTCAATTGGAAGCTCCAACAAACTATTTTATTGGCTCTGTCAAAGCAGCAGAATGGATGCTTCTTTTCTCCTATATCTGTACAAGTTGCATTGAGTACAACGTGTGTACAACCTGATATAGAGTCTCATTCAGTGTCACTCATTCTTCTACACAGGAAGCAACAGAAAAAATGATGAGGAGCTGAGGATAGTGATGGTGGGGAAGACTGGAATTGGGAAGAGTGCCAGTGGAAACACCATTCTGGGACGAAAGTGCTTTGACTCAAAGTTTAGTGCAAAGTCTATGACTGTATACTGTTCCAAGGGCGACACTGTGGCGGGTGGGCAACATGTTTCTGTTATCGACACCCCGGGCCTCTTTGACACCAGGTTTAAAATGGAGAAAAGATCTAAAGATCTCAGCCAGTGCATCTCTTATGCTTCTCCTGGACCCCATGTGTTCCTGGTGGTCATCAAGCTGGGCAGATACACTGAAGAGGAAAAGCAGACGGTGCAGAGAATTCAAGAACTCTTTGGCCAGGCTGCAGACAAATACAGCATGGTGCTCTTTACTCATGGTGACCTTCTTGAAGACTCATCTATTGAGGACTTCTTGGAGGGTTGCTCGGAATTGCAGGAACTAGTGGACAGATGTAATGGCCAGTGCCATGTCTTCAATAATAAGCTGGAGGATCGCTCTCAGGTCACTGAGCTGCTCCAGAAGATCAGAAATGTAGCCCAGAAGAACGGAGGAAGCCACTTCACCAACGAGATGTTCCAAGAGGCAGAGAGGAAAATCGAAGAGGAGCAGCAACGCATCCTGAAAGAGAAAGAAGAGCAAATTCGCAAAGACCAAGAGAAATTGGAGAGGAAACTACAGGAAAAATATGAAAAAGAGATGAAGAAAATGAATGACCAACTCAAGGCTGAGAGCGAGAGGAAGAGGAAAGTGTTTGAGGCGAAAATGGAGTTGGTCATTTATTTTCAAGAGCAAAGAGTTTTGATGAGAAAATGAAGAAGACGGTAGAGAAGTTTGGTGAGGACAGAGAGAGGGAGAGGAAAGAGAGAGAAGCAGAGAAACAGAGAGACAGAGAGGAGCAAGAAAAGGATATGGTGAACATGCAGAATAAAATTAAGGAACAGCATGACAGAGAACTGAGAGAAGAAAGAGAAAAGTTGCAGGTAATGCATGAAAAAGTGGCCAGAAAGGGAGCTGAGAGGAGTAATGACTTTTTGGTTGACTTCGCTAGAGGATTCCAAAAGGTTTTTGACTGTACAACATCTTGATTTCTCAGGCAGTTGCAGAGTGCAGGAATATATGAAACAAAAATGATTTCATCCACAGAACTATAATCTACATTTGCCTTTTTTAATTTTCAGAATGAATGACAATGAAGCTAATTGTAATCATGTAAGTAGATCTAGAGACTTTTGCTATCAGGCTAAGTCACGCATGATTTATTTTTGAAGCTGGTCCTAGGAGGTATTCAGTGTGTAAATTAACTTTTCATAGTAATAAATGTATGCATATCATGAACATTTAAAAGATCATATAAAAACAGTCAAAGCATTCTTTCACAAGTTATGTAAAGCTGTAAGTGTTCATATGCTAAACTGATCTTGTAATAAACATGTGATCTTAAGACCAGACCTTTTTCTGAGTCATGATTAACTGTTCCACCAAGAGTTCAAAGGTCAAAAGTCTTATCTTGCATATAACATATCTTGCCAATTTTTCAGGGTGATGACATCACAGACAGACATTCAAAGCTTCTTTTGAAATGGTTTTAATGGTAAAAAAAAAAAGGCATTTTGTACAGGGCTACAAATATGCATCATTTAGTGTATATGGGTACTGCTGCTGCTGTTAACATCCAGCAACACTAGTGGGCCAAATAATTCGAGAGATGGAATGATAACAACATTCAATTTGAACACTTAAAATATAATTGATGTGTACTGTCTTTATTTGATTTGACAGTTGTTGACCACACAGAGACGTTGTTACTACTACTAGGCTACTTGAATATATATAGATATTATTGTAATGTCCCGGACCTTTGCACGAGCAGACATTCTCAATCTGGACCTTTTGGAATTTTAATTGAATACCCCTGGTTTAGAGGGAGAAGAGCAGTGGGGAGAGCACACATCTCTGGGGGGCACCAGTGCTGATAGCCTGCCTGCTGGATGTGATTTTTCCCAGCCTCACCTGCTGCATCCTGTCAGTCAGGAAGTTTGTGATCCACTGACAGGTGGAGGCTGGCACAGTGAGCTGGGAGAGTTTGGGTTGAAGTATTTCCGGGATGATGGTGTTGAATGCTGAGCTGAAGTCCACCAACAGAACCCTTGCATATGTCCCTAGGGAGTCGAGGTGTTGCAGCATGTGGTGCAGTCCCAAGTTGACTGCATCATCCACAGACCTGTTTGACCAGTAGGCAAACTGCAGGGGGTCCAGCAGGGGCCCTGTGATGTTCTTCAGATGGTTCAACACCAGTCTCTCAAAGGATATCATGACCGCAGAAGTCAGGGCGACGGGCCTGTAGTTATTTAATCCTGTGATGGAGGATTTCTTGGGGACCGGGATGATCGTGGAGCATTTGAAGAAGGAGGGAACTTCACACAGCTCCAGTGATCGGTTGAAGATCTCCATGAAGATGGGGGCCAGCTGGTCAGCACAGACTTTCAGGCAGGAGGGGGGACACACCGTCTGGGCAAATATATATGTATATATATGTTCGGGGTGTAACGGTACGCGTATTCGTATTGAACCTTTCGGTACGGGGCTCACGGTTCGGTTCGGTCTGTGAAAGTGACGACCCACATCCTCTTCACAGATCCTCAGTGCCGGTGGGGGGTCGGTTGGGAGAGGTGAGGAGGAGGCAGGGAGTTTGGATGGTTGTTTGTCCCCTTTGCATTCCTATAGTCGGTTCTATAACAGCACAAGTAAACACAAGTTAGGTTACTAACGTTACATCTTAACACTGTATTTGGTGATTAACTTTATGTTAACTTTACTGTTAGCTAGCTAACCTTTCTAAGGCTAATTGGGCTCGAGCAAGCTAAAGTTACAGAGCTAGCTCCACCAACATTAGCAACCTAATGTAATGAAACAGACCAAGAGAAACATTATCTGAGATGTTAACAGTTCAATAATCATGAAGACAAAACAATACTGGAGACTTTGGATTTCGGATGATAAGCGTAACTTTAGGCTCCTCGGTTGATCTCCACCACTTCACAGTGTAAATAGAATATATTCATTCACTGTTAAATAATATGCGCTATACTTGTAAAGCTTATATTGCGGAGTTGTGAGGTCACTGTAAGTAGGTCAAAAACGCCGAATGGGGCATTCCGTCACCCGTTCGTACGATAGAAACAGATACAGTGGCCCTGAAAGTAACGCTTGCTTAAACCACCAGATTAGGGTGGAAACTGCCATCTTAGAGTAGGAGAAGAGCTCTTTTTATCTATTCACACAGAGACTTCGAAATAGTTTAGAACTGCACCCTTTTTTCTTCACCTTAAGTGTTAACAATATGCTGTACATCAACATTTCACACACACTGACGTTCCAGAGAAGGCGGGTTCCGGACGTGAGCCATTGTGGGTGACGTTGCCCAGTGCTCCATCAGGCCATTTGAATGCTAAAAACAAATCCGCCTCTGCTTTGATTTTGACCAATGGCTCCACAAGGAGAACCAGAATGGACACGCCTGCTTACTCTGTATAAGCGCTCTTAGGTTTCACTTTTGCCTTTACCTTTTGGTCCGTGCACGTTTAACTGCTGGACATAATACTTCTGTCACAAATAAATGTTATTGCTTGAATTGAGCTAAACGCCTCGATCTCAGTCTGTTCACTCGATCTTCATTCATATCAACAGAAAATACTGTATTGTGCTCATAAATTACAGTAGTCTGCTGTTGTGGTTAATTGACGGCATTGACTGTTAATTTACATGCGAGGGATGCACATTTAACTGTATGTTCCAGTTAATATGAAATACTGTGAGATACCGTGTTAAATCCACCATCAATTTACAGCAATTCATTACAGTGTGAGTGTGTGTTGTTGCAGTGTAATGTTCCCATTCTCCTGACAGACAACCAGACAGGAAGGAGAATCTCTGCTCGCCAGGTAGAGAGCGGGAGGAGGCCCTCAGCATGCAGAGTGTCCATGCTGCAGGGACGACCAGGTGAGACATTCTCATTCCTGTCCCTCCAAATTGTTCACAGGGTAATCCTCAGGACCCAGAGTGTTTTACAGTTTACTAAATAGCAAAGACATAGTGTAGATAGAGTATATTGTCAAGACGTAATGTTATGGGACACAGTCTGAACCCACTCTACAGGTCTCTTGCACTGCAGCCTCAAGCTCCAGCTACAACCATCACCTTGCACCTCCAACTCCGCCTGAAGAATCTACCAGACAACTTTAGCTCCACCTACAGCCTCCTCCATCAACCTGCACACTGCCTCCTGATGCCATGTGAAGACCTAAGAGAGGAACAGCAGGGACCAGAGACACACTGGTAAATAGAACCTTTCAGATAACATGCAACAACATAGCTGTGTAATAACCACATCTCTGGACTGATAAAGTAAAGCTGTCTTTCTGTTGACATTCTGTGTCTCAGAAGTATTTCCATTCGCTGACTGACTGTGATGCTGAACTCCATGGACCAAAGAGAGCTCTTCTTCCTCCCACTATTCTGAACTCAAGTTGATCAGGCTGACGTATAGCAGTATGATGGATTAGTCTCTGTGTCTAGCCATGTATTTTCAGTTCATGTGGTCTTTAGGAATCTAGAAGTTAATTAAGTTAAAACAAGGAAGGTAAATGTTTGAGTGATCATCTTGGAATAATAGCTGACGTTGAAACTCTTTGTGAAAGGAAAGAGCTCAAATGTTAGAAAGTCTGTTTCCATTCTGAATGTAAACACTCCAGAGATGCTTATTCCTCCTCCACATTCACCACCAACTCCTGCTCCTCCTCCAAACTGAGGAGGGTCAAGCCCTACACCCCCGCCCGACCACTTCGCTCTGCTGCCTCGGGGCGATTGGTTGACCCGTCGCTCAGAGGTCCCTACGGCTGATCGATCCGGTCGCGGCTGTTTTCTGTTCTGGCCCCTCAGTGGTGGAATGAACTCCCCACTGACGTCAGGACAGCGGAGTCGCTGCCCATCTTTCGGCGCAGGCTGAAAACTCACCTCTTCAAGAAGGCCTACCCTGAGCCTTCCACTTAGCACTTACTTAGCATCTATTGTATTCATACCAGCTTATTGCACTTATTGTTTTCTTATTAGTTTGCGGCACTTATTGCATTCAATTGTTTCTGCACTGTATGTTGGCTCTGGTTTATGCTCTTAGATGCTTGTTTGAAGAAAGGAGATGCACTTGTGACTTCTGGTGACTAGGAGTTCTCTTGAAAACCGATGTTGAATACACTTATTGTAAGTCGCTTTGGATAAAAGCGTCTGCTAAATTACTGTAATATAATGTAATGTAATGAGAACGCACCTCCCTGTCTCTGTTCCCCAACACAAGTTTCTCCCCAAGCACGTTAATGGAGATCTGAAAGCAGAGACGCTCCAATCAAGCTCCCTAATAAATCATTTTCTCTGTCACTGTGTACCTGTAAGCCTTTGCACTGATGTTCATTAAATTCCATCATTGTCTGCAGTCATCAGATCAGTCTTGTTTGTGTCCACAGGAATTCACATGAAACATATACATTCATATTAGAGATTCCAGTGAGTTTGTGTACATTTGAATTATAATTTCTCCTCCCACTTTTCAATTTTTATGAATACAACTTTCTTATTTCAGTACCTTCAGCTCTGACAGGTACATTTCCCCCTTAAAGGGATAAATATAGCATGAATTCTATTCTATTCATCTTGTCTAATGCACTGGTTTGATTTTGTAAAAATCTGTAACTCATTCACAGATAAAATATTCCCGCACTGCTTCAGGATGTAATCCGGGTTACTTGAAAGCCACTTACAGTGTTTTCCCTGCTTTGACTTCTTGTCCATGATCTGCAATGAGAAGGAAAATAACAAGGTGCTGAACAGAGAGTACGTTTGACTGAGAGGTGACATATGCTTAAAGTTGATTTGTTTGTTCCCTCCTGTGGAATTAACTTTTAATCTTTCACCCAGAATGGAAAGTGAATAGGCTTTATATAACTACACAGCACAATGCAAAAGTCTCAGGTCACGTGGGGGAAAACACAAAATGTAGACAAAGTCAGACGAAGACTGAACACATCCTGTTTACTCAGGTTCTCTATATCCTCTGCACTCAAAGCTATAGAGCTGGCTGAAAATATTTTTTCAACACATTAAGCTACGTGAATGTTTGCATAAATAACTTCTCTCGGTTACTGAAAACGTTTAAACAGTACCGAGTATGTCGAGTAAAATTGAGAAATGTCTTTATGCACATAAAAGCAGAACCGTTCAACCATAGACTCACACGACAGCCACGTATACTTTACTTAAACTAGACCTCACAGAAACGGAGTCTCTTTATGACACAACAAATAGAACAAATACTGTCGCCTACCTTTGTGAAGTTCGACTTATCGGACAAAAACTGCGGGAATAAAACGTTTCATGTGACCGAGTGTCTTGGGTTCGTGTATAAGGGCACTTATCAAAATAGTAATAAGTGGAGTTGGGAGACCAGACATCTTGTTCAGCCCACGGCTACTCTCTTTTATTACCAGAGGCGGGAGTTGCCCCTTCGCTACGGTAAACCTCAAGGGATATATCATCTTCAACACCATGTAAGGGCCTGAGGGGCAGGGTGGTGGCTGGCAGCTACATTCCTGCCAGGAGGCTCCACCCTCTCCTTGATGAGAGCATTGAGATCAGGTGTGGGAAGAGACACACCTGATCCGGATTTCCTCATCAGGGAGGGGAACGGAGCAGGAAAGAGACGACGAGAGGAGAAGAAGGTTAAGCCCGGTAAGTCGGCTTGCGACCCGGCTGCTTTAGTTTAGTTATAGAGTTAACTGATCAAGCTCTGGAAAGAGCTACGTTTTGTGTTGTTGTGTGTTGGTTGAGGTTCGTTGGATTAAAAACCCTTAAAAACCTACAAAACTGACTGCCGGTGATTGCTGCGCTGCCACTAATTTCTGTCCTCCGTGCCTTCCTGTTACACTGGTGGAGAATGTGGGGACGAGGACCCTAGTGGGGGCATAGCAGTCAAACAATGGAGGACCTGGTCCGAGAATTGGTGCGCATTTCTGCTGAACAGCAGACCCTGAACCGGGCAATGATTCAAGAGCAACGACAGCAGAATGCCTTTCTCCATGCAGAGGTCCAAAAATGTATGGTTCCATGACTCGAGATTTAAACCAGAATTGCCAGCCAGGGCGCAAATGTATGACCTCGGCCGGGTAACCAGAGCTTGGCTGACATCTGACAACCATATGAGGCCAAGAAAGTGACCAGTCAGCAGAATCCAGCCAATCTAGATGACCTGATTAGCCTGGTGGAGAGCCAGAGGGTTACCGCCGAACTACTGAAATCAACGCGAGCGGACCCTGAGGTGAGCCGGAAATCTAGGGAAGAGGTACCAAGGACTAGGAGGGCACCTGAACTGGAGGGGCCAAGACGAAGGCGACCACCTTCAACAGGTGATCTAAGGCGCTGCTTTCAATGTGGAGAGCCAGGCCACATATCCTGGGACTGTCCAGGGAAGGATGAACCGATGCCCACGCCCGACTCATCGGGTGGAAGACCATGCTACTTGCTCGCCTCCTGCTGGGTGCAGGAAACCTCGCCAGCCCATATGATACCTGTCAAAGTAGATGGGAGAGATACAGAAGCCCTGATAGACTCCGGCAGTGTGGTGTCCCTCGTCCAACCCCAACTTCTGGAACCATCAAGGCCTGGTGAGATGGTGCCGGTCTCCTGCGTACATGGGGACACCAAAGAGTATTCCACAGGCGTCATCAAGCTCACTACAGTTAAAGGCAGCTGTCAGTTGAAAGTAGGGGTGGTTCCCTCTCTCCCGGTCCCCGTCTTGGTGGGGCGGGATTGCCCACTATATTACCGGCTGAGGCAGGACAACCAAAGGAGTGTGTGAGCAATCTGATTGGGCAGCACATACAGGTTAACAAATTTGGTGAAATAGTCATCCACCACTAATATATATCTGTTCCCCCTTGAAGTTACCGGCAGCTCGAGGATATCTGCTGCCACCCGCTGTAGAGGGTGACTAATCTGGGACCCTCCCATGGGAGCCCTCTGCCTGGGAACTGGGACCCTGTGGGTTTGGCAGGCTCTGCACTGTTCACACCATTGTCTAATGTCTCTCAACATGAAGGGCCAATCGTAGGTCTGCCTGGCCGTCTCCCAAACTCGCTCTGCGGAAAAGTGTGCAGCAGAATGGGCCCCCATGCAGCTACTGAAGAAGCTTGGGCACCAGAGATGACGGGATCACCACCTGAACGTGCCTCTCCCCTGCTGGAGAGAGTATAGTCCTGCACAACAAACCATCAATGACTGACAGATGGTTGAATTCAGTCCACAGTTTCCTGAGGCAGAGTGAGGACCCCCTCAGGTGTCTGCGAGGTGGTCTCACTCCGTTTCGCTCCAACCAACTCAACACCACCCCAATTTCCGGGTCCTCGCGTTGCAACAGCTGCAGCTCAGAGTCGCTGTGGCAGAGAGAATATGCATTCCATGAGCGCCTCCTCATCCCCTGGCAGCTCTGATTCGACCACTGATCCTGCAGCACACACATCCGACAGCGAGCCCGCGTGGTCTCTGGCATCCGGAAATGCAGGCCGGCGAGACAAGGCATCTGCGTTTTTGTGGCGTGAACCATCTTTGTGAATAATGGTCAAGTTGAATGGGTCAAGCTCCAAAACCCACCGGCCCCTTCATCCTGTAGGATCGTTGTCAATGGCCATTTTCCTGAGCGCCAACAGCGGGCGATGATCCGATATGATGGTGAATGCAGCGAGGCCCACACAGTCTTTGAATTCACGCACGGCCCATACTACGGCCATGAGCTCCCTGTCGAGAGTGGACCATCTTTTCTGTTTGTGCGTAAGAGCCTGGCTGGCATAAGCGATGACTCGTTCGGGCCCCTCCACCTGTTGAGGCAGTACTGCACCAACCAAATCTTGAATGGGAGCACAGAGTTGGGTAGTGTCACCACAGGAGCGGAGGTGAGCACCTGCTTGAAAAACGTGAAGGTTGTTTCACACTCTGCATCCCATTTTAAAGGCACGTTTTTGCCCGCCAGGTGGTTCAGCGGTGCAGCATACTGGGAATAATTCCTCACAAACCTCCTGTAGTATGAGCACAGGCCCACAAAGGCTCTTCAGATGGGTTGCAGGAGTTGCCCAGTTTCTCACCTTTTCGGTGTTGCGGGGGTCAGGCTGGAGCCCCTGTCTGGAGATCACATGGCCTAAGAACACCACATGTTCCCGGGCCACGTGTCATTTTCTGTGATTGAGTTTCAGGCCCGCACCCTGTACTCTGGAAAGGACCTCCCCCAGGTGGGCCAGGTGGTCTTCAAAAGTGCGACTGTAAATCAGTATGTCGTCCAAATACACCATGCAGATGTGCCAAGGCAGACCCCGCAGGATCAGCTCCATCATGCGTTGAAAGGTGGCAGGAGAGTTGGTCAGGCCCATAGGCATGGCACGCCACTGGTACAAGCCCCTGCCTGTCGTGAAGGCCGTTTTTTCACGATCCTCTTCGGCCATTTCCACTTGCCAGTAGCCATTCGAAAAGTCAAGTGTGCTGAACCAAGTTGACCCCGCCAGGGCATCCAGGCTGTCATCCACCCGTGGAAGTGGGTGGGAATCCTTGACTGTCACAGAATTAAGGCGCCGATAGTCAATGCAAAACCTCCATTGTCCCCCTTTCTTTTTAACAAGCCCCAGGGGCTGCAGCTCTCCTCCACTAGCCCATCAGCCAGTAGACCAGCCACCTGCCGTTCTATATCTGACCGCTTCTCCGGAGACGCCCGATAGGCACGCTGCTTAATGGGGTGATGGTCATCAGTCTTAATGTGGTGTTTAACGAGTGTGCACCAGCCGTCGGGCTGAACACATCATGGAATCTCTGTAGCAGTTGAGACAGTTTTGCTTTATGTTGCTCTGTAATTGGTGAATCCTCCACCATGATGGGGAGAGTAGCAGGCTGTGACGGAACTGAATTCACTTCTGGGGAATGAATGAGTGGCATATCGGACTTTTCAAGCGGGTAGAACTCACCCATGTGCAACCGCTACTTGAGCTTCACAGTCTTCCCTGTGGGATTGAGGACACGAGCCATAGTCACGCCATCCTTAACGGTGGTGACTGTGTGGGCAACCACTAGTCCAGTCGTTTCTGGGATGTTATGCTCCAGGTAGCCCTCAAACTCTTTTGCAGACAAGCCAGCGGTGATAGGCGAGAAAACATTCACTGGCACCAGGGCCTCGCTCAGGGGGGGAATGGTCATAGCTCCAGCCAGGGACACATTACAGCATTCAGGGACTAATTCTCCACTCCTCAAGATGGGCACTGTACGGTCCCATAACTGCAGCACACCCTGTCCCCAGTCCAGCAGTGCATGGTTCTTGGCTAGGAAGTCCAGACCCAGTAGGACAGTTTGAGTGGACTCTCGCAGGACATGAAATGTGTGTTGCCAACAGGTGGGGCCCAAGCGGAAAGTCACCACAACAGTGCCCAAAGTATCCAGCATTTGTCCATTAACTATATTAACTGCACGCGAGTCGATATAGTTCTTTTTCAGTGGTCGGATTCGCAGGGCAGGGACTGACGTACGAAAGTCGGCACAAATCAATGACACAGTCGCTCCTGAGTCAACTAATATGGACACTTCAGTGCCTTCAACCACCCCTCTAACGTAGGAGGTAGGGTTAGGTTGTTGTAAGTTGTGGTGATGTTAATGAGTGCAGCATGAGTATTTTATCAGTTTCAGTGGAGTATTCCTTTAAAAGCACTGTTAAAGAAGCCCAGTATGCTACTGTAAAATACTGAGGTGTCTTTCCCAGGAGTGATCCGTGATCCATTACACCACTAATATATACGTATATACATACCACTGATATGAATGGCATACCTTTCTGATTCAACGGCATAGACCACTAATATGAACTTTCAAGTGGCACCTGCCTTCAGGAAACAGTGTATCATTGGAAAATAACTGGCATACCTCTCTTGGGATAGGTACATACCACTGAACAACAGTAGCATACCATCAGCCACTTTTCGATCTCGGCGTGACTCCCTCAGACACTGAATTAAAATAGCATTAAGAGTGAAATGCTGAATTAAAATAGTATCAAGAATAGTGTAATAGAACTGCATCACAGTCTAGCGTGTCAACAGGTCTTATAAACATTTATAGTTAATTGGAACTGAATGAACTCACACATGAATGAAAACTAGAAAGGTTCGCAATGAACTTTGACAGTGTGGCTGCTACTGCCCGAAGACGTCGCAATATATGAATACACGCCAATATTACCAGTAGTATCATTGAGGTTCAATTGAGATATCACTTCTCTCATTTGTGCATTTTAGATTCATGTTCTTGGATTGAATCTTGTATTTGTGATGGACAGTATTGAACTTGAGAGCAGCTATTGCTTCATAGAAACACATAGTTGACAACACGTGTGTGTGTCACTGTTTACCACGGTGATTGGGGCAAATTACATACCTTGTATTTATACATCTGTGTTTGAGATATATACCTTTTGGAAATTGAATTTCTGTATTTGTGATGGAAAGACTTGAACTTAACATTTCTTAACATGAACCTCATTCTGAGCTTCATGTTAAAATGCAGTTACTCCATGAGGCTTTTATTTTGTGTGTGTGTGTGCGTGCGTGTAGGTGTGTTTTGTGTGTGTATCTTTGTGATCAAGTTCTTCTTTTTGTTATTGGCAGGACTTCCTCAAAGTCCTGCCAAGAACAATAATATCTAACCTCCTCAGTGACGGTGTGACTGAGGAACATTTGTAGGCGTGTTTGTTATAGTTTCCCTTCATCTCACTTCTTCCTCAAAGTCCTGCCAAACATAAGGCTTGAAGATAGCCCAGCACAATTAAGCCTGAGTGGAAAGAGAGGACAAAGGGAGACCAGATACATTATCTTGCTGCTGTCCAGGGCAGATGCCCCTCCATTTCAAATCCCCCTGTAGAGTCAAAGAGCCAACGACTCTGTCAAGACTTTATCATTACATATCATCTCTTTTTAACAAACAATTCCTCACCTGTCTTGTCTCTCCTGATTGAATGAATGCAGTCAAACCACATTTCTGTTGCCTGACTTTGGGCTTATGTAACCTCCCTACATACTCATTCAGCATTTCTTTCATCTGTGTCTCTGATCAAATGTCGACTGTTTCTGGGGTTTACTGTTTGTTGTTGGATGTCCCGCAAGCACATGTCAGAGCTGATTTAATGAGGAGAGAATATCACACGGAGTGTAATAAAATAAATGAAAATAAATCCCAAATAAAACAGATCTTCATCACTGCGGTGAGACGAGGATTGTTTTCCTATCACCCCGAAACTCAGTCGGCGAGATGAAGGTCCAGCCACCATAGGTTCAGTCTTTCAGTGATAATACACAAACTCTCCATTCGCTAGCAGCGATGGACCTAATTGCAGACAGTTACAGCAGGCAATACACAATATAGCGGGGGTCCGTGGTCCGCATTAATTGCGCGATGGCGCGGTGTAACAAGACAGTGATTTAACACAACAGGATGCGGGAAGAATAACACATAAATGAATAAGCTATGCTAAGCTATGCTAAGCTAAGCTAAGCCCAGATACCATGAATCTTACTGTGAGAAGCTTCGTTCGATGGGGCTCGTTCCCGTGATGGGAATTGATCAGTCCTCGAGTGTTGACTCGGGAGCGCGGCCCTCGGAGCGGGCGCAGCCTGTGAGTAGCTCGGTCCTCAGGAGTCGGTCGCACCCAGTAGCGTGGCTCGCTCTGGAGTGGACGCAGGCTCGGCGGACATCGGCGCGGCGTTGAGCTGGCGCAGATGCAGGTCTCGGCTGGCATCGGCGCGGCGTTGAGCTGGCGCGGATGCAGGTCTCCTCGCTGCAGAGGGGAGGCCTGGGGGTTAACGTCGGCTGAAGTAACATCGTTTTGTTCCACCCGGTAATCGTCGGCGGAGAGAGGGGTTTCGTCCTTGTCTTCCTGCCGGAGGGTTTGATGAGGCCACACGGTCCTCGTGGCTGCGTCAGCAGCGTGATGCTGGAGGGGGAGAGCTGGATCTTCTGTAGCCAGGACTGAGGTCCATGCTGAAGAGAGCGTTTGTGTGCTCCCTAGCTCGACTGCGGTCGAAGGGGTAAAAGCGTTGAGGTGTGATCTGCAGGCAGTTTTGTAGAACAGTGGTTGAACCACAGGGGTCCTGGTGCTTTCTTGGCTCTCGGCCAATGAGATTGCAGCGGTGCATTCAGGTGACTTCAGGAACCATAGTTTTTTTTTGGGGGGGGGGGAATTCACACCCTAGTGTGAAATTCCTTCAGCGGAGGTTTTCTCTCATCAAACCACAATCAGGATGAAAGCGTTGCTAGAAAAAGGTAAGGCCTGATTCTCTTTGTTCACAGCACATGTTGAAGCCATTTGGTCAGACCCCAACAGATTGCCTCAAGGCCTCATGCTATCCTCCACACTAGGCATTGTTCACAGGACCATATATAAAGTTGTAGACATTTCAAACTTCAAACAAAAAAATCAGGTGTTTGTTATGGGAATCCATCTCTATACCGCACTTATGTGACCATCCCCCCACGTGAACCACACCTTCCAGACTAAACAATGTTTCATATCTTCTCACTTTCCTCCTATATAAACCTTTATTTGTGCCTTGCTCTCATTTTACTACGTGAGCACAATGAGTAGGCCACTGATGAGGCGATTTTCTGTCAGAGAGGCTCTGGACCTAATTTTTGAACCAGATGAAGAGGAGATTGAACCGGAGATAGAGGAAGATGTCTCAGAAATTGAAGACAACAATGATCCTGATTTCGATCCGGACTATTATGAGACTGAGCAGTCAACAAATGGAGAGGCAATGGCACCAGAGAAACAGGTACCTGAGGTGACATTCCAGTCCAAGGGTGGCAACTTGCTCTGGTATTCATCCTCCCAAGACAGAGGAGGCAGAGAGAGAGTTGAAAACATAATAAGGATGACGCCAGGGCCAACACGATATGCAACATCTCGTGTGGATGACATCAAGTCCAGAGTCCATTGAGGGCATTATACTGGACATGACGAACCTGGAGGGGAGGCGTGTGTTTGGGGACAAGTAGAGATCATTGGACCAGGTAGACCTCCAATCCTACATTGCTCTGTTGATTCTAGCAGGAGTATATCTGTCAAACAATGAGGCTAGAAAAAGTCTGTGGGATGCGGAGTCCAGGAGGCCTATATTCCGGTCAACAATGTCCTTACAACAGTTTCATTTAATTTAGCGATACATTTTCAGTGTCTATTCTTTGTATATTCACAGCAGTTATTCATGTAAACCACTAGTCTAATACATTGTTTACAGATGAAAAATATGTCAAATTAAATTTGATGATGATTCATGGTTTTTGTGTTAATGTCAGAGCAGTTAAAACAGAACACTAAAGTAAGGGGGGAGAAACAAACACAACAGAAGGGTTAAAGAAGTGCTGCCATTTCTGCAGCAGGGCCTGATACAGAAGTCAGATAAACAGAGGATAAACTGTGAATATACTAAGTCATTGTCATTACTGTATGCATAGTCCAATTATTGTCTTTTTTCCTCAATATTTTCAACGTAAGGTCATGGATGTGTTTTGGAAAGGGATCAAGGTTTAAACATTTGAAAGTACTCTTAAAAATGTATACTGAACTAAAGATCTGGTAATAACTGAATGTGTTATGTGACAAGCTAATAGTAATACGATCTTGATTAATTCATCTAGAATAACGAATGTCTTTTGCTTTCTTTGTTAAGACAAGATACGTAGACTCCAAAATGATGAAAGACAATATTGTATTTAGCATATATTTTCACCTTTACCCCATCTATTAAAAAATCCTTCCACAGCCAAAACCTGCATAACAAGCTTTGGTTTCCCTTTCTATTTGTGGGTGTTGTTTCGTACATATAGGGCCGTTCAAACAGAGCTGCAGGAGACGCACTCTGAACTGTCTGAACTTCAGCTGCAGTATCTACTCCACTCTTTAACCCAAACATGGCCAGAAACCTAGGTAAGTCAGAAACTGTATCTATGTTTCAACGTAAATTATTGTATGTTGATATGGCAGTGCTCACCGCTGACCCTAATTTTATGAAATGTTCCTCTGTACCTCCTATAAACTAATACTGTATTAGACTTACTGGGTAGAACTGTAAATACATTTCGTTTTTCTGACTTTAGTACCATGAATGTAACCTGATGTAAATTCTGGAATACTTAAAATCACAATTTCTTCATCACTAGAAAATAATAAAAAAAATCATAATTAATAATGAATTTAAATTATATTTAAAAAATAGTCCATAGTTAGATGAATGCAGGTTTTGTTAAGAATCAGAGTCAAAAGTTAAAATGAAAATCATGTGCTTTTATTTTGAAGGGGATTTTTTATGCAGCAGAGTGCCATCTATTCACACTCCTTAACAATACTTGGCGTTAATGCCTTGTAATGTGAATATCAGCAGGAGATAAACTGAAAACTATACCTCTTTCAAATGACACTATAAGTAGACAAATTGAAGACATGTCGGATGACATCAAACAACAGACCACAGCTCGAATTTAGGCAAGTGGTCATTACAAATGGACGAATCTACAGACATAAACAAAGCAGTTTTACTCGTTTATGTGAAATGTGTGTGGGACGGGGACTTACAGGTACAATTTCTCTGCAAAGGAGAGCTCCCTATACTACGACTGCAGAGGACATTTTCAGCTCAGGTTCAAACTGCACCATCTTTTCATTAAATACATTTGAGAAGTTGAACATTTTCCTCGATTTGGGTCGCGGCTTATCATGTCGGGGTGATGGTGGGTCCCACAGCCAGACCAGTTGAGAACCGCTGCTTTAAAAGACCTGCTGCCTTTTCCTGTAAGTGGTGAACTGAACAGTATATGGACGCCACATTAGATGATAGAGAGAAAGCCAGATGAGAACATTTATTTGTCTCAAATGAAAGTCTGCAACAAATGTTGTAAATTGGAAGCTCCAACAAACTCTTTTATTGGCTCTGTCAAAGCAGCAGAATGGATGCTTCTTTTCTCCTATATCTGTACAAGTTGCATTGAGTACAACGTGTGTACAACCTGATGTAGAGTCTTATTCAGTTTCACTCATTCTTCTACACAGGAAGCAGCAGAAAAAATGATGAGGAGCTGAGGATAGTGATGGTGGGGAAGACTGGAATTGGGAAGAGTGCCAGTGGAAACACCATTCTGGGACGAAAGTGCTTTCAATCACAGTTCAGTGGACAGTCTATGACTGTATACTGTTCCAAGGGTGATGCTGTGATGGATGGGCAACATGTTACTGTTATCGACACCCTCTTTGACACCAGGTTTAAAATGGAGAAAACATCTAAAGATCTCAGCCAGTGCATCTCTTATGCTTCTCCTGGACCCCATGTGTTCCTGGTGATCATCAAGCTGGGCAGCTCCACTGAAGAGGAAAAGCAGACGGTGCAGAAAATTCAAGAACTCTTTGGCCATGCTGCAGACAAATACAGCATGGTGCTCTTTACTCATGGTGACCTTCTTGAAGACTCATCTATTGAGGAGTTCTTGGAGGATTGCCCGGACCTGCAGGAACTTGTGGACAGATGTAATGGCCAGTACCATGTCTTCAATAATAAGCTGAAGGATCGCTCTCAGGTCACTGAGCTGCTCCAGAAGATCAGAAATGTAGCCCAGGAGAACGGAGGAAGCCACTACACCAACGAGATGTTCCAAGAGGCAGAGAGGAAAATCGAAGAGGAGCAACAACGCATCCTGAAAGAGAAAGAAGAGCAAATTTGGAAAGACCAAGATAAATTGGAAAGGAAACTACAGGAAACATATGAAAAAGAGAAGAAGAAAATTAATGACCAACTCAAGGCTGAGAGCGAGAGGAAGAGCAAAAAGTTTGAGGAAATGAAGAAGACGATGGAGAACTTGGGTGAGGACAGAGAGAGGAAGAGGAAAGAGATAGAGGAGGAAATTAAGAAGACAATGGAGAAGTTGGGTGAGGACAGAGAGAGGGAGAGGAAAGAGAGAGAAGCAGAGAGACAGAGAGACAGAGAGGAGCAAGAAAATAATATGGTGAACATGCAGAATACAATTAAGGAACAGCATGACAGAGAACTGAGAGAAGAAAGAGACAAGTTGCAGACAATGCATGTAAAAGTGGCCAGAAAGGAAGCTGAGAGGAAAGAGACAGAGGAGAAAATGAAGAAGACGATGGAGAAGTTGGGTGAGGACAGAGAGAGGGAGAGGAAAGAGATAGAGGAGCAACAAGGCATCCTGAAAGAGAAAGAAGAGCAAATGCTGAAAGACCAAGAGAACTGGAGAGGAAACTACAGGGAAAATATGAAAAAGAGAATAAAATGAATGACCAACTCAAGGCTGAGAGAGAGAGGGAGAGGAAGGAGATAGAGGAGCAACAATGCATCCTGAAAGAGAAAGAAAAGCAAATGCTGAAAGACCAAGAGAAACTGGAGAGGAAACTACAGGAAAAATATGAAAAAGAGAATAAAATGAATGACCAACTCAAGGCTGAGAGCGAGAGGGAGAGGAAGGAGATAGAAGAGGAAATGAAGAAGACGGTGGAGAAGTTGGGTGAGGACAGAGAGAGGGAGAGGAAAGAGATAGAGGAGGAAATGAAGAAGACGATGGAGAAGTTGGGTGAGGACAGAGAGAGGGAGAGGAAAGAGATAGAGGAGCAACAACGCATCCTGAAAGAGAAAGAAGAGCAAATGCTGAAAGACCAAGAGAAACTGGAGAGGAAACTACAGGAAAAATATGAAAAAGAGAATAAAATGAATGACCAACTCAAGGCTGAGAGGGAGAGGGAGAGGAAAGAGAGAGCGGAGCAACAATGCTGCACAATATCTTGATTTCTCAGGCAGTTAAACTACAGAGTACAGGAATATATGAACAAAAATGATTTCATCCACAGAACTATAATCTACATTGGCCTTTTTTAATCATTAGAATGAATGATAATGAAGCTAATTGTAATCATGTAAGTAGAGCTAGAGACTATTGCTATCAGGCTAAGTCACGCATGATTTCTCTTTGAATATGGTCTTAGGAGGTATTCAGTGTGTAAGTTAACATTTCATAGTGATAAATGTACGCATATCATTAACATTTAAAAGATCATATCACAACTGAAGTAACAGTCAAAGCATTCTTTTCACAAGTTATGTAAAGCTGTCAGTGTTCATGTGATAAACTGATCTTGTAATAAGCATGTGATATTAATACCAGACCTTTTTCTGAGTCATGATTAACTGTTCTACCAAGAGTTCAAAGGTCAAAAGTCTTATCTTGCATATTACACCTTGCATATAACATATCTTGCCAATTTTTCAAGGTGATGACATCATAGACAGACATTCAAAGCTTCTTTTGAAAAACCTCATTCGAGGCTTTAATGGAAAAAAAGGCATTTTGTACAGAGCTACAAATATGCATAATTCAATGTATATGGGTACTGCTGCTGCTGTTAACATCCAGCAACACTAGTGGGCCAAATAATTCGAGAGCTTGAATGATAACATTTAATTTGAAAACTTAAAATATAATTGATGTGTACTTTCTTTATTTGATTTGACAGTTGACTTCACAGAGACGTTGTTACTACTACTAGGCTACTTGAATATATATATATGGCACTAAATAGAGCAAGTTACATTATTGTAATGTTCTGGACCTTTGCAGGAGCAGATATTCTCAATCTGGACCTTTTGGAATTTTAATTGAATACCCCTGGTGTAGAGGGAGAATAGCAGTGGGGAGAGCACACATCCCTGGGGGGCGCCAGTGCTGATAGTCTGGGTGCTGGATGTGATTTTTCCCAGCCTCACCTGCTGAGTCCTGTCAGTCAGGAAGTTTGTGATCCACTGACAGGTGGAGGCTGGCACAGTGAGCTGGGAGAGTTTGGGTTGAAGTATTTCCGGGATGATGGTGTTGAATGCTGAGCTGAAGTCCACCAACAGAACCCTTGCATATGTCCCTAGGGAGTCGAGGTGTTGCAGCATGTGGTGCAGTCCCAAGTTGACTGCATCATCCACCGACCTGTTTGACCAGTAGGCAAACTGCAGGGGGTCCAGCAGGGGCCCTGTGATGTCCTTCAGATGGTTCAACACCAGTCTCTCAAAGGATATCATGACCGCAGACGTCAGGGCGACAGGCCTGTAGTCATTTAATCCTGTGATGGAGGATTTCTTGGGGACCGGGATGATCGTGGAGTGTTTGAAGCAAGAGGGGACTTAACACAGCTCCAGTGATCGGTTGAAGATCTCCGTGAAGAATATGTATATATATATATATATATACATACATATACATACATACACATACATAAGCAAAATAAAACAATCATTTTTAACCTGGTTCAGATTTCTGTTCTGGAAATGTATTTAATCAGCACATATTTAATTAATAACATAATACGCCATTTGCATATCCAAAAAATAATGTTAATAAAGTGCTTCCCAAAAACAGCACTGTCAGCACTAGAATGTAACTGTACCTTACTGTCCTGAATCTGTCCGTGTTGAACTTCCCTCGATCTGTCTGTCGTCAACTGTCTGTCTGTCTCCTGAAATTGCCGGTGACCCTCATCTACCTGCATGCATGTCTGTTATTGTTGTTTACCTGTGTCTGACTGATTCATATATTTACATACTCTGCATGCTTTTGTTTTGTGCCTCTGACATGGATGTTGTTTAGTGTCGAACAATGCAGCATAATATTGTCTTTAGTCCATGTTTCTATTTTAACAGTTATCCCTCATTTTATTTGCTTTGTGTGTGTTGACTTTGTGAGCCTCTGTGTTGCATGTCTTGTTTGTACTTGACAATGTAGTAAGAGTATCTTGAATGATGATACTAGTGATATTAATATTTTCACTTCTTTCATTGTTTGTGCACGCATTGTAAAGGGTCAATATTGCATAACCATGTAAATGGAACCTTATATTCTATTTTTAGGTTTATTTTGTAACATCTGCCTCTTGGGACTACAGATGAAAAATGGCCTCTTGGCTAACTGGCACATTTACAGCAATGTGCACTGTCCCTTATCAAATAAACCTATAAATTAAATAAAAATAAGTTGTTCCCTTGTGCGTGGCCAAACTTTCCCATAAATTAGATTTGTCTGTTATGTCGTTCTTTTTTATAAATATCCTGGTAACAAACAGGACCAAATAGCCACATGTGCATTACATGTGCTTACTATTGTCTCTATACAATGTGTGTCTTTTGTATCTTAATTGCATGTGATACTGTCACGGGGTGTGAAGGTGGACCCAAACGCAGGCACAGACCAGGGAATATGAGTGTAAAGGTTTATTAACCAGGAAACCAAGGGGGGAAACAACCAGAGCACAGTGGGAAAATCCAGGGAGGGCGAGGGTGGAATCCAGGCAGGTTGGGCAGGGCAGGCAGACTGGGCAACCAGGAGGATGAACAAAACTGCGGGAACAGGGAGACACGGTCAATGCAATAAAAAACACTTGGCGAAAAACTCTGAATAGTTCTCAAAACAGAGCGGCTAAGAACGACTAACTACCACGTGAGCTGTACCAACGATCCGGCAAAGAGTGGATGAAGAACCGGGGTAGATATACTGTTGAGTTGATGAGTTGATGGAGTGCAGCTGGTTTGACTGGGCAGGTGAGGTGAATTGTCATCAGGAAGCCGGGAGGAGACCAGGTCGGAGCCCTGCCCATACTACACAAACGCACACACACACACACACACACAGGACAAGGAGGAGGCACGGCCTGGCTGTGACTGATACAAAGTGATACAATTCTGCAAACATCAAGCTTTGCCTTTATACACTGTAAAAAAACATCAGACTTGATAGCTCACTCTATATGAGCCATCAGGTGTGCAGATATTAAAGTAATTAAAAGGTCCCTTAATTAAAATGAATGCCTTATCATTCCTTAATAGGAGACTAAGAATCATGTCGAACTAATTGGCTTGTGTGTGGTTGGGGATGAAAATGTTTCTCAGATGCTTAGTTTGAAGTATTATTGACATGATTCTGTTGCCATAGTTTGACGTAGAATTCAAAAGCTTGTTAAGTGACAGCTTTTGAAAGGTTGGAATATAATTTCAGCTCAAATGGTCATTACATTTCATCCTTTTTACTCGAAACAAACTGTGTTAAATAATAGATAATAAGTAAGGCCTTCAGCCTGGAATTTCTGCTCAATCTGATTTATTTCCATTAGATAACATTACCAGAAGTACAAAATCAAGCACACAGACAAGAGACAATCCTATCACTCAACATATCTTCACCACCATTAAAAATATATAGCCTCTTTATCAATTGCATTATTAGCGAACACATTGCACTTCCAATATTGTTGAGCAACATTGTTTTGTGATTTCAATGAGCTGAGGATAGGTCTGGAGAACTTCAGGCTCTTTCAGAACTTCAAGAAAAAGAGAGCAAGATTCTTGCCCATTAACAATCACTTCATCGATCAGGTTAGTGACATTCTTTTCTGGCGGTGAGATATCTTTCAAATTCCAATATTGTCTTTGTGTGATGATACGTTTGCCGTGCGCATGCTGCAGAATGAAGGAGTGATCTGCCCTCAGGCAGGCGATGAGTTCCACCTTGTGCTCCACGATCATTTTCACGGCGGGGCCCTGTGAAAGACAGCAGGTTTCGTTTATTAACCCTGAATGAATGAGGTTTTCATGAAATGAGGCATTTGCTTTTGGGAAATTGTAGTTTTTGCAAATGTGGAACAAAGTCTTGGACACCACTTGTATGTGTCAGCATGTGTTGAAGCTGTGCATGTGGAGGTTGACTGTCTTCTAAATGTCTGCCTGAGTGTGAATGTGTCTCTTTGCCCTGTCGCTGGAGACCTGATCAGTATGCTGTGTCCTCCCGGCCCTTTTCTGTTAAGATAAGCTTCCCTCAACAGGATAAGTGAGTATAGAAATGTGATGGATGGGATGAGTTTTGTTTCGCTCAGCTCACTTAGCAGATGTCCATTGGATCAGTAGCAGCTTTGCTCAAAACGAGTGAAACACAGCAACACATGTTTTCAAAACGTGAAACATGTGTCATGTGCATTTCAGCAAGAGTGATACGAGGCTGCTATAAAAAGTATTTATGAAACATTCTTGGTTTGTCCCACTATGAGTAATTAGAAAAAACAAACAAACCTGTCAAAGTGTATTTTACTGTGTGAGGGTTTCTACCACTGCTGTGTGTGTGACCGTACCTGAGAGGAGGGCAGTGTTCCATTTTCTGTTCCTGAAAGGAAAGCAGTGTTAGGATTTTATGAAATGTCCTGAAAGAACAAATATGTAACTGATTGATAGCAATGAGTTGGTAAAATGTTACCTGCACCAACTCGGCACGTGTTCACTGAGAAATTGAGGTCGCCGTCAAGAGTGACACCAGACATTGTATCAGCCCAGATCACACTGCCCCCACATGCAGTGTAATCTGCTTGGGGAACCTGTCCAACAGCACTTCCTGAAGGAAGAAAAAATACATGTTCAGTTCAAATGTTGCCATTAAGAGTTCAAAAGGTTCAAACCTAAAAGGAGTTGTAAATGAGCTTAACAAAGTAATATGAAAGCTTACCAGTCTGACTACTTCCTGGATCACTCCCTGTTTCAATATTACAGTTGAGGTTTTTTCCTGTTACATTTGTCATTTCTCTGGCGAGGACAACACTGTTGCTATCCGCGTACACTGTTGGTGACCCTGTAAATATTAATAACAATCACAATTCAAAAAATGAACGATAATTCATAGAAAGGCAAACTTGAACCTCTGACTTGATGCAAAGTTGAGGCTCGTTCAGTTTGTGCAGTGCAGAGTAGGGCCGTATACAGGAATGGTACCAGCTAATCTTTACCTTCAGCGCTGACCGGTGTCTCCTACTTTCTGAATTATTATTCTCAAAAGCACCTTCATCTTGTCTAATGCACTGGTTTGATTTTGTAAAAATCTGAAACTCGTTCATAGAGAGAATATTCCTGCACTGCTTTAGGATGTAATCCGGGTTACTTGAAAGCCACTTACAGCCTTGTCCCTGCTTTGAAGCCATCTTGTCCTTGATCTGCAACGAGAAGGAAGATAACAAGGTGCTGAACAGAGAGGAAGTTTGACTGAGAGGTGACATATGCTTAAAGTTCATTTGTTTGTTCCCTCCTGTGGAATTCACTTTTAAAAAGACTTTATGTAACTACACAGCACAATGCAAACCTCTCAGGTCACATGGGGGAAAATATGTAAAGTTGCTGGACAGGAAACTACAAAATATAGACAAAGTCAAAAGAAGACTGAACACATCCTGTTTACTCGTTATGATTCTCTATGTCCTCTGCACTCAAAGCTAAGAGCTGGTTAAAAATATTTCATATGGCATAATATAAGAAAATACTGCTGTACAAAAAAAACATTGTTGTATACCTTTTAATTCTATCGGTGTTTTGTTGTTGTTGTGTGTGTGTGTGTGTGTGTGTGTGTGTGTGTGTATGTGTGTGTGTGATCAACACGTTAAGCTACGTTATTGTTTGCATAAATAACTTCTCTCGGTGACTGAACATGTTTAAACAGCACTGAGAGTAAAATTGAGAAATGTCTTCACGCACATACAAGCAGAACCGTTAAACCATAGACTCACACGACAGCCGCGTATACTTTACTAAAACTAGACTCCACACAGAGTCTCTTTATGACACAACAAATAGAACAAATACTGCCGCCTACTTTTGTGAAGATCGACTTGTCGGACAAAAACTGTGGGAATAAAAAAGTTTCTTGAAAAAGGAAAGTTGAAATGAACAGTTTAAAAGAGTCTTCAGAAACCAAAAGCGTGTTACTTCCCGCTTCTTCTCTCTGCCAGCTTTAAGGGCAGCACAGATAGTGCACTCCCTTTTTCTCTCACGCAACCCGTGAGTCATTGACAGCAGTAGGTTATAAAACGGAGCACACACAGGAAGCGTGCAGCACATTTGACAGGGTGTAGTCCTTCCCTGAAGCACAGCACAATAACATGAATGTAAACAAACACATTTATAACAGGAGGGAAACACGATACAACGGGAGAACAGACTTCAACTTAACACAAGAGAAAAAAAGATGATTAACCAGTTGTAAAATGAGACGAAAGGAGAAAACATTTGAAAACAATATCCTATTTCTGCTATTTCAGGTTTTTTTTCTTCTTTTCCAAAGTGTCTGCGGTAGAAGAAGTAGGCCCTACTCAATAGAAAATGAAAAGAAAATATTCTGGTGTACAAATGTGTTTTCACCTTTTTTAGACTTTAGTCTTTGTTTCTGGTAAAATAATGGATTAAACAGTAACAGAGGCTTTCATCTTTCTACTCGACACCAAGTGTGAAATCAATAATCAGGATATTTATTCTTGCAAGAAGGAGCAGGATACAGGACATACAGTTATGCGTCTCGTGGCTGCTCAGAGATCTGTCTCTGAGTTTCTGTCCTTTATACACAGTGATAAACGAGCTTCATAACAAAGTATGGTGAGGGTTGGTACCAGGTTGAACCAGTCAACCTTTGAAACAAACTTCAATGTTTTCTGTCTTCAAAGACATCCTGTGGACCGCAAGGTCACGGCTATGAGACAGCTGCTTCTGTTTCTCAGTTACCAAACATCATGAAAAAGTACAAGTATTTTTCCAACACATCTCATACTTTTTCATCCAGTATTTACTGTAAGTTGTGGTGATGTTAATGAGTGCAGCATGAGTATTTTATCAGTTTCAGTGGAGTATTCTTTTAAAAGCACTGTTAAAGAAGCCCAGTATGCTACTGTAAAATACTACGGTGTCTTTCCCAGGAGTGATCCGTGATCCGTTACACCACTAATATATACATATATACATACCACTGATATGAATGGCATACCTCTATGATTCAACGGCATAGACCACTAATATGAACTTTTAAGCGGCACCTGCTTTCAGGAATCGGTGTGCCGTTGGAAAAGTACTGGCATACCTCTCTAGGGATAGGTACATACCACTGAACAACAGTAGCATACCATCGGCCACTTTTCGATCTCGGCGTCACTCCCTCAGACACTGAATTAAAATAGCATTAAGAGTGAAACGCTGAATTAAAATAGTCAAGAACAGTGTAATAGAACTGCATCGAAGTCTAGCTTGTTAACACGTCTTATACACTTTTATATTAATTTAAACAGGATGAACTCACACATGAATGAAAACAATAAGGAGAGATAACACCTCGAAAGAGGACTTGACTGCAGAGTCTGGCTGGTATCCTCAATCTCTGATGACGAGTGACTGTAAAACAAACACAATAAAAACTTTAGAAACACAATGTTCTGAACTTCTGGAAAGTTCTATGACATCTGGGATAAACACACTTAAAAGAAGATTTGGGTGTGCAACTGTGGGTTTGCATGTGCCTCACATATGTTAACATATCAGTGCAAGTCTTTGCAAAAAGCTAATACAACATTTTTTTATTAAGGGGGGGGGGGGGTGCGCGAACCCAGTCGGGATGTAGAAGGGGGTGCGCGGCCTAAAAAGTTTGGGAACCGCTGCTATAGTCGGTTCAATAATAGCATTAGTAAACACAACTTACATCTTAACACTAATTGGTGATTAACTTTATTTATTTATGTTACCTTCCATACGAATCTGCCCTCGTGTCGATTGTCTCAACACTTAGCTTCACATGTTTGCTCCACTTCGCCATAGTTATCCAGCAGTTTGACTAGTTTCAGGGAGATTCCTTCCCACCCTGAGCACGAAGTCAGAGCCATATGTCCACTGTGTGAATATGTTGAATCGACGAAACCTTAAGCACTAAAGAACCTAAAGATTTAGTCTTGTAAGTCTCTTTTTCTCTTTTCTCAAATTTTAACAGTGATTTCTTTTAATTTCTGCACTTTCTGGTTAATGTGGTTAATACAGTTTGAAATTCACTTTGAATTGTCTTTGTTGATAGTATGTAACATAAAAATAAACTTGCTTCGCAATGTCTTGCAGCCCTGCACTATTAAGAGAACTGCTGCCTTTTCCTGTAAATACTGAAGGGGAGGGGGAGCTTTGTGCTGCTTTAAAGAAGTGCTGCCATTTCTTGTAAATGCTCAGGGATGTTGTGGTAATGCAGGGACTTTCCTGGAAGTACAGCAGGGTCTGATACAGAAGTCAGATAAACAGGGGACAAACTATCAGACTTTTGAAAGGCTGAATTCAAACAGAAGTCAAACAACAGTGGGAACTTGCAAAGGAAAGTTAAGTTATAAAACGCTGTGACAAATAAGCCAGCATTTGGTCATCGAGAAATCCTTTCTCCACACAAGTTCCATATTTATCTGGGATATACTAAGTCATGATCATTACTGTATGCATAGTTCAATTATTGTCTTTTTTTCTCAATATTTTCAACCTGAGGTCATGGATGTGTTTTGGAAAGGGATCAAGGTTTAAACATTTGAAAGTACCGGTACTCTTAAAAATGTATCCGAAACTAAAGATCTGGTAAAAACTGAATGTGTTATGTGACACAGCTTGTGAGATTGTTTAAGCTAATAGTAATACTATCTTGATTAATTCATCTAGAATAACTAATGTCTCTTGCTTTCTTTGTTAAGACAAGACTATGTATACTCCAAAATGATTAGACTATATTGTATTTAGCATATATTCTCACCTTTACCCCATTTAATAAAAATAATCCTTCCATAACCGAAACCTCCGTAAATAGCTTTGGTTTCCCTTTCTATTTGTGGGTGTTGTTTAGTACATATAGGGCCGTTCTAACAGAGCTGCAGGAGACGCACTCTGGACTGTCTGAACTTCAGCTGCAGTATCTACTCCACTCTTTAACCCAAACATGGCCAGAAACCTAGGTAAGTCAGAAACTGTATCTATGTTTTAAAGTAAATTATTGTATGTTGATATAGCAGTGCTCACCACTGAATCTAATTTTATGAAATGTTCCTCTGTACCTATAAACTAATACTGTATTAGACTTACTGGGTAGAACTGTAAATACATTTAGTTTGACTTTAGTACCAAGAATGTAACCTGATGTAAATTCTGGAACACTCAACATCACAATTTCTTCATCACTAGAAAATTTAAAAAAAAAACATTATCCATAATTGAGTCAGATGAATGCAGTTTGTGTTCATTGTATTGTTATTAGGGAGGTTGAATTGTCTTTTGACGGGAGGTTCAGTTCAGACTTTTCTTTGATTTATTAAGTGATGTGACTGACAAACAGTTTTATTATTAACTTTTTTATTTTATCAAGAATTTTTTTGTTTTTTAAATCTTAGACACCCTCAAATAAATGTGTCAGTCTGGATAGGCAGACAGGTTTTCAACTTCCAGTTCCACTTTCAGCTGACAGAGGGGGCACTTTAAAAGACCTGCTGCCTTTTCCTGTAAGTGGTGAACTGAACAGTATATGGACGCCACATTAGATGATGGAGAGAAAGCCAGATGAGAACATTTATTTGTCTCAAATGAAAGTCTGCAACAAATGTTGTAAATTGGAAGCTCCAACAAACTCCTTTATTGACTCTGTCAAAGCAGCAGAATGGATGCTTCTTTTCTCCTATATCTGTACAAGTTGCATTGAGTACAACGTGTGTACAACCTGATGTAGAGTCTTATTCAGTTTCACTCATTCTTCTACACAGGAAGCATCAGAAAAAATGATGAGGAGCTGAGGATAGTGATGGTGGGGAAGACTGGAATTGGGAAGAGTGCCACTGGAAACACCATTCTGGGACGAAAGTGCTTTGACTCAAAGTTTAGTGCAAAGTCTATGACTGTATACTGTTCCAAGGGTGACACTGAGGCAGATGGGCAACATGTTGCTGTTATTGACACGCCAGGCCTCTTTGACACAAGGTTTAACATGGAGAAAACATCTAAAGATCTCAGCCAGTGCATCTCTTATGCTTCTCCTGGACCCCATATGTTCCTGGTGATCATCAAGCTGGGCAGATACACTGAAGAGGAAAAGCAGACGGTGCAGAAAATTCAAGAACTCTTTGGCCAGGCTGCAGACAAATACAGCATGGTGCTCTTTACTCATGGTGACCTTCTTGAAGACTCATCTATTGAGGAGTTCTTGGAGGGTTGCTCGGACCTGCAGGAACTTGTGGACAGATGCAATGGCCAGTACCATGTCTTCAATAATAAGCTGGAGGATCGCTCTCAGGTCACTGAGCTGCTCCAGAAGATCAGAAATGTTGCCCAGAAGAACGGAGGAAGCCACTACACCAATGAGATGTTCCAAGAGGCAGAGAGGAAAATCGAAGAGGAGCAGCAACGCATCCTGAAAGAGAAAGAAGAGCAAATTCGGAAAGACCAAGAGAAACTGGAGAAGAAACTACAAGAAAAATATGAAAAAGAGATGAAGAAAATGAATGACCAACTCAAGGCTGAGAGCGAGAGGAAGAGCAAAGAGTTTGAGGAGAAAATGAAGAAGACGATGGAGAAGGTGGGTGAGGACAGAGAGAGGGAGAGGAAAGAGAGAGAAGCAGAGAGACAGAGAGACAGAGAGGAGCAAGAAAAGAATATGGTGAACATGCAGAATAAAATTAAGGAACAGCATGAGAGAGAACTGGGAGAAGAAAGAGAAAGGTTGCATGTAAAGCATGAAAAAGAGGCCAGAAAGGAAGCTGAGGAGAGTAATGGTCCTTTGGTTCAAATCGCTCGAGCAATGGAAAAGGTTTTTGGCTGCACAATATCTTGATTTCTCAGGCAGTTAAACTACAGAGTACAGGAATATATGAAACAAAAATGATTTCATCCACAGAACTATAATCTACATTTACCTTTTTTAATCATCAGAATGAATGACAATGAAGCTAATTGTAATCATGTAAGTAGAGCTAGAGACTATTGCTATCAGGCTAAGTCACGCATGATTTCTCTTTGAATATGGTCTTAGGAGGTATTCAGTGTGCAAGTTAACATTTCATAGTAATAAATGTATGCATATCATTAACATTTACAAGATCATATAACAACTGAAGTAACAGTCAAAGCATTCTTTTCACAAGTTATGTAAAGCTGTCAGTGTTCATGTGATAAACTTATCTTGTAATAAACATGTGATATTAATACCAGACCTTTTTCTGAGTCATGATTAACTGTTCTACCAAGAGTTCAAAGGTCAAAAGCCTTATCTTGCAGATTACATCTTGCATATAACATATCTTGCCAATTTTTCAGGGTGATGACATGTTAGAGAAAAATCTAAATGACTGTTCATGTTATAATTAGTTAAACGTTCTTTATTAAGTTCTCGAGTGGCTCTGCTTGAACTTTCACATGGCATTGACATTGAACATCACAGATGTTTTGTCTATTAGGGGGGCAACTAGTTAGACGCTTCAGCTTGCTACTCTAAACAATAATGATTAAGCTGCTGAAGATGCCAGGACTGGCGCCTTGCGACGAAGAGTGTGATCCTTGAACTGGTACAAATTGTCCAAGTGTTGAAGTGTTGTGATAATGAACGCCAGATGCGAGTGTGTTTTCCTTTGTGACAGGGACCTTATCATAAACAATCCTGGGGCCAATCCTACATGTGCTTTACAAGTATAAATTTGTGATGCTCAGCGTTATACCGCCGAGCAGCCTCGATGCATAACCTGTTTGTGTTTCAACTCTGTTCCTTCTTGCAAGAATACATGTCCATTGATTCATGATTTTTACCACGGCTCGAGTGAATTGTTCTTGACATGACATCATAGACAGACATTCAAAGCTTCTTTTGAAAAACCTCATTCGAGGCTTTAATGGAAAAAAAGGCATTTTGTACAGCGCTACAAATATGCCTCATTTAATGTCTATGGGTAGTGCTGCTGCTGTTAACAGCCAGCAACACTAGTGGGCCAAATAATTCCAGAGCTTGAATGATAACAACATTCAATTTGAAAACTTAATTATATATTATATTTTAAAATATAATTGATGTGTACTTTCTTTATTTGATTTGACAGTTGTTGACCACACAGAGACGTTGTTACTACCGTACTAGGCTACTTGAATATATATATGGCACTAAATAGCGCAAATTAGATATTATTGTAATGTTCCGGACCTTTGCATGAGCAGATTTTCTCAATCTGGACCTTTTGGAATTTTAGTTGAATACCCCTGCTCTATCAAATATTACTGATTCATTTCGCTTCACTCTTTTTTATAACACGTTCATATGTATTGACCTCACATTGCAATTCTTCTTGCATCCGGGTGTAAAAAATTTAATAAATTGTATCCTTAAAATCCTGTAAAATGGACATAATCTGTGAAGGGTCTTTTACTTTGACAAAGTAGTCCTCTGCAGTTCATCTGATGTATATTTTTCTCTGTGAGACTGTAAACATATGTTAAGTATGAAGTTTACTGACATCCTCTCATGAGTTTCTGACCAGGAGCCGACTGAAGAGAAAGTGCCGTCTCTCTGCTGCTACTGGAGACCTTTCCTCACAAGAGGAAGCGCACCTCCGTGGCCCGTCCCCTCCGTGAACGTCCAGAGGTTTTGGATTGTGTCCCCATTCCGCAGCTTTCCACTCCAGCTCGGGACATTCCAAGGTCTTTGATTTGGTCAACAAGCAGAAGCTGTGGGAGAGACTGGACCCTCCTCTGTTTACCGGAACAGTCAACGGAGACGGACTGGTACACGTGGACGCCTCCTACCGGTTGGAGTCTGCCCTCCCCTCTACGAGTAACTGCAGCCTTTGTTAAAACACTTTGTAATCCAGCTTCAGCCTCAACAGGGACCAAAAGCACCTGCCAAGACAGGAGAGCCCCTACAAACCAGCTGAAGTACTATCCTCCACCCTCCACCTACAACCTCTACCATCATTCAGACTTTTCTTTGATTTATTAAGTGATGTGACTGACAAACAGTTGTATTATTAACTTTTTTATTTTATCAATGACACAGTCGCTCCTGAGTCAACTAATATGGACACTTCAGTGCCTTCAACCACCCCTCTAACGTAGGAGGTAGGGTGGTCCACACTGTCCATCTCAGCAATATTCTCATATATCGGCGGCTGTAAGGAGCCCTCAAGTGGTGTAGCTGGTATCAGGGCCTCAACACCAGCTACTGACCGTTTCCCTGACGATCCTGTTGCTGTGGCAGGAAATGCACGTTGCGCCTCCTTGACTCCTCCTCCTGCGGGGATCAAAAAGAAATCAAAAGCTCACTACTTCCTGCGTCTTCTTTCTGCCAGCTTTAAGGGCAGCACAGATAGTTGTGATGGGAAAATATGTCAGTCTACTGTTTTAGGGTTAAGAAATGTGAGTTTTAGAAGAGCAGGCACTAAACCTTGTGTCTTCTAAATGATTCTCGTAAGTTTTGCATCCAGGTGTCTTATCTGTTATTTGTTGTTATGTTATCTTGCTATCTGTTATCCTGTGCATTGGTTTCTGTCTTCAAAGACGGCGACACACAGATGTCTAGATTACGGTACTTCCTGATGAGCATCAGGAAGAGCATGACCCTCTGCAGGCATATATGATGTGTGATGGTTCACAGGCTTTTTCCGTCTCTGCAATACTGTGACTTAACTCTTTGACCAGGTCACAGTGACATCAAAGGAAGCATCTGATGTCTCCATAAATATTGTGGGACAAACTGATAACAAAGGGATTCGTAAACCGGCCATAAAGCGCCTTCAGGGTATCGTAAAGACAGGACACTGTGCTTCAAAGGAAAACATCTGCCTTGACTGGTTTTATTATCTTCTGTCTTCTTCTGTTTATTCTTGTTTGCGAACCGAAATACCAGCATGCTGTTTGGGTATAAATGTCTATGCATTTAACTGTGTCATTAGAGCACCTCTCGCAGATGACGGTGATGTGTCTGTGAGACTGTGTTCTCTTTGCTTGCAAGCAAATAAATTGACTATTACAACTTTGATCGTTCATCCAGACTCTGTTTCATTTGACATTGATTTGTTAACACTTTAACACTCTTCTCCCGACTATTCATAGAAATATTCCACAACATAGTGCACTCCCTTTTTCTCTCACGCAACCCATGAGTTATTGACAGCATAATTGACAGGCTATAAGACGGAGCGCACACACAGGAAGCGTGCATCACAGTTCATAGGGCGTAATCCAGCCATAAAGCATAGCACAATAACATGATTATAATGTCAACGAACACATTTATAACTGGACGGAAACACTATACAATGGGGGAACAGACTTCAACATAACACAAGAGAAAAAAAGATGATTTACTAGTTGTAAAATGAGACGAAAGGAGAAAATATTTGAAAACAATATCCTATTTCTGCTATTCAGTTTTTTTTTCTTCTTTTCCAAAGTCTCCTGTGGTAGAATAAGTAGGCTCTACTCAATAGAAAATTAAAAGAAAATGTTCTGGTGTACAAATATTTATTCATCTTTTTCAGACTTTAGTCTTTGTTTCTGGTAAAATAATGGATTAGTAACAGAGGCGTATACTCATACTTGTCCATCTGTTATTTATTGTAAGTTGTGGTGATGTTAATGAGTGCAGCATGAGTATTTTATCAGTTTCAGTGGAGTATTCCTTTAAAAGCACTGTTAAAGAAGCCCAGTATGCTACTGTAAAATACTACGGTGTCTTTCCCAGGAGTGATCCGTGATCCGTTACACCACTAATATATACATATATACATACCACTGATATGAATGGCATACCTCTATGATTCAACGGCATAGACCACTAATATGAACTTTCAAGCGGCACCTGCTTTCAGGAATCGGTGTGCCGTTGGAAAAGTACTGGCATACCTCTCTAGGGATAGGTACATACCACTGAACAACAGTAGCATACCATCGGCCACTTTTCGATCTCGGCGTCACTCCCTCAGACACTGAATTAAAATAGCATTAAGAGTGAAACGCTGAATTAAAATAGTCAAGAACAGTGTAATAGAACTGCATCAAAGTCTAGCTTGTTAACACGTCTTATACACTTTTATATTAATTTAAACAGGATGAACTCACACATGAATGAAAACAATAAGGAGAGATAACACCTCGAAAGAGGACTTGACTGCAGAGTCTGGCTGGTATCCTCAATCTCTGATGACGAGTGACTGTAAAACAAACACAATAAAAACTTTAGAAACACAATGTTCTGAACTTCTGGAAAGTTCTATGACATCTGGGATAAACACACTTAAAAGAAGATTTGGGTGTGCAACTGTGGGTTTGCATGTGCCTCACATATGTTAACATATCAGTGCAAGTCTTTGCAAAAAGCTAATACAACAATACCATACAGTTTAAATCAACAGACATGCCGATGTGATGAGCTGATTATGTTCGGTGAAGAAATGAAGCTAAGACAATGGACCACAATGGACTAACATTCAACACTAAAATGAGTTTGATCTGGTTTTAATGTTGCTCCTGGAATAACACACACGAACGTTACTGTTAGCGTTACCTCAACTGTTCATCGTCTTGAACACACCTCTGCGATTTCTGGTCCTCTCTCCCTTTTAATCATCATCCCGTTTGCATTCCTATAGTCCAGGGATTCCCAAAGTCTGATGGTGTAATAATATTAAATATTTAAAAAAAATGTAATTTTAATTTAAAAACTGTCAGGTGGGACATCTGAAGCTATCAGTCGTAAAAGAGGAGAGGGACAGAGAGAGAGAGAGGAATCGGAGGCGAGGGGAACGGAGAGGTGCGTTGGGGAGAGACCGGGAGAAGAAATCGAGCCAGAGTCAGAGGAAGATGAGACGGAGGAGACCGGAAAGGAGGAAGGGATAGCACAGACAAATCGGGAGCACATCGGCCCATCGCGGAGTCAAGGTGAAAAAGAGGAAACGAGAGTGAGCATCAGACTGGGAAAAAAAAGAGGAAATATGATGAAAAGTATCTGTGTCTGGGCTTCACTTGGATTGGCAACGCAGATTCCCCAAAGCCACAGTGCGTGGTGTGCAGTGAGGTTCTGGCTAACAGTCTGAAGCTCTTATTTACGTCGCCACCTGAACACCAAGCATGCCAGTGCAAGTCAAAAGCCCCTTACATTGTTTATATCCAAATTGGAGGAGTTACAAAACAGCCAAAAACAACTGGAGTCTCATTCATGTGTTGGGTCTATAAATGACGCACTACGGGCTTCATATCTGGTTACAGAATAGCGAGAAAGGGGCTACCGCACACAATCGCCGAAGACGTGAGCTTGCCAGCTGCCAGAGAGATGGTGGAATGTATGATTGGGGAGAAAGAAGCAAAAAAGTTGGACATGATCCCGGTGTCCAACAACACTGTGTCGCCGCATCGATGCTTTGTCCGAAGACATCCTGGCTACATTAGTCGCTCATTAATTGTAAATTAAATGTGATAATCTGCCTCTGAGCCTGTGCGTGTGTCCTCGCATCTGTATTGCTCTTTAAAAGTGACGCCTTGTGTCACTGAAAGATATTGAAACTTTGTTGCAGTGTTTCAGGGCGTTTTCACACCTTCAGTTCATTTGCTTTGTTCCGATTCAGGGATTAATATGATACAATGTTGCAGTTGCCCCTTTGTTCGGTTTGTGTTCACACTGCAACATTTAACAGCGGACTAAATATTGTAAACAAATGCCACGCGCGAGCAAACTGTTCTCTCATTGGTCCGATTCTTATGCGGCTATGAAGGCTTAAAAGGCTCTGTTGCTTCTTTTTTCTTTATTAAGGGGGGGGGGGGTGCGCGAACCCAGTCGGGATGTAGAAGGGGGTGCGCGGCCTAAAAAGTTTGGGAACCGCTGCTATAGTCGGTTCAATAATAGCATTAGTAAACACAACTTACATCTTAACACTAATTGGTGATTAACTTTATTTATTTATGTTACCTTCCATACGAATCTGCCCTCGTGTCGATTGTCTCAACACTTAGCTTCACATGTTTGCTCCACTTCGCCATAGTTATCCAGCAGTTTGACTAGTTTCAGGGAGATTCCTTCCCACCCTGAGCACGAAGTCAGAGCCATATGTCCACTGTGTGAATATGTTGAATCGACGAAACCTTAAGCACTAAAGAACCTAAAGATTTAGTCTTGTAAGTCTCTTTTTCTCTTTTCTCAAATTTTAACAGTGATTTCTTTTAATTTCTGCACTTTCTGGTTAATGTGGTTAATACAGTTTGAAATTCACTTTGAATTGTCTTTGTTGATAGTATGTCACATAAAAATAAACTTGCTTCGCAATGTCTTGCAGCCCTGCACTATTAAGAGAACTGCTGCCCTTTCCTGTAAATACTGAAGGGGAGGGGGAGCTTTGTGCTGCTTTAAAGAAGTGCTGCCATTTCCTGTAAATGCTCAGGGATGTTGCGGTAACGCAGGGACTTTCCTGGAAGTACAGCAGGGTCTGATACAGAAGTCAGATAAACAGGGGACAAACTATCAGACTTTTGAAAGGCTGAATTCAAACAGAAGTCAAACAACAGTGGGAACTTGCAAAGGAAAGTTAAGTTGTAAAATGCTGTGACAAATAAGCCAGCATTTGGTCATCGAGAAAAACTCTTTTCACACAAGTTCCATATTTATCTGGGATATGCTGTCATGATCATTACTGTATGCAGAGTTAAATTATTGTCTTTTTTTCTCAATATTTTCAACCTGAGGTCATGGATGTGTTTTGGAAAGGGATCAAGGTTTAAACATTTGAAAGTACTCTTAAAAATGTATCCGAAACTAAAGATCTGGTAAAAACTGAATGTGTTATGTGACACAGCTTGTGAGATTGTTTAAGCTAATAGTAATATTATCTTGATTAATTCATCTAGAATAACTAATGTCTCTTGCTTTCTTTGTTAAGACAAGACTATGTATACTCCAAAATGATTAGACTATATTGTATTTAGCATATATTCTCACCTTTACCCCATTTCATAAAAATAATCCTTCCATAACCGAAACCTCCGTAAATAGCTTTGGTTTCCCTTTCTATTTGTGGGTGTTGTTTAGTACATATAGGGCCGTTCTAACAGAGCTGCAGGAGACGCACTCTGGACTGTCTGAACTTCAGCTGCAGTATCTACTCCACTCTTTAACCCAAACATGGCCAGAAACCTAGGTAAGTCAGAAACTGTATCTATGTTTTAAAGTAAATTATTGTATGTTGATATAGCAGTGCTCACCACTGAATCTAATTTTATGAAATGTTCCTCTGTACCTCCTATGAACTAATTCTGTATTAGACTTACTGGGTAGAACTGTAAATACATTTAGTTTGACTTTAGTACCAAGAATGTAACCTGATGTAAATTCTGGAACACTCAACATCACAATTTCTTCATCACTAGAAAATTAAAAAAAAAACATTATCCATAGTTGAGTCAGATGAATGCAGTTTGTGTTCATTGTATTGTTATTAGGGAGGTTGAATTGTCTTTTGACGGGAGGTTCAGTTCAGACTTTTCTTTGATTTATTAAGTGATGTGACTGACAAACAGTTTTATTATTAACTTTTTTATTTTATCAAGATTTTTTATTTTTTTAAATCTTAGACACCCTCAAATAAATGTGTCAGTCTGGATAGGCAGACAGGTTTTCAACTTCCAGTTCCACTTCCAGCTGACAGAGGGGGCACTTTAAAAGACCTGCTGCCTTTTCCTGTAAGTGGTGAACTGAACAGTATATGGACGCCACATTAGATGATGGAGAGAAAGCCAGATGAGAACATTTATTTGTCTCAAATGAAAGTCTGCAACAAATGTTGTCAATTGGAAGCTCCAACAAACTCCTTTATTGGCTCTGTCAAAGCAGCAGAATGGATGCTTCTTTTCTCCTATATCTGTACAAGTTGCATTGAGTACAACGTGTGTACAACCTGATGTAGAGTCTTATTCAGTGTCACTCATTCTTCTACACAGGAAGCAGCAGAAAAAATGATGAGGAGCTGAGGATAGTGATGGTGGGGAAGACTGGAATTGGGAAGAGTGCCACTGGAAACACCATTCTGGGACGACAGTGCTTTGACTCAAAGTTTAGTGCAAAGTCTATGACTGTAAACTGTTCCAAGGGTGACACTGAGGCAGATGGGCAACATGTTGCTGTTATTGACACACCAGGCCTCTTTGACACAAGGTTTAAAATGGAGAAAACATCTGAAGATCTCAGCCAGTGCATCTCTTATGCTTCTCCTGGACCCCATGTGTTCCTGGTGATCATCAAGCTGGGCAGATACACTGAAGAGGAAAAGCAGACGGTGCAGAAAATTCAAGAACTCTTTGGCCAGGCTGCAGACAAATACAGCATGGTGCTCTTTACTCATGGTGACCTTCTTGACACATCTATTGAGGAGTTCTTCGAGGATTGTCCGGACCTGCAGGAACTAGTGGACAGATGTAATGGCCAGTACCATGTCTTCAATAATAAGCTGGAGGATCGCGCTCAGGTCACTGAGCTGCTCCAGAAGATCAGAAATGTAGCCCAGAAGAACGGAGGAAGCCACTACACCAACGAGATGTTCCAAGAGGCAGAGAGGAAAATCGAAGAGGAGCAGCAACGCATCCTGAAAGAGAAAGAAGAGCAAATTCGGAAAGACCAAGAGAAACTGGAGAAGAAACTACAAGAAAAATATGAAAAAGAGAAGAAGAAAATGAATGACCAACTCAAGGCTGAGAGCGAGAGGAAGAGCAAAGAGTTTGAGGAGAAAATGAAGAAGACGATGGAAAAGTTGGGTGAGGACAGAGAGAGGGAGAGGAAAGAGAGAGAAGCAGAGAGACAGAGAGACAGAGAGGAGCAAGAAAAGAATATGGTGAACATGCAGAATAAAATGAAGGAACAGCATGAGAGAGAACTGAGAGAAAAAAGAGAAAAGTTGCAGGAAATGCATGAAAAAGAGGCCAGAAAGGAAGCTGAGGCTAAAACCAAAGTCAGAAATAGATGTACAATACTTTGATTTTTCAGGCAGTTAAACTACAGAGTACAGGAATATATGAAACAAAAATGATTTCATCCACAGAACTATAATCTACATTTGCCTTTTTTAATCATCAGAATGAATGATAATGAAGCTAATTGTAATCATGTAAGTAGAGCTAGAGACTATTGCTATCAGGCTAAGTCACGCATGATTTCTCTTTGAATATGGTCTTAGGAGGTATTGAGTGTGCAAGTTAACATTTCATAGTAATAAATGTATGCATATCATGAACATTTAAAAGCTCATATAACAACTGACGTAACAGTCAAAGCATTATTTTCACAAGTTATGTAAAGCTGTAAGTGTTAATGTGATAAACTGATCTTGTAATAAACACGTGATATTAATACCAGACTTTTTTCTGAGTCATGATTAACTGTTCTACCAAGAGTTCAAAGGTCAAAAGCCTTATCTTGCAGATTACAGATTGCATATAACATATCTTGCCAATTTTTCAGGTGATGACATGTTAGAGAAAAATCTAAATGACTGTTCATGTAATAATTAGTTAAACGTTCTTTATTAAGTTCTCGAGTGGCTCTGCTTGAACTTTCACATGGCATTGACATTGAACATCACAGATGTTTTGTCTATTAGGGGGGCAACTAGTTAGACGCTTCAGCTTGCTACTCTAAACAATAATGATTAAGCTGCTGAAGATGCCAGGACTGGCGCCTTGCGACGAAGAGTGTGATCCTTGAACTGGTACAAATTGTCCAAGTGTTGAAGTGTTGTGATAATGAACGCCAGATGCGAGTGTGTTTTCCTTTGTGACAGGGACCTTATCATAAACAATCCTGGGGCCAATCCTACATGTGCTTTACAAGTATAAATTTGTGATGCTCAGCGTTATACCGCCGAGCAGCCTCGATGCATAACCTGTTTGTGTTTCAACTCTGTTCCTTCTTGCAAGAATACATGTCCATTGATTCATGATTTTTACCACGGCTCGAGTGAATTGTTCTTGACATGACATCATAGACAGACATTCAAAGCTTCTTTTGAAAAACCTCATTCGAGGCTTTAATGGAAAAAAAGGCATTTTGTACAGCGCTACAAATATGCCTCATTTAATGTCTATGGGTAGTGCTGCTGCTGTTAACAGCCAGCAACACTAGTGGGCCAAATAATTCCAGAGCTTGAATGATAACAACATTCAATTTGAAAACTTAATTATATATTATATTTTAAAATATAATTGATGTGTACTTTCTTTATTTGATTTGACAGTTGTTGACCACACAGAGACGTTGTTACTACCGTACTAGGCTACTTGAATATATATATGGCACTAAATAGCGCAAGTTAGATATTATTGTAATGTTCCGGACCTTTGCATGAGCAGATTTTCTCAATCTGGACCTTTTGGAATTTTAGTTGAATACCCCTGCTCTATCAAATATTACTGATTCACTTCGCTTCACTCTTTTTTATAACACGTTCATATGTATTGACCTCACATTGCAATTCTTCTTGCATCCGGGTGTAAAAAATGTAATAAATTGTATCCTTAAAATCCTGTAAAATGGACATAATCTGTGAAGGGTCTTTTACTTTTACAAAGTAGTCCTCTGCAGTTCATCTGATGTATATTTTTCTCTGTGAGACTGTAAACATATGTTAAGTATGAAGTTTACTGACATCCTCTCATGAGTTTCTGACCAGGAGCCGACTGAAGAGAAAGTGCCGTCTCTCTGCTGCTACTGGAGACCTTTCCTCACAAGAGGAAGCGCACCTCCATGGCCCGTCCCCTCTGTGAACGTCCAGAGGTTTTGGATTGTGTCCCCATTCCGCAGCTTTCCACTCCAGCTCGGGACATTCCAAGGTCTTTGATTTGGTCATCAAGCAGAAGCTGTGGGAGAGACTGGACCCTCCTCTGTTTACCGGAACAGTCAACGGAGACGGACTGGTACACGTGGACGCCTCCTACCGGGTTGGAGTCTGCCCTCCCCTCTACGAGTAACTGCAGCCTTTGTTAAAACACTTTGTAATCCAGCTTCAGCCTCAACAGGGACCAAAAGCACCTGCCAAGACAGGAGAGCCCCTACAAACCAGCTGAAGTACTATCCTCCACCCTCCACCTACAACCTCTACCATCCATCCATCCGCCAGCCAAACATCCTCCTGCAAATAGACAAACTCCTCTTCACTTCCAGCCTCTGTCACTCTGCTGCAGATCCAAACTCTGCCTCCAGCTGACAATAGTCTTCTGATGCCTCCACCAGCTATTACCAGCCAACTGCTGCCCCATGCTCCACCTGCAGATCCTGAAAAGTAACTAGAGATTGTTCTCCACCTGCAGCCTCTGAAGTGTCATGCTCCAGACAAGCTACTTCAACAACTTCCATTGACCAGCATTCAACCTGCTCCACCACTTGCAACCTCTGCCAGCCTACACATTAAGCCTCTGCCAGCAATCTGCAGCTGCCGCCTCCACCTGCAGTTTCTGACAGACAGCTGCCATTCAAATTTCCACCTAAAGCCTCTGCCAGAACCTGCATTTGCCGCCTCCACCTGCAGATTCTAGCAGAAGGCTGTAGCCTTAACCTCCACCTACAGACATCACCTTGCAACTCTGCCTCCACCTGAAGATCTTTGAAGACAGTTGCAGCCTCAACCTCCAGCTACAACCAACACCCTGCACCTCCAACTCCACCTGAAGAATCTGCCAGACAACTGTAGCTCCACCTACATCCTCCTCCATCGAACTGCACCACTGCCTCCTGTTGCCATGTGAAGACCTAAGAGAGGAACAGCAGGGACCAGAGACACACTGGTAAATAGAACCTTTCAGATAACATGCAACAACATAGCTGAGTAATAATCACATCTCTGGACTGATAAAGTAAGAAGAAGAAGAAACATTTCTTTATTAGTCCCACAGTGGGGAAGTTATTCTCTGCATTTGACCCATCCCTGTATATGTAGGGAGCAGTGGGCTGCCAATTACAGGCGCCCGGGGAGCAGTTAGGGGTACAGTGTTGTTGGGCTCTGACCAGATGGCTTAAACATGTGCTGTGGACAAAGAGAATCAGGCCTTCACTTTGTCGAGCAAAGGGTTCATCCTGATTTGTAGTTGATAAGAGCAAAGGGATTTCACACTCAGGTGTGAATTCCCCCCCCCAAAATAACCATGGTAACCGCGGCAATCTCATTGGCCGAAGGCCAAGAGACCCCAGGACCCCTGTGGTTCAACCCCTGTTCTACAAAACTGTCTGCAGGTTCACACTTCATTGCTTTTTTCCAATTTTCCCTCCGGGGTTAGCAGGAGGCACGCAACGCTCTCTTCGATCGGACACCCCCGCCCAGGCCACAGATGAACCAACTTTGCCACGAGGAAGCCCCTCAAACCCTCATCAAACCCTGTCAGGTCACGAGCCGTTTTGCTGGACGAAACGACAGTGTTCCACTTTGAGTACGGCTCCACTCAGCCCGCGAGACGAACCCGCATCAGCGATCCGTTCTCTGCTTTTTGTTTCTTTTTATTTTGTGCACAAACCGGCACAGAGGAGCCCGACGAAGCCTCGCTCCTCTCGTGACCGATGATTACCGGGAGACCTACGGACCACGTCGTCTCAGCCGAAGTTAAACTGTCCTCCCTGCAGCGAGGATAGTTCACGTCTGCGTTTGCTCCAGAGCCACGCCACGACGGACCGAAACAGCGCCAGCTCAACGCCGCGCGACACACAGCGCCCGCTGCAAAGCCGCGCCGACCCGCAAGCTCCCCCCTGTCCCCCTTCCCGACGAGGAAAACGGACCGCTTTGCTCACGAACACTTCAACGTTGCAACGAAGCATCTACAAGTAAGGTTCTTGGCATTTGGGCATAGCTTAGCTTAAATTAACTTAAATTTAATTCAGGCCATTCATTTATATGTTGATATTCCCGTGTTTTTGTGTGTTTAAGTTACTGTCGCGTGATATCGAGATATTGCGCAATCATTACGGAACAGAGAAGTTCCGCTGTATTTGTGTATCAACTATGACTGTTTGCTTGGGATTCATTTGATTTCTTTCATTTGTTTTATTACACTTCGTGTAGTATTCTCTCCTCATTAAATCAACTCTGTGAGTGAGCTGAGGTGCGTGGCTTATCACGGCATATGTTACCGGCAGTTCAAAGACGACAGCGGTATATTTATGCGTGATGGAACCAGCAACTCAGGCTCACTACAACGCGGACCGCACGCAGAAGTATGATTCATGAGCCCCCACCTTTTTCTCTTTCCTCCTCTCACGTAACACACACAGCTCCTAGCTCTACCCCTGGGGAACCTCGTTCAAACGAGCGCCTCACACACGTGCTGCATCGGCACACGTGAATTACGTACAGCAGCCCCATTCTGCCATTTTGTCCGGGTCACTCGACTCCGCCATCTTTGTAGTTTCTAGCTGTAGTTCTTACGGCCCCTCCCCTTTCGGCCAGCGTCACTCGACGCCGCCATCTTTGTAGTCTAGCTGTAGCTGTAAGACTCCTTCCTGTTCACCCACAGACCCACACACACACACACATACACACACACACACACACAGACATACACTCTCATCCATTTTATTCATTCTTTAGTTTAGGCATATCAAATTGTATGATAACGTTTGTTGGTTGCAATATTAATTGATTTGATCATTTATTATTTTGATTCAATAAACTCTGTTATACTTTCAGGAGCAGTCGTCTGTGATTACTTGTGCATATGTATTTGATAAGACTGTATGTAGTAGCCTGTGCTCGAACTTAAAACCTTCACTGGCACTGAATGTATAGTCGTACGCAGACTATTGACATTATGAGTGACTACTAATTATGAGACTTAGTTTTATCGTTTGGTTATTGGTCCCTGTTCGCAGGGTGGTGCCCCGTTTATATTAATAATCATTAATAATTGTTACATACATCAATAATTCTATTGATGTCAAGAATTCAGTTTCTTAAATGCTGATAACCCAAACACGCTCCTTTAGTTCCCAACAGTGTCTTGCTCAGGGACACTTCGACACAGGACACGGTGCAGCCGAGGATCGAACCAGTGACCTTTCGGTTGGCGGACAATTCTCTCTACCCAGTAAGCCACGGTCGCTGTAAAGTAAAGTAAAGCTGTCTTTCTGTGTACATTCTGACAGGTGTCTCAGAAGTATTTCCATTCGCTGACTGACTGTGATGCTGAACTCCATGGACCAAAGAGAGCTCTTCTTCCTCCCACTAGTCTGAACTCAAGGTAGTGTTGATCAGGCTGATGTATAGCAGTGTGATGGATTAGTGTCTCAGTGTGTAGCCATTTGTTTTAACTTCATGTGGTCTTTAGAAATGATCAATACTGTAGACGTCATTAAGTTAAAACAAGGATGTTACATGTTTGAGTGATCATCTTGAAATAACAGCTAACGTTGAAACTCTTCATGAATGTAAACACTCCTTTAATTGACTCTGAGTGTAATGTTTTTTTAATGGAGGTTTGGTGATGCATGGTGTTTTAATACAACACATTTTCTTTGTGGTTTTCTCCAGTCTGTTGGACTTCACACGTCCAGATCTACCAGGAGCTGATCGAGGGCCGTCAGGACATTTCCTTCTACGACAAGAGTCGTGTTCCAGAGATGCTAATTCCTCCTCCACATTCACCACCAACTCCTGCTCCTCCTCCAAACTGAGAACGCACCTCCCTGTCTCGGTTCCCCACCATCAGCTTCTCACCGAGCATGTTAATGGAGATCTGAAAGCAGAGACGATCCAACACTCATGCACACACCCTACACCACTGATTTTACTTACTATCACATCCCATCACACCCTTGTTGTTTTGGGGTTTATTGCCATCCACTTTAGTTATAATGACTTATTATTATATTATTTGGCTTCATTCATGCCGCGCTCATCAGCATCACCACAACTTACAGTAAATACCGGATGGACAAGTATGAGTATAAGCCTCTGTTGCTGTTGAATCCATTATTTTACCAGAAACAAAGACTAAAGTCTAAAAAAGATGAAAACATATTTCTACACCAGAACATTTATTTTTCATTTTCTATTGAGTAGGGCCTACTTCTTCTTGCACAGGAGACTTTGGAAAAAAAAGAAAAAAAACTGAAATAGGATGTTGTTTTGAAATGTTTTCTTCTTTCGTCTCATTTTACAACTGGTAAATCATCTTTTTTCCCCCGGTGTTATGTTGAAGCCTGTTCTCCCGTTGTATCGTGTTTCCCTCCTGTTATAAATGTGTTTGTTTACATTCATGTTATTGTGCTGTGCTTCAGGGCAGGACTACACCCTGTCAAATGTGCTGCACGCTTCCTGTGTGTGCTCCATTTTACAGCCTGCTGCTGTCAATGACTCACGGGTTGCGTGCGAGAAAAACGGAGTGCACTATCTGTGCTGCCCTTAAAGCTGGCAGAGAGAAGAAGCGGGAAGTAGTGAGCTTTTGGTTTCTGAAGACTCTTTTAAACTGTTCATTTCAACTTTCCTTTTTCAAGAAACTTTTTTATTCCCGCAGTTTTTGTCCGACAAGTCGAACTTCACAAAAAGTAGGCGGCAGTATTTGTTCTATTTGTTGTGTCATAAAGAGACTCTGTCTGTGTGGAGTCTAGTTTTAGTAAAGTACACGTGGCTGTCGTGTGAGTCTATGGTTTAACGGTTCTGCTTGTATGTGCGTGAAGACATTTCTCAATTTTACTCTCAGTGCTGTTTAAACGTGTTCAGTCACAGAGAGAAGTTATTTATGCAAACAATAACGTAGCTTAACGTGTTGATCACACACACACACACACACACACACACACACATACATACATACACACACACACACACAACAACAACAAAACACCGATAGAATTAAAAGGTATACAACAATGTTTTTTTTGTACAGCAGTATTTTCTTATATTATGCCATATGAAATATTTTTAACCAGCTCTTAGCTTTGAGTGCAGAGGACATAGAGAATCATAACGAGTAAACAGGATGTGTTCAGTCTTCTTTTGACTTTGTCTTCATTTTGTGGTTTCCTGTCCAGCAACTTTACATATTTTCCCCCACGTGACCTGAGAGGTTTGCATTGTGCTGTGTAGTTACATAAAGTCTTTTTAAAAGTGAATTCCACAGGAGGGAACAAACAAATGAACTTTAAGCATATGTCACCTCTCAGTCAAACTTCCTCTCTGTTCAGCACCTTGTTATCTTCCTTCTCGTTGCAGATCAAGGACAAGATGGCTTCAAAGCAGGGACAAGGCTGTAAGTGGCTTTCAAGTAACCCGGATTACATCCTAAAGCAGTGCAGGAATATTTTATCTATGAATGAGTTTCAGATTTGTACAAAATCAAACCAGTGCATTAGACAAGATGAAGGTGCTTTTGAGAATAATAATTCAGAAAGTAGGAGACACCGGTCAGCGCTGAAGGTAAAGATTAGCTGGTACCATTCCTGTATACGGCCCTACTCTGCACTGCACAGACTGTGAGCGTCTGCCTTGAATCAAGTCAGAGGTTCAAGTTTGCCTTTTCTATGAATTATCGTTAAGTTTCTGAATTATGATTGTTATTAATATTTACAGGGTCACCAACAGTGAGCGCGAAAGGTAACAGTGTTGTTACCGCCAGAGAAATCACAAATGTAACAGGAAAAAACCTCAACTGTAGGATTGAAACAGGGAGTGATCCAGGAAGTATGATTGGTACGCTTTCGTATTTCTTATTTTCTTTAACTATTCCGTTCCGCATGAAATCCCAAAAATCTGTAAAATACATAACTGTGCTTCAGTTAAGCTCATTTACAACTCCATTTAGGTTTGAGCCTTTTGAACACTTAATACATGAAGGCAACATTTGAACTGAACATGTATTTTTTCTTCCTTCAGGAAGTGCTGGTGGACAGGATCCCCACACAGATCACACTGCATGTGGGGGCAGTGTGATCTGCGTTGATAAAATATCTGATGTCACTGTTGACTGCAATATCGATCTCTCCGTGTCCAGAAAAACGTCCCAAGGTGGTGCAGGTAACATTTTACCAACTCATTACTATCGATCTGTTACATATTTTTTCGGCCCAGACATTTCATAAAATCCTAACACTGCTTTCCTTTCAGGAACAGAAAATGGAACACTGCCCTCCTCTCAGGTACGGTCACACACACAGCAGTGGTAGAAACCCTCACACAGTAAAATACACTTTGACAGGTTTGTTTGTTTTTTCTAATTACTCATAGTGGGACAAACCAAGAATGTTTCATAAATACTTTTTATAGCAGCCTCGTATCACTCTTGCTGAAATGCACATGACACATGTTTCACGTTTTGAAAACATGTGTTGCTGTGTTTCACTCGTTTTGAGCAAAGCTGCTAGTGATCCAATGGACATCTGCTAAGTGAGCTGAGCGAAACAAAACTCATCCCATCCATCACATTTCTATACTCACTTATCCTGTTGAGGGAAGCTTATCTTAACAGAAAAGGGCCGGGAGGACACAGCATACTGATCAGGTCTCCAGCGACAGGGCAAAGAGACACATTCACACTCAGGCAGACATTTAGAAGATAGTCAACCTCCACATGCACAGCTTCAACACATGCTGACACATACAAGTGGTGTCCAAGACTTTGTTCCACATTTGCAAAAAGTACAATTTCCCAAAAGCAAATGAAAACCTCATTCATTTAGGATTGATGACCAAAACCTGTTGTCTTTCACAGGACCCCGCTGACGAAGACATGGAGCTCTAAGTGGAACTCGACTGCCTGAAGGCGGATGACTTCTTCATTCTGCAGTTCTGAAAGAGCCTGATGTTCTCCAGACCTATCCACAGCTCATTGAAATCACAAAACAATGTTGCTCAACAATATTGCAAGTGCAATGTGTTCGCTAATAATGTAATTGATATCTTTTTTTAATGGTTGCGAAGCTATGTTGAGTGAACTCAATAATACTTTAAACTAAGCATCTGAGAAACACTTTCATCGCCCACCACACACAAGCCAATTAGTTTGACATGATTCTTAGTATGATTCTTAGTCTCCTATTAAGGAATGATAAGGCATTCATTTTAATTAAGGAACCTTTTAATTACTTTAATATCTGCACACCTGATGGCTCATATAGAGTGAGCTATCAAGTCTGATGTTTTTTCAATGTACAAAGGCAAAGCTTGATTTTTGCAGAATTGTATCGCTTTGTATCACATGCAATTAAGATACAAAAGACACACATTGTATAGAGACAATAGTAAGCACATGTAACGCACATGTGGCTATTTGGTCCTGTTTGTTACCAGGATATTTATAAAAAAGAACGACATAACAGACAAATCAAATTTATGGGAAAGTTTGGCTACGAACAATGGAACAACTTATTTTTATTTTATTTATCGGTTTATTTGATAAGGGACAGTGCACATTAATTAAGACATTGCTGTAAAGGTGCCAGAGTTAGTCAAAAGGCATATGTTACAAAATAAACCTAAAAACAGAATATAAGATTAAATTTACACCCGTCTTACAATGCGTGCACAAACAATGAAAGAAGTGAGAATATTAATATCAGTAGTATCATCATTCAGGAGACTCTTACTACATTGTCAAGTACTAACAAGACATGCAACACAGAGGCTCACAAAGTCAACATCAAATTAAAAGAGTGTCAGTGTTACACCTAACCCCAACCAACACCACAGTTGATATTGTGCTTTATTGCTGCACATTATGAAGATTTAATATCTTTATCATTCATTTTGTATGTATATAATGTATAATACCAGCCTATAATGAAAACAGTACAAAATGTGCAGTAAAGCAGTGATTTAAACTGATTCATGGGCATTTTTGGTGTTTTTTAAAACTAAATAGATGAATTGAGCTGAGTCCAGTAGCCGAGTGTGAATTATTACAGTAAAAAGGGCCGTGTCCTACATTATTCATAACAGTGTTTTATCCGTATGTTTCCTGTTAGACCCCCGGGGTGGAGGAGTGTTCATGGCAGAGCCGATTATTACTTCACTTTGAGGGATCTGAAAGTCTCGATGGTAAAACACACAGAGAACAATGTAGCTAAACTATCTGTTCAAAGTGTTAAATCTCACATCTTCCATGATGGAAGTTAGTTTTGTCACTTTTGTCAGTCTCTAAGTCTTTACTTCTTGTCAGGAAGGAAGAAGTCCGCAGTAGAAGTGGTGATTTGCAATAAATTGTTGTGCTAAACTTGAGAAAATACTTTTCTTGACCGCTGGAGTTGTTGTTTATGTTGAAATGACGATTTCATATAAACGACGTACCTTCAGAAAAACCCTCGATGTCCATTTTGTGTCTGTGCCTCCCATCACATGTCACCTCTGTCATCTAATGTTTTATCCAACCAGCCTGAGATCAAGTCCATATCTAGATATCAATGTCCACATCTGACTGCGTCCTCAGACACATTGTCTGCTGAACAATGTTCTTACAGTCTGTACATGATTAGATATGGATATATTAATGGTGCTCTGCTGCATGTCCCTGCAATAATCTTGTAAAAAATAAACGTGAATGTCTTTTTTTATATTTATGCGTCTGAATGATCATCTAGTATTACAATAATAATAATGTTTCATTTTGTAATCTAATCAGCCAGAACTCTACTTCATATGAATTACATGTGATGTGCAAACTGTTGGTTTACTTTGCTGACATATTTTTTATTACTATTTAACCATCACTCTTAATTAACATGTTACATGTAATAACATGGTAACAAAGGGAAGTATTTGAGTCTGTAGCTTGTATAAGTCCAATGGCACTCTATGAACTCATGTACAAGCAACATCTTCATCTTTATACCTTAATCATCAAAACATCTATGCAAAATGTGTTTTTGATGGGAACGTAGAGGTAGCAGGTACATAAAGATGCACAGAGGGCATGAAGAGGGGGTAAACCTTTTATCTGGTTCCCTCAACAGGTGAATGTGACCATGACTGCATGTGCGTTATATAAATCTATCTCTACACGGAGCAAAGTGGACATTCAGTCCAAGTCCTCACTTGTATTCATGACTTTCTATTTAACAATCATGGCCCCTGCTAAGTCTTCAACTGGTTCTTAGAAATATCTAAAAACGTGTTGGGGCAAAAAATGTATTGGGCAGATTCATTATTTACCAAGAAATGCAGTTTGATGTTAGACCTCATGTTTTAGGAGTTATCAGCCAAAATATGAAGTGCTTTATAAATGGCCACATGGTGGTGCTATCCCATCAAAACTCACTTGTTCCTGGCCGAACTACCCAATACATGTCATTCGTCTGTTATCTTCTTTAAACAATATCCTGGTAACAAACAGGACCAAATCGCCTACATGTGCTTTACATGTGTTTACTATTGTGTCTATACAGCTGATAAATCAGGCCGAATACAGGTTTAGGATGGAATATATATTATTTAATCACATCGATCATTTTTCAGAGAAAAGAAAATCAAGAACATTGCAGCTGGAAAATAATGTTTAAATAATGACATAATTCTGCAACAATCAAGCTTTGCCTATATACATTGTAAAATAAATGATTACAGTAATAACATGATGGTATAGTGAGCTGGCAGAAAGCAGAGTCATCATACATGCTGATGTTACGAATATCTAGTGTGAGGGGGTTTACTGTGCTCTTGTGCTGTCTGTGTTGTTCTGGGACACAGAGGCCTTTTCTTTCAAGAGATCATTCGTTCTCTATCTTAGTGAGAATACTGTGGTGGTGGGTTAGTTGTCACTGCTTCTAGCTGCCATGTTAAAGAGGCCAGCTCCACTACAGCACGAGCTGTTTTTTAAATTCCACCACGAAACAGTTCAACCACTTACCTGCTGAAAAAGAGCTGCAGAGCATCCAGAACAAAAATCTTTTTTGCATCTTAACAGCAGAATTGATAATTTTACGATGAGCCATCAAGTGTGCAGATCTTAAAGTCGTTAAAGGGTCCTTCAATTAAAATGAATGCCTTATCATTCCTTAGTAGGAGACTTAGTCATGTCAAACTAATTGGCTTCATCAAGTTCATTTTTTATTTTATTATTATTAAATTATTATGAAAATGATTCACTTCATGACAATATACATACAAAAACATGCACGAACAAATATGCACAAAGACAAATCAGGTGTTAAACTAACAAACATTCAGTCATGTTCAGTCAGCCATGGTAGTCGGTCTGTTAATCTGGGGGAGGACTAAAAATGTAAGAGTGGTCATTATGAAAGTGTTTGACCTCATTAATCTCAATCTCGTTGCTGTCTTTGACACGTTGGAGGCAGACAAATAGGGCAACTGCAACTATGCAACTTAACAGTATGAAATGATATCTGACACTTTGCAAAATGTTCTGTTTCTTGTTAAAACCGTCTGTTTGAGGCATGTCAAAGCTGCCATAACCGACGCGACTGGTGGGAGCGCCCGGGGCCAGGACTGGTCTCTCGGCCGAGCGCGCTCTGACCGGAGGAAGCAGGGTAGACGTCGGGAGTAACGGCAGTCAGCGGAGCCAGGCGAGTTCCCTCGCAAGAACACCAGCTCGACAATCTTTTAATAGAGAGCTGAGTCAGTAAGTAGCCCCGTATCGGGCCAGAAGTACCCCAGGATCTAACAGGCAGGAGAGGCTGTTAGAAAACTACTAAATCCACATGCTGTGCTTTGTGGATGAAGCACACTTTCGTACATGCACAACAGTTGCAACACAGACCGCGTGAATTCCGACAGTAGAAATGGGCCTCTACACACAACTTGAATTGGCACCTTAACATCGATGTAAAACATGAAGCAACAAGAAGGTAAATGAGTCACGTGTCACAGATAGAACCGATGCTGTTTGTACAAACTCAGAGGACTATATAGGCATGGAGGTGTTCAGGGCTTTTACTGTGGAGGTGCAGGTTTATTGCTTTTGACAAAAGTGGCTTTGCGCTCCAGCGTTACGGCCCTCCTTCCAGGCGTCTGGTTCAGTTCGCTCATATCCACGCCCGAGTCTAAGCTGGTTTCTCGACTCTCGACTGGCCTTCGCCGCCTCTGCTGCTCTGACACTGCGTAATGGATCTCAGCTGCGGGTTTGCCCTCCAGTGATACAAACCAGGCTCGAGGAGGCTGAGTTGAGGGGATTTTAGAAAGTTCTGCCAAGGCATGCACGGAGTGTCTGCCGCTGGCCCTGATTTTATTCAATGTCCCTGGGACCGACGCTGACTCCGTGAGGCTGAAGTGACCCATGGATGCGTTGGTTGAAGTTTCAGCCAGAGAGCCCTCTAGAACCCCGAGCTGGTCCTCATTTTCCGCTGCCTGGTTCTGGTTGGCAGAGGGACCTTTTGGCAGAGCCTGCGTGAAGCTGTCTTGACTCGGCGGCTCAGCTGCGGACCCCGCGCGGGGAAGAGTGGCCGACTTGCTCCACTGGGGATGCTCCGGCTGCTCCTCCAAGTGGAAGAATGCTGGAGCGTGAAAAATGGCAACAGGTTGGTTGTAGAAAAACAAATTATCCGTCAGTGAGTCCTGAGCTCTGATCTGACCTGTGGTTTCGTGCAAACACATCAGATCATTCAGGGCAGTGTTTCGCTCCGGTTCGTTACCCTCCACCCTGATGGCCACAGCGTTGGGGTTGGCTATCACATCGGCGTTGTGCATAGAAATAACAGTGGCGTTGTGCCGATTATCCCCCCTTTCTGCGAATGAATGGTTCATTCCACCCTGTAGATGAAAGGAATCCGCTGAAGATACTTCGAAGACTTCACCGTCACATGTTGAGGTGGTTTGGTCTTTTCTCATCGCTGGTAGGATCTTTGTTTTAGTTTCACTGAGCGAACATCTGTAGACAGAAAAATAAAATGTATGTGGCATACACTACATGAGAACGCGGTACAAAATACCGATTTTAGCATTAAACTTGGAAGAATAATGGATTTTACTGGTATCAAAGTGCTTTTAAAGGAACACTCCTCTGAAACTGATGAAATACTCATGCCACGCTCATTAACATCACCACAACTTATAGTAAATACTATACGGACAAGTATGAGATGGAAGCCTCTGTTACCTGCGATAAAACAACAACCCAACCAGGAGACAGGTGACAATAACAAGCATTCCTCCAAGGACAACCATCAGGAGAGATGAATGGTGTGAGATGAAGTCAAAGGGGATGGCAAGTCTGAAGAAACCTAAAGCATATAGATGGTCAGAAGAAGAGGTTTGGATGAAATATAACACGTGCAATAAAGATAAAAATGAACATGGTGCATGTTTGATCCAAAAATGTTACAAAGTCCATTAAATACATATTTCGCTTTTTTTTCCACTGACCTATGCCAGTTCCAGTCCAATTTTTTTCTGATAAAAAAATCAAAATCAAATGTCTGATTGTCATTGGGCTTTTTTTCAGAGCAACTCCATCATACAGAACCTTTATAACAACTATCACAGAATCAATGCTTGTCATTCAATAATTTCCATCTGACACATTTTATTCATTACCACAACATTGCCCTGTGACCATGGAACATGCCCAGGTTGGTAGTGTCAGAAAATATAGAACGATGTATTACATTAGATGACCATATTTAGGGTGAGAACTTGCCTCTGGTGGATGACAAAGGTGCTGCAATCCAGTAACCAAGGTGAGGTGCTGTGAATGTCCACATGAGTTTTCCGTCTACTGACACCACCGTCCCGAGCCCCTTTCTCATCCATCCACCTATAGGAAAAACAAACAAGACAACAAAACAAACACAATAGCACTGTCTGTACAACTATTTTTCCACAACTACCACAATCCTGTCAGAGCAGTTTGAGCAAATATGGTACAAAGTTATTTTTTATTAAAGTTACCAACTGTTGCTTTAAATTACAATTCCATGTAGAGGCCATGAAATCATCCTCAATTTCCCAACTCTTCTAAAATCAAAAAAGGCTAGATTTTAGAGTGTGTGACTGTGACATCTACTCACCAGTGGTCCGGTTAAGGAACCATGCTGGAACAACATTGGAAGTCTGAAGTCCACAACTGTCTGGAATGCTGAGGCTGATCTGTATGGGCCCACTCACATGTAGCTCCGTGTCTCCTGAGAAAAGCTGCACACTGACAGCCGCAACCGGACTCAACTCCACACTGACGTATCCTTGAAAACCAGTCGAGGTAAAGCTTAAGAGAATACGTGGACTAGACCAATGAAACTCATGAAATTATCTTGAAATATTCATGAACAAACACTTTGATTGAATGGTTCCATTGTAACATTGTTACAATTTGAATCCATTTAATACAGCCTCATATTGGAAAATGTTTGGTTGTTTTTTTTTATGCAAAACAAAACGAGACAGTCACGGTTGAAATTTGTATGTAATTGACATATTGTCTTTTGTGTTATTATCAATGAATTGCTTTGTGAATACTGTCACTGTATACCTGATTTACTGCTCATGATGCCCAACGTGTGCAGAAAGCTGTCCTCCTTTGACGGCAGCTTGGGGATGGTCAGGTACGCTTTAACAGAGGTGGCATTACTGCTGTCTGTCAGATTCAGCAGGCTCTTGGGAAACTGGACAATAGGCTGTGATGCAGCATCTGCAAATAAAGGAAAACATGATAAATAACAGGTGGAGATATGTGTTCATAAAATATACGTATTTTTCCATTGGTGGTGCTATTTTTGGATTGTATAATGTGTTTATTTTAATCAATGCTTGTACTGACAATCAAAGTGAGAGACATAGAGAACATGAGCAAGAAAAAATAAAAAAGTGGATTTAACAATATATACAGTACCAGATGTTTTGCCAGTGATAAGGACAGAGTCGTCGAAGAGCCAGATGTTCCCCTGAGTCAGACCAAATAGTGACATGGTCACAGACGAAAATACTACAGCAATAATAAAAGAGGGAAGGACAAGATGCAAAATTAGTAAAAAAGTACTTCCTTTAAAAACTTGCTGTTTTTCCACGAGATGGCAGTGTGACATTGTGTTATATCAACCTCTGCACAGAGGTTGAGTTCACTTTTCCGGCAAGGGCTTATCTACTTGCAAGGGTTTATCTAAACTGATACAAGGGCTTATCTAAACTGATACTACAAAAACAACAGCTCAACTTTCAAGAGGCTGCTCTTCACTTTCAATAGGAATGCATATCCCTGTAAGGGGGCAAGCCTAAGTTCCCTCAGCCCTATGTTCCATTATAAACATTTTGCCCATCCCAAATTAGGCCCCTACCTCCCTCAGTCCACTGCTCCCCCATAAAACTTGCTGTCCATCCCAAATTAGGCCCTATGTTCCCTCATAAACATTGTGTCCATCCTAAATTAGGCCCTTAGTTCCCTAAGCCCTATGGTTCATCATAAACCTTTTATTCATCCCAAATTAGGTCCATGTTCCCTCAGCCCTATGTTCCCGAATTAACATTTTTTTCCATCCCAAATTAGGCCCTATGTTCCCTCAGCCATATAGTCCCTCATAGACGTTTTGTCCATCCCAAATGAAGGACCTTTGTTTGTTTAGCCCCATCCTTGACTTGACTTTTTGAGATACCGCACTAACAATATCCGAAAACAGGCAGACAGATTGGCTAGTACTCATTGCCTTTGTTGGTTGGATTAGTTAGTTTAAGGCATGAGGAGTTAAACTGGTTTGGGTTAGATTGAGAATATCTGGGTAAACCAATCAGGATAAGGGTTACGGCGGGTTAGGGCTTCGCCACAGCAGGAAAAATATAACAAGGGTGCAAAATGTGTCATAAAAATTTGCCATGTGGTTCTGTTTGTCGTATTTTTTGAGCAATGGGCCTTCGGAACTATTGCGCTGTGTTTTTCGGGATAACAGGCCCTCGGACAGTGAGGTTTCGGACATTTTTTGGACTATTGAGGTTTTGAAATAATGGACCATCAGAACCATAGCACCGGTGGATGTACTGATCTGAGGAAACCTAGGGTTGAATGAACATAGACACGCTCCCCACTGAAGAAGGCAGATGATAAACAGAGACAGTCGGAGGCACACACTCCAGACGTGGATTATTAAATGTTCTCAAAGAGTTCTGCCTGTGTGCTGCACCTAATTGGGTGTCAAATGCAGTGGGGTGAAGCAAAATTTGACCCTGCAATAACAACCACTTTAGAAAATCACTGAAGTATTTGAAGCTCATGTTTTCTGTGATGATATTTTTACATGACACTGTTTGAAGTGTCCCGATTTAAGAAAAAAGCCTGCTATCTATCCTTCAGTGCAGATTGTGAATACAGATCCACATGATGTGACTTTGTGTGTCAAAAAAACCCACCTCAACAGGCAGAGCCATGGGACAGCAGATTTCTGAACTGCCAAGGGGAGAGAGACACTATCCTAATGAAGTAGAGCCACTCAGTGGACAACTTTCAGCCATACTAAAAACAGTCAACATGTGCTCACTGACATTTCCATAATCGTAAGAGCCAATGATGAATAGAAGAAAGTGACACTGCATAAAGCTCATTATCTGATTCAGCTAAACACTTTTCACATTGAGCACAACCACACTTTAAATATCTTACTTGGCATTCTGTTGGTTTTACAAGGCAGCAGTGTGCAAATGTAGCCGTCCTTGCTGGCCACAATTGTGATTGGCATCCCAGTCTGGTAAGGTACATGGAGCAAAACACCGCCGTCCTCCCCAGTAAGAGCTGTGTTGGTCTTGGTGTAGTTGATGTAGACCTCCACCACCGCCTGGGTCAGGTACTGACGACTCAGCACGTTGTTAACCTGGACCTTTAGGTCAAAAGCAGAATCTGGGTAAAAAAAATAAAGATTGGGTTCAAAGACAAAGATGGATTTGGGATGGCAATAGTACGGCTTTTAGAAGGATGAAACAATTCATACAAATTCAGATTTATACATTATCTACGAGGGATGGTCAGAATGCAAACAACTAACACACCACAAATTGCAGTCTCAAAAATTCCACCTCTGACAAACTGTCAGCGAAATGTATTATTATAAGCTGCCCCAAGGCAGTACTTGTTGTAGACGGGACTGCATTAAAAGTAATTGGAAGGTGTTTCTGTTATTTTTTCATGCAGTACAACCGTATGCTTTAACAGAATGGGGTTACCTATGTTTCCAATTAACCTAGAAGGGACCTTATTGACAGCACGTTAATAAAAGTAATTTGTAGAATCCCTGGAGGATATCAATCAATTAATCCCAGCAGATTTTATAGAGATGGACACAAATACAAATGGTAAAATTGGCAAATTAGTTCAGCAAAGCGTGCATTCAAGATAACATTATGCTGCATCAGCATGCAGACAGCTAAATACAGTGCACATTTCCAATAATGTGATTCGTGAAAAGGCTCTAATCGTTACATATTTGCAGGTAGCTCCTAGAGAATACCATTTAGCCACTTTCACACTGCGCACCGATACCCAATAGTGAGTCAACAAGACAACAAGACTTGTTGTTTCATAGACGTATAATGTTCTGTTACATAACAATGAAGGAATGCTCAGTGATACATCAGTTGCTCTTATGAATAAATGATGGTCATTGAAAGACAAATATCTCACCAAGGATCAATGCTTGCAGGCTGTTTTCATACACTGTTCGTAGATATACCTATGAAAACGAATGCACTGTAAATTGTATATAACTCACGTTAACTCAGGACAGGTGACACAGTGTAAAGAGATCAGATAAAATCATGCAGGTTCACAAGAAAGAGGTTCAGCTCAGACTTTAGCGGGGCCTCTGGAAGCAAACAGCCCGCCCCAGACCGACCCAGATCGGGGTTAGCTGCCGGAGGAGAGTTCAGCGCCCTCCTCCGGCCAGCAGCAGAGCTTTGCCTGGCTGCTCCATCGGTCGCCCCTGGCAGCTAACATCGACACTGTTCTGCTGCTGGAGGCCCAGGCCGTATTGCTGGGCCTGCTGGAGGGAAGGGAGTCACGGGAGAACCAGAACCAGGACTGCGCGTAGCAGACTGTCAGACACCCGCTGCAGTAAAATGAGGTTTTCTGAAGGGAATGTGGTGCTTGTGGAGGGAACCCCAAAATAAACACAAAATGAACAATCACTTTCAATGAAAGCCAGTAACATGAAGATATGTCAACGAGCGCTTGAGCAACACTTCAATGCTGACTCACGGACAATGTAGCTGGCCACGCTTGGCCTTTTTGTTACTTTTGTTGCTTGTAATGCAAATACAGCAAAACTTGTATATTCAGCTGCCCCTAAGTGGCCAAAAAAACAATTAGTTGCAATTGGGACTTTCACCCAGGACATCATGGTTCGTGTCTCTTGTGAAACAAAAAATAAATCTTTGAGTTTTGCCGGTTATGTAACATTGTTACGTAAGCAAGGCTCTAAGGGCGGTTGCTATTTATTTATACTAGTTACAGTGTTACGGTTGCTACTTTACAATATTACGTGATTATTTTAACACAAACCATATTTTTTTTTTCGAACCTTAACCAAGTAGTTTTGTTTCTTATTAAACCTAACCTGTTGTTTCACAATGTTAACCACATCAGAATCAGAACTGTTTGGTAACCTTAACTCTGATATGAAACATATTTTTGGTTTAGAAGCATCAACGTTCTAGGTTTCCCCTGGTTTGCAGAAACATACAACGCCAACGTGTTTTCTGGTGGGTTGTATTGAACACCTGCAGTCATTCAGCTGTAAAGGTGGCATAGCAGTAGTAGTTAAAAAAAACACATTTGTGACCGGAAACAAAAACAAAAATGTATGATGGCACGGACCTGTACAAATCTGAGCCCCAACAACTATGAACAGTACTTCAAAGAAACTTCTCAGTACCAACAGTACCTACTTTGTAGAGCTGCAAAAGTCTGCTAGGACTGGCCGAGTCATAATGTCGAAAAATATTTCTCTAATGGTGGCAATTCGACACTGATGCTGGTCTTATTGCGCATAATCCTGCTGCTAAATTATTTGCCAGAGCTTTACCGAAAACTCACAAAGCCATGCCTTATGTTACCAGCTTTTAACAATATTTCAGAAGGTGCCAAAACCCAGATAACCAGATCATCCCACATCATTGCCTCAAACAATTCCCTTTGATAATGAGCAGACAAATGCCAGGAGCTACCGCGCATGGGAGGAGTTGGCATCCTTTCTGCCAGAAATCTCCTTTGGTTTCAGCAACAAACCTATTTGGATGTTTGGAAAAAGATCATCTTTTGGGTTAAAATAAACCAAATCATGCACTGTTGTGTGTGTAGCTGCCAGGAGTATGGAAGCCCATTTCAGCCACTAGGATACAAAATTAAGATAAAAACTCCCGTAGGTCATTGATTTAGCATCTCAAAATAATGAGTAAGAATCAAACAAATATAGAATAAGCATCTCAAAATAATAGTATCTGAAAAATAATGAGAAACTATCTGAATATTTCCACTTAGTATCACAAAGTTATGAGTTAGTATCTTAATTTTCCGACTTAGTATCTCAAAAATAATAAGTACGTACTCAAAATAATGACTTAACATCTCACAGTAATGACTTATTATCTCAAATTAATCACTGTGCATCTCACAAAAATGACTTTGTATCACAACATAATGACTTAGAATCTCGCAAGAAATTCTTAATATCTCAAAATAATGAGAACATATTGACTTGCACTTGCTTCTGTTGCTTTGGTGGGTATGGAGGACCATTGAAGTCATTATTTTGCATTTTTTACGGACCTTTTCTTTGTCATCACAGTGGCAGAAATGGGCTTCCAGTGCCTGTATTTTCATCCTCACTATGAAACACTACATTTGGCAGTGTTAGTGTCAACCCACTGGGATACAAACACCAGTGCAGATGGACAAGAGGATGCTTGTTATGGGAGAGGCAGCGTCCGCTTTGTGTGTGCTCTGCTTGTGGCCAAACATAACAGAAGGGGGTCACTAGATCTGAAGTGGAGGTGTTTCGTGCCAGATTACTATAATCTACGCATTTGGCGCACTGAACCACGGCACAAAGAGGTTTATGAAGTGGATTGAAATGGGCCGTCTGAGCCCGCCGAGGCAGATGAGAAATGGATGCCACATTGTGTGTGTGATATTGCTTGAATACTGTTGTTCCCGAGCACATGACAGCCCGGTGTCCAATAAAAATAATGCATTTACCCAAGTGAAGTGTTTTCAAACCATTTCTTTATCAACTTGTGAATTTTTTAAAAGACATTTTCATTCATAGCGCAAGGAAGATATTTCCACTGTTCAAAGACTGAATTGTGACTGTGGCAAAAAATCTAAATGACAAGCTATAATTATAGAAAAACACCATGTTTGCATATCAAGCAAAAGGCACAAACATGTTGACTGGTCAATTCTGTGAGACCACCAGGCAGCACAAACAGATGGTCCAACAGGGACTTATCTCTGCTGACCCCCCAACATGCTTGTTTGTGTGCATGTGTTGGAATTAGGCCATACATTCCACCGATGAAGGGAAACACAAGTGCACCCTTTCATATGTGGGCCAAATCGCCCTCAGGCACGAGTCAGCAATATCAAATTGAACTGACACGGATTGAAGTGAAAAGATGCTTAGGGTGAAGGGGGGGCACAAAGACTTAATGTCCGAACAACCACCAGTACTCTTGTCAGATAACTGAATCCTCCCCTGGGGTGGATGATTAAATCTTTAAATATGTTGCTTTGCCCATCATGTAGGGACAACAATGAATCTCCTAATAGGTGTCATGAGGAGTGTTTTTTTTGTACATTTGTTTATTATTCTCTCTTCTTATTTAAAAGTAGAAGTGGAGAGTGGGCAGCCCTTCTACAGAGAGCTAACTCTGTAGAGGAGGGAGGCTAAGAGGAGAAGGCTTGGCACGACACAACGCACTGAGGGGGGGGGGGGGAGGGGGGAGGGGGGAGGGGGGGGGGAGGGGTGCAAGTGACAACAGCATGCTTGAGTGCATTTCCAAGTGTTTTCGGCCGACGAAGCCGACCCGTGGATCATGTGGTGACGGATGGTAATGTACTCCCACAGCGGCATGAATTAGTCATGAATCAGTTGATGAAAAGGCTCACAAATCCCTCTTTCAGCTCCTCTCCACCGCTCGGCTGTGAACAAGAACATTGCCATGACAAGCACATGCATCTGTGTGTGTGTGTGAGAGAGTGAGGCAGTGAGACGCACTTTAGATTTAACCATTTAGATTTATAGCCACATGGCACAAAGAAGAAGGAGTGTGCTCTTCTGTAAACACTTGATTTGAATGACACAATAATGCAGAGTGGTATGATATTAAGGGCCCTCTGAGCTGAGCATCCAAACACATGATTAAAGCACTTTTTTTCTTTCTTTTTTTACTTTCATGAATATTATGGCAATCTCCTTTACTAGGCTAACTATTGTTATAATGTATGAATAATGCTCTTATGAACTGATTAATTGCTGTCTTAGTGGTGGGGATGCAGTGAAAAAACAAAAACAAGGGACAGATGGGAGAAACCGTTACTCATGAGGTGACAGCAGCTCCATCATCACATTACTCATGAAGTGATCAGTAGATTTAGATACAGATGGTCCGACAAAATGAGAACTTGGGAGTCTTTAATCTGTGAGAGAAAGACCTGTACTATGATGGTTGATGGAGTAAAAATAATAACAATAACAAAGTCAAATTAATCCTTATTCTCCTGCTACAATGTGATTTATTTTCAGTTTGCGTTAAAGATGGCATTTATAGGCCTATAATGATAGCTCTGACTATTGATAGAGTGAAGGCCACACAAACCTGACAAGGCATCGCGCGCTTGTTGTCGGTGCTGAAAGGGCTCTTGTCTCATGTGGTCCCGGTTAGAAGAGTTCCCGTCATTGATATGTAGAGGCTGTCCGGTCGGAGCGAACTCTCCAGTCGCTTTCCCATTCCCGCATGAAATCAGCGCAGATAGCAGACCGATCAACAGGCGCATGACTCTAGTTTATAACTTGTACACAATGTGTGATGCCCACTCCACCGCCATCGAGACGGCTCTGCTGTCACAGTGCTCTTCAAAAATGCGCAGACAAGCTCCTCCCCTTTAAGCTGCTTGCGTTCAAAGACTCATTTTTATAAACTGGCTTTTAAATATTGTCAATATTTGGACTGGTTACACTAATTTGTGATTGCAAATGTATTTTCTCATAAATGTACTTTCTGTCGTTGTGTGAAGCACTTTGTAAACTTTAAAACATATATGCAAATAAAGTATATAATAATGATAATAATAATAATGATAATAATAATAATAATAATAATAATAATAATAATAATAATAATAATAATAATAATAATAATAATAATAATAATAATAGTTGTAACAACACATATTTCATTATATTCTTTATTTATATTTTTTTTAAAGAAAAAAGTTTACAAGGTGCTTCACATAAACACAAAAACAGTGCAATGGCAATTTAGAATGAATCCAATATGTGTACTACTACTACTACTACTCTAAGTTACTCTAATTTGTACATAATAGCTAAATGTTTATGTTTGGTCTTGTTCGTCTTTGTTGTCCTAGCTATGTTTCTATGTCTAGAATGTGTGTATTATAAGAGCCACAAAGACCAGAGTACAATTCCTGGTATCTTCTCATACCTTGCCAAAAAAGATGATTCATTCTGTTAAAAAAACAAAGAAAAGACTTGCATCAACTGATTTCTACCACTAGATGGGGATAAAGCAATGCTTTACCAGTTGAAATGTTCATGTATACATTTATGAACATATCTGAAGAACATCGTGATAAATAAATAAAAAACACACACACACACTGGTGTTTAACCTGAAAGTCTGCCCTTGCTTTGTACATGACTGTACTTGTGTGGTCAGTGGTGGTGGTAGTAGTACATGAAGTAGCAGTGGTAGTGAGTAATATTACTACAGATGGTTAACAGTTGTAGTTCTGTGGGACTCCCCAGGTCTAATAAATGCATTCATTAAACATTTACCATTTATTCTACATAAATAGCTATAAAAACGTTTGAATGGAGAATGAACAGATTTATAGTGTGTCTTCTTCCTGTACTATTTGGTGCACTCTACTTAAATGTCCATCCTAAATGTTTCCAGCTTTCTTCCTTTGCTTATTCAGATTGTTTGCTTTGTCTTAATGTCATCTTAAACATTCAGAAAAGGCCTGAGTATGAACACCATTATTAACCCGCCCTCCTCTACACCCTGTCCATAGAATCAACCTTTTCTAAAGAGAAGAACACATCAAAAATACTTCCTCATTCAGTGTTTTGATGTTTTCTGAAAGCGATACAAATCTTCCATAGGCATTCAATTGAGTGACTGTGAAGGCCACATCATTGGATTCACATTATTTTCAAACTCATCAACCTATTCATTGACCCCTTCCTGCCCTGTGTGCAAATAATATGTTTCTCGACTCTTTCATTCAGTTCCTTTTCTTTAATTTGTCACATGTCCGTTCATCAAAGTCAAAGTGCAAAGCTATATTATGCACACAAATCATCAGCAGGGCGTACTGGGTGTGTGACACTTAATCTCTGATGACTTGAAAAAGTCTTAACTGCATCCCTGCCCATGTTCAGAAACCACATCAACTGCAGACTGGTGAATTTAGGTGAAACCTCGCTAACAAGTCAGAAAGGCTATCAACAAGTGGAGTCCTGCTCTAGTCGTCCATGTGTAAAATGAGTGACCCCATTTTTAGAAGAGACTGTGACATCAATTTGTAAAATGTTTTTCCGCGTGTTTCCTATTTGTCGACCAGTGAGTGACCTTTCCAACAAATTACCCATGTCATGCACACTGCTTCACTGTATCATATCCATTACGTCGCACCTGGAGATTGGCTCCCTCTGTGACGTCGGCCTGCGAAGCTTCCTGTCGCCAAAAAACCTGAGTGAATCCTTCCTCGGCTGGTTTCTTCGTCGTCATAGCTCTTCTGTGACAGGGCCCTCGGAGAGGCGGTGAGCTGACACATTTGTCCTCCCAGCTCCAGTCCCCTCTGACAAAGTATAAATCGGAGTCTAAACACACAAGCAGGGGGGGGGATGACAGTCTCTGGGATCAATTTGCCACAAATTAGATACAGTAATGGGTCATTTCTCCTGATAAATAGCTGCATCTACTGGGACTGTTTTGGAAATCTGCTCACTTTCACCCTGAAACTCTGCGCTCCATCCCGGCTGCTTTGCTCTATTCTTATCAGAGCACGGGTAGACTTGCTCTTTGTTTTTCTACTCACTGCCTATAGTTCATTAAATGATGCCAATAAAGCAAAGATACTATTCTCTTCCACAAGTTTAGATTTTCATTTCTATAAATATTTGATCAGAGTTATTCAAAGTAAAATGAACTTACCTGTGAAATACAAGTTTTCTCTGTTTTTGAAAGGTGCAATGTGTAACATCTGCCCACCTGCTGCAAAGAAATAAGGGGCAGCATTTCACCTCTATTACTGGATCCATACAATTCAAATGTACAATCAGTTATAAAACAAAAGTCTCTGTACATTTTGACAGTTTGTTTACTGGACTAAAATCCAAAGTGAGTCTCCTCCTTCCTTTACCGTCAGCTGAATGCTAACTGAAGGCCCGTCTTCCGGAGCCGCAGCCAACCCTCCTCCCAGCAAAAGGTTGCATTTTCAGTTCTGTTTGACAAGTTTACACGCTTATTTGAACGCCGTGTGTAATTTGTTTTAGATTAGTAACTAAGGATCAAGTTCAACGTTAAGGTTATTTTTATGATCTTAAAGTTTTGTGTTGATTTTGTCATCCCTGCATACAAAAGCGGTCGTGTTTCTGAGCACCAGAGTCCCTTTAGAAAACCTCTCATATTTCTGGAGCAGGGTCAGACAGTTTTCCCCACGCAGTCCTGGTCCTGGTTCTCCTCTCTCTCTGCCTCTCTTCCCTCCAGCAGCACAGCCTGGCCAAACATGGGATGGGGTCATAAGGTCACTAAGAGCTATATTTTTCGTCCTTTTACAGAGATATCAATACTTCTTGCTTTTGCCATTAACCTCTTCTCATTTCCAACCTGTCAAATAACACAGCTTGGTCAGTGCTCCTCGGCATCAACGCCCATTTAGCGTGTCTATGCAACGCACCGACCCACGACATTACGGGCAGAGCAGCAGGCATTGTATAAGGAGCGAGACAGTCCAAATGGGGCGGGTAGATGGGTCAAGACATAGCACTTAGAGAAATGTCACCGAATGATTGAACACTTTGACCTGCTACTGTGACTCATACTGTGGAAAATGAAATGTGCATCAAATTGCATGGCAGATAATAATCGAGCTATTCTTGACCAAAGTGGCGGACTTACTGACCTACATTCAGCACCATAGATCCCTTCTTCTAGAGTGGCTATGGACTTCTACGCATTTTACCCATTTTAGTTTATTAGAAGTCTGTTTATCAAAGGGACAGTGTGGAGGATTTAGTGGCATCTAGCTGGCGGTTCCATTGTTGTGCACTCTGCGGCTCACGTTACCCCAGTTTCACAAGCGCCTCTGAGAAAACTACGGCGGCTTTCAGGTAACAAAAGGCTCTCGCTGGAGCCGTTATTTGGTTTGTCCATTCTGGGCTCATGAAAACACCATGATTCTTAGTTTCAGGTGATTATACGTTAATAACAAACGTAGTTATGAATATTATATTCCATATCTGCTAATAGATCCCCCGAAATATTCCACACTGGACCTTAAACAAACCAAAAAACACCTTAGTCTTTCTCATACACCCACACAAAAAGCCGAAATGCATCAGGTGCCAATATTCAATATGCCGTTCAACTTCCCTGTTCTCATTACATAAGAATTTCCATCGTTACATGTCCTGCATTCAAAGCCACCGGAGTTTGAAGTTGACAAAGCTGTACAGGCTTTAGTACCAGATGTCTTATGCCGTGTTCACACCGGTCGCGTTGATTTTTTGACGCGCGTCGAGATTACATACAAAGTCTATGCACAGACGCGATGAGACTGGCGCGGCGTGATTTTGCGATGGCGCGGCGCGTTGGACGCATTATTGCAGTGCGGTGGACGCGGTGGACGCGTTGGACGCCGCAAAATCGCCAACGCGCGAGTTGAAATTTTTCAACTTCAGCGACATAATCGCGTGACGCTGTGGCGCGATAGCCTATCAGCGTTGAGTTGCTCCCCCTGTCATCACTGGCTTCCTGCCGTTGTTGAATCAGGAAATAAATCCTGTAGCCGTCTGTGTTCACCCAGAGCGCTACGATACCTCATATCAACAGAGACCGGACCAAACTATGCGTATACATGTGTGTGTGTAAACCATACGGTACAAACAATGAATAGACGCTGCCGTATTTACGTCTACGTGACGTTATTGAGTGCTGGTGGAGCTGCTACGATGTTAGCATAGCCTACCACCGATCCATCAGAGCTCCATTGAGAAGACAAGTAACCTACAAATCGGCGGCATCATTACGTAGTTATTTCGGAGTCCCTTTTTGTCGGAGAAGACCAGTACAAATCGGCATCATTACGTAGTTCTTTCGGAGTCCCTTTTTGTCGGTTAATTGCCATTGAATCACAGCCAAATCAGTTTATTTAGTGTTCCTACAGCTGTAGTAAACAGCGACCGGTGGCTTGCTAGACACAGTGAATACAGCTCGATACAATCCACGGAGCTCCTCTGAACAATATTATGAACCAGACATGACGGCGTTTGGCATTCCGATGTTTGAGGGACTTCCACAACACGTACAAAACACGTACAAACACGTCCTTATTCCTTTCACGGTTGACAGCGGAAAGAAATGGCTGCCAGGTGAACGGCTTCCAGGACGATAAACCACGCCCCCTCTCCGGCGCTACGAGATTTTGCGGCGTCTGGTGTGAACACGACCGGCGGCGCGTTGGACGCGATTGTGCAGTGCGTTGGACGCTTTTTTGCAGTGCGTCAAAAAATCAATGCGACCGGTGTGAACGCAGCATTACTTTTGACTTGAATTAAAATCCCTTAGCTATCTAGTCACAGTTACTTTCATTAAAATTGATATGGAAATTTAAACAGTTCTGAAGAAAAGCCTTTGAATTCTGCTTCAATAATGTTGGTGCAGTTGAACATAGTCCTGATGGAATGTCCTGCAGTCTCTCCCCTACAGAGAACAACACAATGAATGGCATTTTGTCCGACTTTCTAAACTTACTTAAAGTCTTTTTTATCTTTTAATAATATTCTGTGGCATGTCAGTACACCTCTAAAATCCTTGCTGATGTTATCATCATTAATGGCAAGTCATGCACCTGTCTCTCCGGGCAAGGGCTCATTCACCGCGTGCCATTGTCTATCACTTTGGCGCGTTTCCTGTCTTACACCCTCACGTCAGTTTGTCTTTTGCCTCTGGTCCATCTCTGGTGAGAGCACAGCTGCAAAGCCTTACATTTACTCCAATCCACCAGCTGCAGACGTCACCTGGCAGGCTGTCGTTGCTTCCAAAATGGCTTTTGACCTATATTGTCAAGGACATATACTTTGTGATATTTGTAAGAAGTGAAAGATTCATTTTAAAGGTATTTTGAGATGCAACATGGTATCATCACAATGTTCTTTTATTTGAATGGATTTAACAGCACTGAAACTGACACTTCTTCAATGTCAAGAAAATATTATATTTCATCCTGCATCATTGTTTTCATCTATCTGTTCATCTTTGACCTGTTAAATAAACAGTATGGCACCATGTTATTTTATTATGTGTTTAAAAGTTTCCTGTGTAGCACTGTGGACGTGTTTAAATGAGTCAGCTGTTTGTTTATCTCATACACGCGCTCAGCGACGCACAAGTGGGTGACGCGATACACATTCCTGCAAATAGTTTCACACTATTTCATGTATTTATTATGAATCTTATTTCTACAGGTGGCAGAGATGTGCCAAGAAATGCCACAATGCACACCCAAAGGGCAGGGGAGAAGACGACAACTAGCTAGTACACATGGACGCAAACAATGCTGAATTGTTAAGCGTCAGAAAAATCGGACTTCCCAAAAGACTTAAATGCTGACATTACGATTCGGAAACTGGTTATTACGTTGAACTCTGATTTGAGGATCATTAACACGGATCCGAGCTGTAGATCACTAAAGAAACCCCATTTCTCTAGCAGAGCACATATTCAGTGAGAACAGGTTGCCCACTGCAAGTGGTGAAATATTGCCTTTTGATAATGACCCACAGTAGTGTCTGTAAGCTGTCTTTAACTTAACATCCTGGCTCCACCTCAGACAGTGGATGTGCATGAAGGAACGTCTCCTGACACTGTATTGACATACTGCCAAGGAGGTAGCGTGTGAAAAAACGGAGCCCCTCGGGCAATAACCATCTTTTCCTGTTCTGTAACGCGAGAATGTGGCATAACTTTTTACAACCGTTGAAAGGCTAATGTGAGGGCAGTCAAGATGGAGGTGTTAGACAGGGAGGGAGGCAGTACTTCGTTTCTGGGTTGATTTAGAATGTATTCACCTGGTGCAATATGGATTTAAAGGTCCAGTGTGTCGGATTAAGTGGTATTTAGCAGTGAGGTTGCAGAGGGCAAACTGAATACTCCTCCGCTCACCTCTCCTTTTTCAGAGCTACAGTGGCCTTCAGGTAAAAAAAAGAAGCGAGAAAGGCCCACTCTAAAGCGAGTGTTTGGGTTGTCCGTTCTGGGCTACCGTAGAAACATTGCGGTGCAACACGGCAAACTCCGTGAAAAGAACCCGCTCATTCTAAACTCATAAAAACAGGATTCTTAGTTTTAGGTTGATTATACACGAATGTAAACTTATGAATACTACATTCAATTTCTGCCAGAATCCTACACACTGGACTTTAAAGCATGTTGGTTACAGAAAGTTAAATACTGCATTGTGGGTGTACAATGAACGCCAGGTCAATTTTGTGTCTGCTGAATGAGTAGAATTTAAACAGCACTGCACTAAATGATTGGATGTCCCTACCCTGCAGAACATAGAGAATTCAGTGCACAAACTTCATTACAGATACTCAGCATCCCTTCTTAGATTAGCTAACACTTACACCGCTGTCTCCAGAAGTGGGCAAATTTGCGCTGAGCTTCAGTGGAGTTTTATGTATTAAGATGTACCCAGCCTGAGACATGAAACGCATCCCCAAAAGCCCTTTTCTGATCAAAATGCTTGTTGGTTGTTTGTCAAACAATTTATATTTTTTCATCCCAGAAGAGGTGGATGCTAATTTTTTTTTACAGACTGCATTTGTTCTTTAAAATTAACTGGATTTGGGGATTAGGGGAGAACATGAGGACAAGCACAATAGGACGTTAATCGATCGTCGTTTATTCTTGCACTGTCAGTGCTGCTGCTCCACCAGTCCAATTACACCAGTGCTAATACTGACCCCCTGCTCGGCAACCGAAATAACAGGGTTTGGAGCCGACGTGCTTTCTAAGTGATTGCTAGAGTTGGCTTGGAGAGTATCAGCTGTGATGCTCCAGATTGGTGATGCAGCAGCAAACTCTCAGAGCTGACTTTCCATTAGCAGCACGCAGGATCTCATCCAATTGCATTATCAAGAACAGCTGCCTCATTTCCATGAAGAGGAGTGAGGGCCTGTTTCCCCACATGTTCTCTTCAATCTGTAACTGACCTGAACCTGTTTTACAGAAACCTATTACCTCTGCCAGTGGCAGTCTATCCTGCGTATCTTCTAGCCATTTGAATGTCTGCCCACTTGTTTATGACTATTATAAATAGAAAAAGATGAATGTATTTGCAATTGGAATTGGAATTAGTCCGTACTCTCTAGTCTACACTGTCTATCCAGCCTGGTCTCTTCAAATGGCATATGAACGGCACGACAACTTGTCATTTCACGTGCAATAACAACGCCATTCTTACATTGTCATACAGTCTGTACTGACAGCAATGAAAATGCAACTGCGTGGATACACTCAGACCAAGTGACATAGTACATATGGTGGTCGGACTTTCAACCAGGACACCGGGGTTTGTGTTACTTCAAAGTTACATAGTTGATGTTTGTTAGTTTACGTACTTATTTTAAGCCCAACTATAATGTCTTTCTTAAAACTGAATATTTTTGCTGCCTGAACCTAACTGTGGCCGTTTTGAGGTACAGACGTGGCTTTCCCATAACATCAGGTCGGTCCATCTCTTAACAAATACACTTTTGTGTACATAAATATGCTGGCATATTCACCTTGATTTATCTTTGAAGTTTTTCACAATTATCCATCCAATCCAATTATCCAATATCCATAGAATTTTTTGTAATTTTTCAAGCAATAAATGTATGATTTCAGACAAAAGCAGAATTTGTGTTGCTTGTTGATTTCATTGGCTGTAACTAGTAAACTTGAATAGATTAGTCAGCCTTTATTGTCATGGTACAGAATACAATGGAATTGAAGGCACTACTGCTGATCAGCGCAATTAAAAGACGCAGAAAAAACACCACAAAAACAAGACAACCTCAGTCAACACACGACCACAGCACACAACAGGTTCTAAAGTAGTGAGTAAAATAAATAAATACAATCTAATTATTGCACTAGAATAATGTCACCATTGAACTAGTATGAATATCATAATAGCACAAGATCCAGTGGGTTTATGCTCACAGATTGCATACGAGGGGACCGTGGCTCACTGGGTTAAGAGGGTTGTCTGGCAACCGGTTCGATCCTTGACTGGGACGTGTCACGTGTCGAAGTGTCCCTGAGCAAGACACTGAACCCCTAACGGCTTCCCAGGCGCCTGTCATTGGCGGCCCACTGCTCCCTATATACAGGGATGGGTCAAATGCAGTGACAAATTTCCCCTTCCGGGGTCAATATAGTATAATAAATTAAATTAACAAATTGTGTGGTTGATAATAATAACGTTTATGAAAACGAGAAGCAATGTGTTTCACAGGCAGACATGAAAAGAACAAAGGATAGCATACACTGCAGATACACGCCAGTTTCCACATATTTACAAACACACATGAATAAATCTGTAAACTACAAGTAGCCTACAGATCGGATCTAAAAGCAGTTAGTTGTCAACGCCCCCTGCTGCTGCCACCTGCTCTTGTCCACTTTCCAGGCGAGGCGCAGCTCATCTCAAATGAACCTATTATGTGGTTTGGAACTGGTTCTAAGCCTTTCTTCCCGATCAGCTGAATTGCTGGGAATCGGTACTGCCACACCCTGAACCGGTTAAGTGGTTTAGAAAATGGATTACTGGATTCCAAAATAGCACCCTGTTCTACATTTTATGAATGCAATGAACAGTGTATTAAAAATCCTTGCTGCCCTGCTCTGTGCAGGCACCCTGATTAACCACTAGAAGTTGGATCATTGCTTCCAAAATACACTTCCAGTTGTGTTGGTTGGAATACATGATCAAGCCATGACGATGACACATCTCTTAATTTTCTGACCGTCTGACCTTTTCTGTTTTTCCACCATCAGGTCTGACTTTCCTCTATTCATATTTTTAAACAATCCTGACTAGAATCCATCCCAGCTACTCACTACTTTCAAAAAACATGGCAATAATTGGCTTTAAAGTTGGCATAACCTGATCAGGTAGCTATAGAGGTATTGGCTTTCAGAGGGAAGCTGCCAGATGAGTTATGAAACAACCATACCATCATGAGGGACTAGTCGACACATAGGGCAGATTTTGAGAAGAAATGGGCTTCGTGGTAATATTTAACAAAACAAATATTACGAGAATAAAGTTGTAATTTTAACGAGAATACGGTCAGAATATTTCAAGCAAATGACTAATGTAATGCATTACATTAGTCAGACCGCCTGATAGACACCCAACCCTGTCTCTGCTCTTTAGATGAGACAAAGTTTAGGGACGCTGTTGCGCGCTCCTTTTCATTGAAGACGGAAAACCAAAACGAACAAAACAACTCCTTACAGGGCAAACGTCTCAGCCTTGTGCGTATTGCATTATTATTGTCTCTAAGCGGGGGGGGGGGGGGGGGCACAGAGGACAGCGACACAGAGCGTTAAAATAGATGAAGCTCAGCTCTTACCTCCTGCTGCAGTGACTGGCAGTAAGTGGGATATTTGCACTTAAAGTAAGCCATCAGCTAACACCCTCCCTTTCAGCCAATCTAGGTCACATTGTAGACGTAGCCTCTGGATCAGAGTTATCCTATATGGCAGGGGTGTCAAACTCATTTTCACTCTGGGCCACATCAGCATCACGGTCGCCCTCAAAGGGCCGGTTGTAAATGTAAGACTGTATAACTAACTTCTCCTAAAATATTGTTAAATAACTCTCTCTGCATTTGATTATTGTTTATTCAAGTGTACAAATATTGTACATGCAGTTATATAAATTAAAAATGATATTTAAACACATTTCTGTTATTATAACATAAATCATTTTAATTGAGGGTTAAGAAACCCACATGACTCTATCAAAGATCAAACTATTAAAGAAAATAACAAAGACAAATATCAAACACGAGTTATTACAATAACTTTGTTCAAAGCTGTTTGTGTCACCTCTCTGCATCACTAATGTTCCTCCCTGTCGTCGTCCTGTGCATGGCAGCTACATCCAAGAGCTGCTCACTGAGAGTCAGGTCTGATGAACATGGATAGATGATGTATCCGTGTTGTCTGTGCTTTCATCAACAGTTCATTAAATACACAAGTACCTGCTCGTCTCTTAGCTAGCTGTGTTGTTCGATTGCTGCTAGTTCATGAACTCGGTCTGCGATGGTGTTTCTTCACAAACTGACATTTGTAAAAGTCTGTATCTGGTCGAAGCTCTGCTCACATACCTTCAGCATGCACTGGGCTGTAGCTGTGTAAATATATTCTGCTGTGATGGCCGTCTGCCTTTTAATTCTTGGACAGTTTGATGTTTTTCTTGGAGGCTAAATTTAGCTCCGTGTTTGGTGTCAAAATGCCGAAGTGAATTGTATCCTTCATCACCGACACGCCTCATAACACAGAAGACAGACCCGTTTCTCTCCTTGAAGCACAAACATGTATTCGCTTTCCCATCTTTCATTACATTTTCTTCCCTTTGCATCAATTTTTCTCTTCGTGGACATTTTGGGATTATTTGTTGATCTTTTTCAATTGTTGGAAAACCTCTTTACGGGCTGTTGCCTCTCTTGTCCACCTGTTGTGATATCGGTGTCGGTACACAGACAACATGCAATCTCATAATTTCAACTTTCTATCTCATAATTTCGACCATGGGGATACTTTTATTTTCAAGTCTAACTTTTAATTATTTTTCCAAAAAAAAAAAAAAATCTCTTTTTTTTTTTTGCTGGCGGATTCGCGGGCCACATAAAATGACGTGGCGGGCCGGATTCGGCCCGCGGGCCTTGAGTTTGACACGTGCTATATGGCTTCACTCCAAAGATAATGCAAACGGATTTGCTCAAACATTGGTTGGCACAATTCTGTCCTCCAAAAATATTGGTGGGAACACTAAAGTCCGCAAACCAATGGCCAAGAGCAGTTCGCTTATTTGTCAATAAATCATTAAATGCCTATTAATTCAATTATTGAATTCGATTTATAAATGCTATATTTAAGATCAACAAAAGATAAGAAGGTATTTGCATTATTTAGTTAATGATGTACAATCTGTCTGTTCTTGTTCAATAAAAAAAGCAAAGCAACATTAAAAAGATGAACAATTCTGCCAGAGCTGGAGCCTCATGCCGTGACCTGGCATTGGGAAAACTGCACTTTGGGGCAGGGTTAAATTCACCATTGGCATATTGCATTCGCCATTAGCAGCAATCTGTCTCTCAGCCATTTAACAATCGCATGTGTTCTGGAAAGACGATCCCTATCGATCACAGGATCAGCACCATTATCGGCAATTAAGATAAACTTTGCCTCAGTGTTCCACTTGAGCTGTATGGATAATGAGAATTCATTGATACTGTTGAACCTTTTTTCTTCAAGCTGAGAGAGTTCATTTCACATTGTAATTCAGAAGCTTCTAGACAGATACATTCCCATTGATCTGAGCCGTTGGCCATTCCACTGCTTGACGACAGAATTGAAAGAACAATGCAGAGTCGCAGTATATTTAATTGGCACCCTGTCTAAACAAAAACGACCTTGTTATTTGTGGACTGCATTATACTGTAGTAAAGTGTTATCCAAGCCATTTGTGTTCTTCCTGAAACGGATACAAGAGAAAGCAAAGGGCTTTGATTGTCCGAGCAAACAACTATACGTAATTCCACTTGGAGACTGGACTGTTTATAGCCCCAACTCCACAATTACGTAACCAGGACGTGTCTATTTTTTCCAGGGCAGATAGAAAAGGGGCAATAAGCTTTCAAGATTTTGTTAATAGGTATTTTTTTATGCTTCAGGAGTCACATTGCTTTCACAGTATTCACTGTACAGTGTTCACCTTATTTGGGAATATATTTGTCAGCCGTGTCTATAACTTGACGCCGTAAAGAGGCTTACCCATGGCAACAACATAGACTTAAGGTGAAACGTCCTGAAAAGTTCCCCATGCTCTTAACTTTGTTCAGTCGGTAAGAAAGGGAAACTTACTAAATTACGTACTGCAGATTCGTTGACTTTCCAACCCCACAATAGAAGCCAATTCATATGCTGACTATATTATTTATGACATTTATACTGATTAATTCAACTCGGTGCTGAACAATCTCCAGACACTGCAGGGGCCAGTGGCTGAACCATGCAGGTATCATGAGCTCCTCATCTTTCCAGAGGGAAAACGGGGCAGCACAGACACATCTCCTCTTTCCTGCCTTTCTTTACTGCTTAGTGTTACTCTCTATGTGCTCGTCCCTCTTTTTATCACTTCAAGGCTGAGGGATTAGCTCAATACATTTTCCCGTGTGTATGGTTAGATTGATCTTATTTTTACTGGCAAACACGAAGGCAGTTTTGTTGTGACACAAATCTCTTGCTTTTACTCTTAAAACGATAGGCCACAAGCCGAATGGGGCAGAGAAACGGGTCAGCGGCAGGTGCTGCAATGGATAGAATTGCTCCAAATGGAGCCGTTCGCTAAGCGTCACATGCTTTAATTAGATTGCAAAAAAAGGTTGGACATACTGTCATAAAAATACGTGTTTCCACGCCTGTTGTGGCTAACATTGGGTCATATCCAATCAATATTTGACAGCAAGGGAATACAACGGATAGAGACCCAAATGACCCCTTTGTTCCAGCTTTCAAGCACATTTCACACAGAAGCTCTCAACAACGAATAACTAGCCATTCCCATTTGTCTGTCCTAAGCCCAGCAGCCAAATTTTCTTTTTTTGTTGTTGCCGTTTCTGCAAACCAGACTTTGAATGTGAACGTTTTTTGCAGCAAGTGACGTACGACGAGCAACACGCAGATCAGATGTGCTCAAAATATCGAGGGGCCGTTAGTGTTACATGGTATAATGTTATTGAAAGTTACGTGGTCTAATAACGAGTACAACAAATGAGAAAGGGTTTGGGTAGGGAGGTGGATGGGTCAAACAAAGAGGACTTTCACCCAGGAAACTGCTGTTCGTGTCCCAAGTGAAACCAAAAGTAAATGTTGACTTTAAGCATGTTGCGTAACTTTAGTATGTAATATTACGTCAGATAGCCCCTTTGCCACCCTTGTAGCCTCCAGGCTAATAGCTTACATGTACAATACGTTTGTAACATTGTACTGTAACTTTTTGCTAACTACAGCTGTTACTGTACTGTAATGAGGGTGGCTGATATGAACCTAAACAGTAAAGTTGAGGGCCATGAAACCAAAACAACGAGCTAAAAAACACTCAAACCCTCCGTAGAGCTGTGGTAAACTACAGACATTACATGTACTAATTTGGTCTGTTAAAAATAATAAAATATTGGGAAGTGAAACTTTAAAGGAGAAGTCTCCAGATATTCCATCTTATGTCAACAAATCGCATGAAACAACTAAAACTGATATGATATTCTCTAAATACTTCCTGTCTTCCCTACCCTGTCAGTGACTCTTAGCCCAAGTCGAATGGTTCCTACTGAAGATGCTAATCTTTAAAAACAGATCACAAATATAAAGCTTTTGAAATAGTTTAGTCATTTCCTAAAAACAGCTGGAAACAGTAGTTTTTAGCAAACATCTCATCACTCAATCAAGAGTAAATAGCACCTTTAATGTGGACTATTTTTGGCCAGGAATTGATACTCATTCAAAAATCAATAGTGAGTTACGGCAGCAGGGTGGTGTGTGGATTGAAATATAAACTACAGTTTGTGTTCATGGTAATCAGGAACAATGTCACCCAGTGCAACGGTGTGGATAACTGATGTGTTTTTGACACCAATGGCACAGATGATTAATATATTAGGCTTTGGCTACAGATACAATACTTGTTATGAGGATCATTTGTTGGTTTTGGTCATCACATGCTGTGTATTGACAGTATATGAAATATAAAGTATCACCAGCCGTATATTTTAAATCTAATACTCATTCAGAAAGGGATTATCAATGTGACTTTTTTTTTATTAGTGGAATTACTTGTATTGAAGTACTGTACTTTTCTCACTATCCTTCAAAAAAACATCTCACGATTTGAAAAGAAGTCTAATTTGTGGTTGAATGAATGGATTTGTCATGGTCAAAGGAGCACCTGCAAAACGGTGGACATTATACTTCCTATAAATTCTACAGAACAAATGTTCCCTGTTATTTCTGCTGCCTAATTCTCCTCCCTGCAGTATTAGTAAACTTGCTTTATTAACGAATACCCGCAAACCAAACTCAGATAGCTCGGTCAGAAACGTATTTGGTGGTTTCAGAAACAATCTTCCACATGCTCTGCTGAACAGAGCAGTCACAACAAATCGAATGCAATTCTCTTCCGACTATTTTCCATTTGCCAATTTGCATACAGACACAAGATAATCCACTGCTGCAATCACATCTTTAAAATTAAAAGCTGCATTGAAGAGCATTGCAGCGAAAGCTTCAATCAATTGTCCCACATAAAGTGTGTCTGTGGTTGGCCTTAGTATGATATGCCTGTCTGCAAATGGACTACACAGCAAGCAGATGACCCGCCTTCCCCTCAAAAGTTCACTGAACCCCAAAGCAATTTGGGGTTAAGTGTCTTGCCCAAAGACGCATTGACATGGACTAGAGGAGCCAACACAGTCCTGATTTCGAGGACAACTGGTGTGGAGGTTGTGGTGCATTTAGTCTGACTCACACTGTGTGTGCGCGTGTGTGTGTGTGTGTGTGTGTGTGTGTGGATACAATCAATCTATTTTGCAAGGACACCATCGCTGCATCATGTGCTGAGCACCAGTTAAGATTATTGCGATTGGTTTAAAGAAAAAATACAAACAAGGTAAAGTGTTTTCTCCCTCTAAACCAGAATAATGTGTGGAACGAGACCTTTCTATTACACAGACCTGTGGAAATAAGTCACGCTATGTGAGTCTATGATGCATTATTAAGTACATCTGTTTCTGATTTATCATGATTACCTATATCAAGGGGATTCAATTAATACCCAAATAGGTCCAGTTACTAAAACGTCCACAAGTGAGCGCTAAATTGTAAAGGCATCAAAGTGACAACATTGCTGGGTCCAAGTTTCGTGGCTGTGGAGGCAACATTATGGATGCCACCCATTTTTAAGATCCATAAATTCTTGCAGTCAATACTGCATTGGAAGAAACGGAACGCTTCTCTGTGCTGCTGCTCCTCATGAGAGATAATTACTTTACAAAACAAAGACCGTTATAGATCCATACATCCTTTGAAAATATCTCCATCTCCACATTTTTTCTAAAATATGACAGCACGAACAAACGTCTGTGGAAATGAAGTCTCAGAAAAAGCTTCCTGAGACCACTTGTTACAAAGTTGTTGATGGTTCCAACCATGCATATAATAACAGCTTTATGAAGACACATTTCTCAGTATTGGAAGTTATCTTTCAGACTGAAGGGAAAGAGACTAGTGCACAAATCCAAGTCTTCAATATATCACCTATGCAGTGCCAGTGCTCCCCATATTCACATGTTGGTGTGTGTATCAGCAATTATTTTTACATTCATACTTTATTATAGGAGACATTTGGTTTGGGGGATTTTTTAAGTGCAATTTCACAAAAATTTTGAAAAGATAAATGATTTTATTGTTCACACATATCACAGCCTCTGTCTTAATATTGACAGAGAGGAGAGAGACAGACTGGAAAGGGGAGAGAGAGAGAGAGAGAGAGAGGACAACATGCAGCAAAGGTACATGGAACACATGCTCTATGCACTACTCCTAAAAATGGTTGATTAGTTGAGTAATAGCGAGAGATATATCATATTCATCTTATCCTTTTGGAGAGACATTGCCGTGCCAGCGGACCGTAGATGATGCACAGTGCCAAGGAGTGGTTTTGATATAGTTGACTATTCTGTGAAACCCCTAATGTATTGCAATACCCGTTTATTGCTACAGTAAATGTGTTCTTTAACAGTGAAGGCCATGGTTACAAAGTTAATATGCCAAGTCCCCGAGACAAGTACGTATGTCTTCGACATACAAACACCCCAAGTCAACAATAGCGACAAATTGCCTTGGGGGAGGAACAGAAATACATAGAGGAAAAAGATACATTCTTGTGTCATGAATGAGATGGTGCAATGTCGTCCCAAGAATAATAAGAGTGCCTTGAGCCCCCTCTGAATCTGGGTAAGGTGCGATCTTATCTGTCAGCCCAAATCTTGTCTGTCAAACTCTGTCTTTTTCCATTCGTTGAGACAAACTTTGTTTTAGCAAAGACGTGAGCCTGTTCGAATGCTATCATTAAAGTAAATCATGGATAAATCTATGAAATGATTTAATTGAATGTAAAAACACTCGGCTGCAAATGAAATGTTCTTTTCCCTAACTTAAATAATGTTCCTTTACACCCTAATGACTGCAGAGAAGATACGGGAGACATCAAAACTAAAACTAATAATTCAGCAATAGCCATTCAACATATTTACATTCACTCACTACGTCTCCATGCATTATTTTTCACTGTGGTAGATTGCTCTAATTTTGTGGCGTCAATCTCATAATACATTTTATTTATATAGCGCTTTTCATAACACTCAGACACTTTACATTAAAATCATACATAGAAACAATACACTAAAAACAAAGTACACAATAAGTCACATTAAAAGCAGTTTTGACCTCACACTTGGCGCAAATGAATGTATTCCGTGTTTCAGTATGGCCTAACAACTGGAGTGCATGATACAAATTCTACTGGATTTTACTCCAACTGCTTCTTTAACTTCTCTGCAGTACAAGAGCATCGCACTTCCTGCATTGGAACAAAATGTTACCAGTGAACATGATGAATTTCTTGTTCCTCCAGAAAGAACGTGCCCATATAAATTACATTTCTCCAATGATACTTTCTATGAGAAAGGGATGCTTCAGTCACTCCACGTTGTACTCTGATCTCACAACAGCTGGCCAGGCAGCCTCCACGTCTCTGAATGTCCCCATTTTGAAAATGCATTGACTAAAAATTGCTCGGAAGCAGGTCACCTCATTTATTGGCTACACTGAAAATCTGATTTACTACGCGGTGCTGCTTGTCAGTTTCAGACTTCACGTTATTGAATGCCGTCCAAAAGATGGCGTCATGTATGGATAACGTTTACATGCACTGAATAGTCTCCCATTAATCTCTGCAGCGATAAAGTAACTGCTGCCTGGAGCCTGCACACGTAAATACTTTCTGTTAAAGTGCAATTTTCTTTTTATTGTAGAGAGCAGGGCTTGCTGAAAAAGCACACTTCTGAGTAGAAAATCAATACCCTTCATGTAATTGGACACAGTATATCCTATCAAAAGTCATTGAAATAGAAATATCATGAAGTCTGGTATTCAGAAACACCTTGTTCATAAGCTACAACCCACAGAAGTAGAAATTATGGGCAGCGGTAGTTTTAGTGAAATATGGTCATGGGTTAATCTAACACGTTCTCGTACCAGCGGGGTTGACTTGATGGCTGCAGTTTTCAGAGACTGGGAAGTGATCCAGTGGGAAAGCAAAGTGCCTTGTCATCTAAATGAGATCATTGAAAAATAATGCTGCAACTCCCAGTCCGGGGCTCTCTGGACTAGTGACCCGTTGATACAGTAGGTGTGGTATCCGCGACATTAAGCGCCGACTGCCACGTCTGTACAATACATTGTGAATCTTCAACCCATTGAAGTAATCTATAACACTTTCACAAATCCACCCAGAAAAGACGCTGAATCGTTCATCAATGGCCTCTTTCATGTCTGGGCTGCTGAATAAGAGTCATCAACAAAATTAACTTGACATCTACGGTGTGTCTTCTTATTGCCCGACTTTGTATCAGCTAGTTCTGGTTCTCTTTTAACACCAGCACAAAGTATGGAGTGATGGCAACACATCACCTGCCAATTTAAAATGACCTTTGATTGCGGCAGATACTTCGGTCTCTAGTGATTGGTTAGTGGTACTCAAACCCCCGGCACCCTATGGAAGTTGATTAGAATGGAGGCAATGCCGGACTGAAATGAAAACAGTACAATTCTGTCTGATTGGCAAAAGATGCGCATGAGGTGGTGTGAAAAGCCAGGCTACTTCCCCACTGAAAATAGACATATTGCAGTGAATCCTTCTCCTATGTTAAACAGAAGAGAAAAGAACGATGAGCCAGTCTTTCCAGCTATTGCATAGGAAGAAAGCCAAAAGATCCATCTCCATTAAAGGAGCTGTACTACCACTTCTGGCACATAGATTACCTTGCATGGCAGCGTGATTCTCAGAATCAGCTTTATTTGGCTCCGGTTTCCACTCCGCTCCTAATGTACATACACTTGTGACCACGGGCCACGGTAAGGCCCGGATTGGGTTTCGAAGTTACAGTGCACTGCACCTTTAATACCGGCTCAAACCACTAACAAGCCCACAGATTATCTTTAAGGGTACATGTGGCAGTGAATGAGTTACTGAGACCAAGGATTACCCCAAGATTAAGACATTTATTACAACAACAAACAATTGAATATGTTAAAAACAATAAAAAAGGTATATATCTAATATACTTGGTGAATCAGTTTATAATAAAAGAGGGTACCTAAATAAAACTACCAACACAAAGCAAAATCAAGCAACACAAAACCGTGCAAATCAAAACCATGAATACAACTAAATGAATAACTTAAAACAACACAGCAGTGGCAGTCAACGTCTCCTGCCTGCTCCCTGCACAACACCCATCTGGAAAGCTTGACGGGGAAGTGGGAATCTCTTTGGAGCTGGACCTAGAGTAAAATAAGGCAAAGGGTGAAACCCACGGCTAGTGATGTTACGAGATGTGCCGACGCTTCGAAGCGTGTGTCGAGTAATGGAGGGGGCGTTTCCTTGAAGCGCGTATCGAGGCTTGCTTCATGTAGGGGAGGAGCCAAAAATGATGACGTCCGAAGCCTCGCTGCCCGGCTGTACCACGTGACTGCTTCGGGAAGTGGTTCAGAGTTTGCCGGGAGGTTCGACAGCAATATAAACCACTCAGGCTCCATTCAAAATGTGGGTTGTTGGTGGAGAGTTGCGGTCAGTTGAGAGTTTGGATAGTTTGGAGAGAGAGATAGTTTGGATAGCGTTTATATAGTTTGGAGAGTTTAGAGAGAGAGAGATAGTTTGGAGAGTTAGGAGAGTGAGGAGAGAAGGATAGGTGATGGAGCCAGCTAGGAAGAGGAGGATTTCCCCTGTGTGGGAACACTTAGTAACATGATCTGTGGTTTCCTCTTAGGTAGCAAACTGTGGCATCGTTTAGACACCAGCGTCATGGAGGCACAGAAGACTCACAATGTAACAGCAGATGCCACTGTGGAGGTCCAGCGCTACCTTTCCGAGCCAAATATAAGCAGGCTGGAAAACCCTCTGGAGTACTGGGAGAGGCAAAAATTCCTGTATGAAAATTTATATAGACTTGCTCTTGCGTTTTTGTGCACGCCAGCATCTTCTGTACCCTGTGAAAGGGTGTTTTCAAAGGCCGGAGAGGTCGTGTCAAAAAAAAGGAATCGTTTAAAACCAAACACTGTTGAGAAACTGTTATTTCTGAATAAAAATGAATAAAATATCCCGTGTCCTGTACATCACTGTCCAAGTTCCACAAGCATATTCAGTCCCCTCTTCCTAGTTCCACAAGCACTTTCACTGTCCTCTGCCTGCTTAAGCCCATGCCATTTTCCTAAAGTGACATAATAACATCATTACACAACCTGCCATATCATATGATACTCCCATTTTGGGAAAATTCACACACAGAATACATTCAAAAAATATATAAAAATATTTTATTATGCACATATGTGATCATTTATGTACAGAAATTATTTGGTCATACATTTTTGTAATTCAGTCATTCCCAACAGCCATAACAGACATAACAATTCAATGCATCACATTATGTGGTTCAGATACAGCTGCCTGTGATTATACACTTGGCCAGTAGGTGGTATCGTGTGCACATGAAGCATCGAGTAATGAACCCTTTCTCGAACCAATTGGCTGAAGTGTTGCGAGGCCTCATGAGGCTTCATCTCGCCATCACTACCCACGGCAAATATGCCTCACTTAAAAAGCTAAAGTTCACACCTACCGAGAGCCTGGGTGTCACAGAGGGGGAAATACGCAGCTCATGGTGTGGCTATTTATGGTGGAACAAACAAATTGGGAACCAGGAAGTAGGAGGGGCTGAGGCCTACCCAGTCCTACAGAAGCCCAGGAGGAACATTTCATTGCCGGCTACACACTATTTTACATTCTCACAATAATACGACATCAAGTGAGACTCCCAGGATCACTCATCAGACTTTAAGGCGTGCATTTGTGTCTGAACCAGTGTCCAAACCAATCAGCGTTCTGTGAGGAACCAGCCAAGTGCGTCGTTGTACATGTGAATCACCAGAAGAGAAGAATAGATGATGGTGTTCATGGAGGGAACAAAAAAGGATAGTGATGTATCACGCCAAGAAAATGATTAGGGAGAGAAAAAAAGACAGAAAAATCTGAATGGAACTACAATTAGCCAATTATTGCCTATTCCCTGCACTGTGCAGAATTGGATTGAGGTCAACACCCTCTGAGGCCATTCATATAGTATGTCTTGATCTTGCTGATGATATAGGGTATGATTAGTGTGTAAGATTCGCTGATGGACTAGTGGGGCATCCGCAATTAAGAGTTGGCCTGCTCCTGCAATTAACGTTTGCCTTTTAATTAACCGTAACCATGAGCCTTTCCCCATCCTTAACATTGTTTTAGTTGCCTAACCTCAATTGTGATCCTTAAAGTGTAACCTCACACCGGGGTCTGAGACTAAGTCCACCCAACGCATCATTTCTATAGAGGCTAGACAATGGGTAAGGGGCTGAGAGATGAAACCATGTCTACTTCCATATGGCGAAAAGTGTTGACACAGAGTCAACATATATGATAGCTGCAGCAGCTTGGATAATATTGACATTACATGGGGCACTAAATTTGACGGATTTACTGTTCATCAGACCACAAATAAAAGAGCGCGGGCGCCAGCCTCGGAGACGGCCCGACGCGGCTGTGGGTTGGAATTCAGCCAGCACAAAACCCTAGCACCTCCGTCTCTGGAGCGGACGTCTGCTACTGGCTGTAGTCTGCTAGTGGCTGGGAGCAGGGACCCAGTGTAATGTTGGCATTAACACATGGTGGAATTAGCAAGTTCACATTACTAGCCAGCTGAATTTCATTCCCAGTATCTCCCTGATGGACATTGTTGTCTGGTAATAGTTGGCTGAAGAAGAAACTGCGGATTGAGGCTAGAGGGCCTCGGCTGGGAGTTTGCCCAACCAGTCTACATGTGCTTTGTGGACTTGGAGAAGGCTTTCCACCGGGTCCCTCGGGGGTTCTTGTGGGGGGTGCTGCGAGAGTATGGGGTGCCGGACCCGTTACAACGGGCGATCCGGTCTCTGTACGACTGCAGTAGGAGCTGTGTCCGCATTCTCTGCAATAAGTCAGACACGTTCCCGGTGGGTGTTGGCCTCCGCCAGGGCTGCCCTTGCAGCCGGTCCTGTTCGTGACTTTCATGGACAGGATATCTCGGCGCAGCCTGGGGGCGGAGAACGTCAGGTTTGGGGGTCTCGGGATCGCCTCTCTGCTGTTTGCAGATGATGTGGGCCTGTTCGCCTCCTCGGATCATGACCTCCAGCATTCACTGGGGCGGTTTGCAGAGGATGAGCACCTCCAAATCTGAGGCCATGGTTCTCTGCCGGAAACCGGTGGATTGCTCCCTCCAGGTGGGGACGGAGTGCCTACCTCAAGCGAAGGAGTTCAAGTATCTCGGGGTCTTGTTCACGAGTGAGGGTAAGATGGAGCGGGAGATTGACAGGTGGATCAGTGCGGCTGCAGCAGTAAAGCAGGCGCTGCATCGGACCGTCTTGGTGAAGAGGGAGCTGAGCCGGAAGGCAAAGCTCTCAATTTACCACTCGGTCTACGTTCCTACCCTCACCTATGGTCACCAACTCTGGGTCGTGACCGAAAGGACAAGGTCACGGCTACAGGCGGCTGAAATGAGTTTCCTCTGTAGGGTGGCCGGGCTCAGCCTTAGAGATAGGGTAAGGAGCTCGGTCATCAGGAGGGAGCTTGGAGTCGAGCCGCGACTCCTTCGCGTCGAAAAGGAGTCAGCTGAGGTGGTTCGAGCATCTAATTAGGATGCCTCTTGGACGCCTCCCACTGGAGGTTTTCCAGGCACATCCAACTGGGAAGAGACCCCGGGGAAGACCCAGAACACGCTGGAGAGATTACATCTCTCAGCTGGCCTGGGAACGCCTCGGGATCCCCCAGAATGAGCTGGAACATGTTGCCAGTGAGAGGGAGGTCTGGGTCGGCCTGCTTGGCCTGCTGCCACCGCGACCCGACCCCGGATAAGCTGTAGAAAATGGATGGATGGATGGACTCGGCTGCTGTAGACTGCTGCAGCCACAACCAGTGCACTGAAAAGTGGAGGAACATGAATTAATCAGATCCATTACCAGAAACTCTGTTAGTTGACAAAGGGCAGCTAAGAAAATACAGCAAAGAAAGACAATAAACAGTGCAGTGCTGAAGGTTTAGGAAACACCAATTCAGATAATTGCTACTGCAAGTCACAGAACTTTAGTGACACTGGCCTTTGAAACCGATGCAGCAGGCGCAGGTTTCTCTCGGTAATGAGTCTTTCATCGATCTCCGCACTATGGATACTGGCTGGATAAGCCAAAAGCTGCAGAGCTTGCTTCTCTGGACACCCTGCACTGTGAGGTGCACTTGCTTGGAAGATTAATAATCAGTTATTTATCATAGTAATGCCAGGTCACTCTGTTCCGTCATGAAACCTCCTTACAACAAACAAGTTGGCCAAAATCAATGGCTGATAAATCACCATAACAAATGACATTCAATGATTTTTGCGGTGGAATGTAACTTTGTACATTAGCTAAAGTACTGTACATAAGTACAATTTTGAGGTATTTGTACTTGAGTATTTCTGTTTCCTGATACTTCTACTCTACTGCCTTTCAGAAGCAAATATTGTACGTTTTACTCCACTACGTTTTTGTGATGAATTTAGGTAGACCTACTAATTAGAAATATAATCAACTCGTGAATTATGACATGATGGCATTATTATAGACTGTAAACTATCCAACAGTATATTATTGCTATTTTACAGATAAGTAGTATTTGAAATACAGGAAATTTACTTTTAACAGAGTATTTCAACATTGTGGCATTTTGTCCTCATTTTCAGGGAGGAATAGTTCTTGTCGTTGACCTTTTGCATCAACAGGGAATGGAATTATAGCTGATGTCAAATAATGTCATAGATCCGCTCCTTTTATTTCTGCAGCTAAAGTATTTGTTACTGAGAATGTCGAAAAATCAGAAAGACAGAAGGTCCAACTAATACACTGTTTCGATGATGAAAGCTGGCTTCCTTCATAAAATACTTCGCCATCATCAATTTTGGAGCCAAAATACAAAATGTGAGAAGATTGAAAAAGTTTTGTCCTGAAAATAGTTTTTTTTATTTTTTATTTTCAATTGCTGGTAAGGTGTCCATTGAAATCCATGAACTAAAACAAACACATTGAAACAAACAGATAGAAAATTGATATTATCACCAACAAAATGATTGGAGCCCTTCCATTTCCATCACAGACATACAGCTCATAGACTAATTCTTCTACAGATGAAGAAGAAACATCAAACAAATAGAAATATACTCAGACACTTTGACGTGGGTTTAGCTAAAGACATATTTTACAAAAAATAGCAACACAGATGTGTGTGCTTTTTGTAGAAGTTGTGTACACATTGGCCAGCACAGACATTTTCATAAGACAGTTCAAAACTGCACAGACAGGTCGACACTGTAACAAATAGACCTACAGCAGTACAAAATGACTACTTTACTTTATGCAAATACAGTATGCAACACTAAAAACAAGTATTAGTTGCAAATAATTATGTTTATTTGAACCTGGTTGAACTACTAGATGAGTGGGAATCACCACATGAGGACAGGTACAGGAAGTTATCAATCACAGAAGAGCATGTAACACTTTCAAAGACTTTTCTGTCAATGTCTTCTGGCACTCGTTCTTGTCCTTTTTTTTGGAAAAATCCACCCGTTGATCAGGGAATCGGGGATCAACACCATTATGACTCAGCACCCCAGCCCTACTTAGAAACTAGCTAGGCATACCTTATACCTATAGAGTTCTGCCATGGTGGACAGGGAGAGAACTTAGCACCCAGTTGTTCCAACTAGGTGCACAGTGCTATAGTGTAGGAGTCCCAGAGAGTAGGCACTTGGACACAACTCATAAATTATGTTTGTGTACAGTCTACAATGAAATCAATTATAATAATGGAAATGCCATGTTAATATAGCTGTTTGTGTTGTGCCGCTGTGGATGACAAGTAACAGATATCATGTGGTGTTTGACACTTCTGAACATTGACATCCAACATAAATACACAGTCATTTTGGACCCCCATCAGTACAAAGCTGCGATAATAAATAATTTTTGCATGACAATTCTTTGTGATGACTTATTTTTTACCTGTGACTCCTCCTAGATGTAATACAACATTTAGCTCAACTGATCTTCTCTCTGTGGTGTACTGGATGATACACCAGTGCAAAACTGTAGTCCGACACAGGAAATGGTACAGCGGAAGGACCATTGTTCTGATGGCCCATTATTCTGAAACCCCAATAGTCGAAAAAATATCCGATTGATTAGAACAAAAGCCTGTTTGTTCGACAGCTCGTTTTTCCGAAAACAAACACCCATTCTTCCGAGGGCCCATTGCTCCTAAAGTAAGGTCAAGGATTCAGGGTCAGTTCTGAAGACATCATTTTCCATTACAGTTAGCCATGTGCTTCTGTTTCGAGTGTTTGTATTTTCGGAGCCTCGAAAGACAGGCTGAGACATTTTTCAGATTACTAAGGTTTCCATATAATGGACAATGACATGAACTGTGGTACAAAAATAAAATCTATTTCTCAAGCAATCATGAAATTCACAACAGAGTGCAATTGCAATGTCTAACCTTCCCAGGGTACTGCTATCGTATCAGGTTATCCTATAGGGCTTTAATATTGAACCAAAAGGCTGTAATGTGAAAGGGGTTACAGAGAGTTATCTCTCTACTATGACCTATTACACCTCTCTTAAGATCAGTTCATTTGCTTTTAACAGACCACTGATTTGGCTGGAAGTATGCTTCTTCAAGCTGCATGTTAATAATGAACAGGGGTCGTTCGGGTGTTTCTTTCATCTTTGTTTCAATCCTGCTTTGTGACGTGAGTTTACTCAACCAATCGACTTCTTGAGGTGCAGGTCCATATGAATGTTGTTGAGATTTGGGGGGGGGGGGCTCGGCTCCTCGGCGAACCCCTGTGAACACCTTTTATGTGCAGTTTCATGGTGTTCTCGACTGTTTTCGGCAGCCTACTCTCAAAAAAATGACATTGCCATATTACGAAACTGAATTTTTAATTATCTTTTGAGGTAACATATTTTCTCCTGGATTATGTTTGATCAGAAAGAAAATTGTGATACGTCAAAACCAAAGTCTACTTAAGTCCACATAAGAAGGAAGACGAGCCTGATGACTCGGTCAAACACAAGACTTTCGCAAAGGAGACCACTGTTTGTGTCCTGTGTAAAACCGTAAGCAACATACTTATTTTAAGCCACAAGATATTTTACTAACAAAGTATTCATGTTGCCTAAATCTAAACGTAATTGAGAAAGCAGTTTGGATTCACCGAAAGCGCAATTAGCAGTTAAAACACTATAACATTGACATACATGTAGATTAATATGAAATGTATTTTTGGTTCAGAGACATTTAGTTTCAATGTAGAGACAAACTGTACAATGCCAAAAAGAAATTCTGCGACTGGGTTGATTTTCACAGATGCATTTAAAGGTTGGTCACTGCTCTGATCAAGTCATGTACCAGCAGCAGCAAGCAGCAAGCGGCTGTTAACAGTTAAATAACCGATAACAAATCAGTTTACTTTGTTGTGTGCACCCCTATACTTCTACATCATCGCATATTACAATCTGCTGTCTGTCACCCTGTGTGAAAGACATTTCACCTCGAGCCTTCAATGCAGGAATATCGCCTGGTAATAAAGTAGCCCTGTACCAAAGACACATCAGAGCTGCTAAAGTATGGCAACTTCTCCCAGTTTGAATAGATTTGTGTCTTGAACATGACACAATGCAGTGTTTGCACAGAGTAACCTTATTTCCTGGGTCAGTAGTTTCCTGGAGACAGGGCTGTTACAAATGCTTTATGCACACTGAATGTATATATGAACACCTTGCCCTATTTCATATGTCAGCCAAAGTCTCGTAAAAAGGCCTTTACCTTGACCGGAACAACATAAGTTAATCGATACAAAGTAACTGAGGGACACAGTCGTGCGACTCATTCATCTCAGTCCAAACTCAATCACACTGTGGATCGACACCAGAGTGGGAACATTTATCTCTCTCATCTAGATCTATCATCCATCATGGAAATGTGAGTATTTTGTTTATTATGTGCTGTCACTGTGTCCGGTTCTAGAGCCAGATTTACTCATATTCAATAAAACGTAAATGTTTTTGGAATTTAAAAAAAATCATTTACGGGGCCTGAAAAACCAAAATGACCCATTTCAGTCACTGAAAGACCTCAGAATAATGTGCTTAAACACTGGTGTTGCAACAGCTTTTTAGTCATTTAGTACATAACCACACATTTACTCACATATTTACAGGCACGCACACACGGCCCTGCTAGAGAACAGTGCTGATGGTGTCAAAGTCCTTGCTGATCTGCGAGCTGCTCGGCAGTGACTTGAGGTACTCCAGGTGCCTCCTGGCGTCCTCCTGATTGTGTCTCACATAGTAGATGACGTACGCGATCACCATGGTGAACCACCCGAACATGGTGACGAACATGGCTACGTCGGTGGTCTTGTGGTGGAAGTTGCAGAAATTGATCCCTGAGTCCAGCACCTGGATTACCGGTTTGCCTGCATATTCCTCCTGCACCGCCGTGTAGCAGATCACCTCATTCACCGTCTCGGGGTCCAGCCGCAGCTCCCTCAGGACCTCCTGCAGCGTGCACTCGCAGTGCCACGGGTTGTTCGAGAGGCTGATTTTTGCTCGCAGGCGCGCAAATGCCTCTTTGGGGACACTTTGGATGCGATTGTTTGACAGATCCAAGACCAGGAGGCTGTCAGAAACACCCTGAAAAGCTCCGAGGTCCACAGTTTCGATGTCATTGTGAGACAGGTCCAGCTCCTGAAGGTAGTGCAGTTCTTTGAAGGCGTGGTTGGGGATGTGGGTGATGTGGTTGGATGCCAAAAGTAGGACAACAGTATCTCTTGGAAGATCTGGTGGGACTCTCTCCAAGTTGCGAGACATACATTGGACCACAGTCATGCCACTCTTCTCTATACAGTGACAACTCGTGGGGCAAGCCATCCCTGGTGCACTTGCAATGAATAATCCAAGGAGCAAGCCCCATAAGAGGCCAAAGCCATCAAAGATAGGGAATTTCCAAGGCATATCAAGCCCTGCTATGTCCTGCATATTCAGCAGCGACCTCCCACAAGTCCTGTCAGGCAAAAGCAATCATAGTTCCGCCTGTTTCGCGGCACTGAATGGTGATGATTGTGGCTTCATTAGCTTTCAAAATGCCCAAACTGATCCGTTTATTCACACTAACATAGGGGCTTATTATGAGATACTTCCTCAAAATTGATTTGAGAGAGTTTTATATCATCTTTTGAAATTGGTTTCAGAAGAGCTCATCCAAAAGCCGAGCTGCTCACTGAGCATATTCCGGCAGGGAACTGTAATCTCAGGTTTATTGTGGCGACGTTGAAAGCCTCAGAGCTCGGAGCGGAGCACTGTCGGTGTTGTGCACTGAAAGAAACAAAGAGAATAGGGTTATTCCTGTGCAGCAAAAAAAGTGCAGTTCTTCAGTGCAGAAGATGGTAATAGCTGCAGTCAGTGTACATGACGAATCATCCAGTGACTCCTGCTGAGATCAGTCCTTTTGTAAGTGAGCTGGCAAATGCCTTTTATCTTCCCAAATTGAGCTGAGTAAATGCTATTCCCACAATGTTTACAAAATGTATAATGTGATTATTGTGAAAAATCCATTCCACTGCTGCAAATCTCATAAACCACGGAGGCGTGCTCGTGGGTCATAGCCAGCATCGGATCGTCCAATTAGGATAACGCAATTTTGGCCAGCATTGTCTACTATAAAACATCACATGAAGTGATTCTCTGACGTTAGAGCACTTTAGTGCATATCAATAATAATTTCATTATGCCAAAGCTGGACAAAGAAGAAAAGACAAAACACTGAAACAACTGATCTCCCGTTGACTCCTACAATGAGGTAAATCTTGTTTGCTGAGCTCCCTCATGTCTCATTCACCAGGCGCATGATTGGAGTAGCCGTGGGCTCTACAATGACTCCAGCTGTCCTGCAGGAGGAGGATCACTTTAAAACATGCGCACCCTCTGGTGGGCTAAACTGATCGCACCATAAACCCCTCGCTGTGTTTGAGGTCATCCGCCCCACAGTCTTCTTCTCTAATATATATATATATATATATTTTTTTTTTCTTTTCTTTTTTCATTTGTCGTTGCCAAGGGCCTCATAGCTTCAGCACACAGACACACACGCACGCAAGAGTCTTAAAGCGCCCCACGTTCCCATCAGTCTCAGCTCAGCAGGAGGTGTGGACAAGATGTGGACATACACACACAAGGGCAGCTGAAAACACCCTGCACTGTGTTGTGACACCACTACATCATTAAGTCAAACAGTAGCCTTTAGGCTAAGTTGAGGTTTACACATGTGTGATGTGCTGGAGCTTGTCTTAGCTGTCATTTGTACCATCTTTTCTTTTTTTTTGTAATATCCTAAAGGGGCTGTAACTCCAGATTATCCCCAACTGTCTGGGTCATGATTTCTGGAAATAGACATTGCTGTTGAGTTTGTCAAATGGATTTTTTCTTTTTTTTTTTGCACATTGAGGACCACAAGCCAAGTGCTATGTCTCATTATATTGGAGAGAAGCCAGACATCTCTACGGTCGATATATCTCCAAAACTAGACAACACACACCAAGCAATCTAGATTGATGAGTGGCACTGCATGTAAGAGGAAAATCATGTATATTTGATATCGGTGTGAACTGCTCTTTTAAAATGAAATTAGATGGCAAATTGGCTGTGTAACAGATGTTTTTTTTTTTGTTTTTTTTGCAAGGGAATACATCATTTCAGTGAAGCAACTAAAACTATCACAGCTTCACTCACAATTAAGCAGAGTAGACATTTATCCACCCTAAATAAGAATATTAGGTGCGCCTGTAGAGGAAAGAATAGCCTCGGTAAAGCTTTGAATTCAATCAGTCTAATGATGCCTCAGTGCAGAGTAAGCAGACTCGTTGCGTTTTGTAATATTGTGGATTGTAATCACATTAACATTCTGTGGTTAAAATATTACATCGGCAATAAATAAATACACATAGGCTAATGACTTAATTAACAACTAGTTTTAGAGGCATCAGCCTACTTACCGGGAAAGAGTTTTATCCTAATCGACTTTTTTGATCCAGTTTCTGTATCTACAGTACCAATGTGGATACATCGTCAATAGCGCAGCAGTAGTTTGCTCACATCACATCTGTAGCATGGTTGAACGATGGATGAACGTCTCTCCAAATAAATACTTAATCTACAGTTCTTAAAAATGAGTTGGAGGAAGAAGATAAAAGTCCCGTCAGCTTGCGCAACGCGTCCACATGTCCGCGAGCGAATAAACGAAAGACGATAAAGTTCCTAAGCGGCACGCGGGGAAGTTATTACATCTCCGAGTGAAATGAATACTATTTCCAAACGTGGCTCTTCTCATTAAACACAGCACGGCAGTGACACTTGTTGATGCTGATGATATTGGTTTTAGTGTTCAGGCGAGGTCTCGAGGAGCCGCACCGGTCCGTGTTATCACGCACCACTCTCTCCGAACGTTCGCGCGCACGGCGCTAGAGGGAGTCCCGGCTACGCGTGGATTGGACTGCTGTCCTGCTGGCAGCTCTCCTTCGTCCTTCAGTTCCTCCGCCTGTGTGACTCTGACCGGCGTTGGAACGGTCAGATTCAAATGAGAACACCAAACTCTACGAATAAAAAGTGAAGGACACGACACGTATTTTGGTTATAACTTTTAAAATGACCATTGTCTTGTTTGATAGCTAAATTAAATGATTACTTGCATTAAGACAATTGTTTTAACTACATTTTTTTTCTGAAATGTGTTTTGTTTAATTATTTGAATGAGGCATTAATGGTAAGTTGTTTGTGAATCTAGGATAAATCTACAGATGCAAATCAACAAAGTGTAGTGAAATAAACACCTAAATGTGTATTTAAGATGTTTTCTCACTTGCTTGGCATTGTAGCTAAAAAAACAAAACAAAAACAAAAAAAACTATCATTAAGGAGCATGGGGAGGGGTTGTCATTCATAATGAGAAAATTGGCAAGAAGAAAAAAAAAACTTTATAACTTCATAAGTGCACAATAGTGGAGTGCAAAAATGCAGTAACGCCAGCCATCTGAATTTCTTTTGCCGGAAAAGGAGTGCTGCGTTGTTAAGGGTGGCCTTTGAGCGGGAAGGTCCTGAAAAATATATACGTTTCATGTTCTTTCTGTGTTCTTCTTTTGAACATAATTGCATGCTAATATTGTAGAAGGAATGGCAAAGGACAGAAGAACAACATCATTTTTTGATGCAAAAAGGTTACACAAAATAATTGCTTGTGCTGAACCACAGGTGGTGAAGTCCTTGGAGCTTGCTGTGGGGAGGGACGTCTGGAATAACCTGCTTAGCCTGTTGCTGCTGTGACCCAGCCTTGGATAAGCAGATGAGAATGGATGGATGGAGGAACCGCTACAATATGATGTATTTTGCACTGTGCGGCTTTACAGTGGCATCTGTGATGTGATGAGGTTGATCATGCAAAGTTCAGCGATCTGGTTCCTTTACCAAAACCCTCCCACAAGACAAGTCTTTCGTGATCATTTATGACTTCATGATCTTGCAAAATTGTGAGTTTTTTATTGTAAATTTGACATATAAAGTCAAACATTTACGAGAAATAAACTTCTTACATGTACATTTTTCTTCAAAAATGTATGAATTTAATCTCTTAGTTGTTTCTCAATAATACCCCCTTGCCAGGCTCAGTAATTATTACCTTTCTTTACCTACAGTGGCCTTTTTTTCCCTTTTTTTTACAGCAACACCCCATCAGAAGACAAAACAGTCCAAACTCTCAAAATTGACAAGTGCAAGAAAAAATGATGGTTTTCTTTGCCTGTTCTGTCAATCTCTTATAGAATAAAATGCTCTTCCCTTTATTTTTGACAATGTTTTAATCAAGTCCTGCAGTGTAAAATGCAGGAACTAAGTCACAATTAAAGGGTGACAGAAGGATTGTGGGAATCACTTATCTTGCAACACATGCACCTTAACTCAACACCTTGCCTATGTCACATTGATCTGTGATGTACTGAGTATTTTAATCACCCCAAGTGCTGTATGTTGGGGGATTATAGCACAGCAGTGGATCAAGATGCCAGCTTGGCGGTCTGCACTGTATTCTGGCTGTATTGCCCTATTGAAACTGTGGAGGCTTATTCCACTCACAAACTGCATGCAAAGTCTATATACCTTTTTGGTTTGTCTTTTTTTTACATAATACTACTCCAAGACGAAGTCAAGCACCGTGCATGTCTGCGTCATCTAACAGCAAATGTGAACATTATCCCTAATGAAGACATTAGTAGAGATTGTTCTGCAACATTTTGTTCAACATGTGGCTATACTTATTATAGAAACGGGAGGAGTGTGAACAACCCAAGTAGGAAAATTTGCATCAGCAAACTTGCAAAGAAAAGACGTGGATCCCAGTTAAGAAATACAATCCAGTGATCATTTCCTCCTTTTTGATCAGATGTATTGTGTGTTTTTTGAAATAATTCAGATTTGCAGTCCAGCCAAGACATCTCAATGAATCAACCAGCCACTGACAAAGAGGAGGCCGCCAAAGTGAGTGAGCTCTAGATAGTGTGGCTGAAGGAGGATGCTCTCTTTTTCTTCTCATTATGTGTGCATACTTTGTAGTTAGACTGAGAATGCAAGTGTTAGGATTAAGAGGTGAAGTATTTTTAAATGTACCTATACAGCAGAGAAAAGCTTTGATTGTCATGCTATGAGCAAAAAGGAATTTCCCTGTAACGACTTTTCCCAATTTTACAGTGATGCCTTACAGACTCAAAATATCCATTTATTATCATTTTCAGCAATTAATCATAACCAAAGTATTGGAAAAAAGTAATGGCCAAAACATTATGTGTTGTGTCAATAAATCAAGATTTTGCAGAGTTGGGTGATGCTGTAAAATCACACAATGTTTTTGGTCAAGGAGCTGCCTTGACCAAAAACAACACCCACAGATTAGCGGTGCGCTAAACTGGGAGTCATGCTGGGAAGCAGCGTAGCTCCAGGCAGAAAAAGCAGTTCACAGTGCCAATCTGATACATCACTGTACATTAGCATTACTTCCATCTGTTTCCTCCTTTCATTCGCCACACACGAAAGCTAATCATCACCGATCTTTGATTGATTTAATACCAACAAAGGAAAAAACCAACAGACATCAATTAGAACAGGTGAGCCCAAAGATGTTTTGGTTGCCGGAAAACAAAAGTGTTGCTCACAGACAACACAAGCAGCTGGAGGAGGGATTTATATCTGAAAATATATCTGCTGAGCTTGACGATTCTTGTGCGGACAATTTGCATGCCTTCTTTGTCCGACCACATGAAGGGTCCTAACGGGGATCGCCGGTGGTTTCATTCTGACAGAACACACACACACACGAACACACGAACACACACCTACACCTAAGTCAGAAAACGTGAAGACTGTAGCAGTCATATAAGAGAAAGTCAAGGTCAGGAATTTGGAGCGCAGCTGTTACAGGAACAGCAGAAATACCATGCAGCAGGTTTTCCACGTCAGCGACTTGTGCTAACCTTCCCCAATCAATTCAAGGGACCCGGCAGAGAGAAACTCCAGGATGCGCGAGTAAGCGGCCATTCATCTCGATGAACAACTGCGCTGCGTTTACCTCCACATCCATTTATTGTGATTAATGTAGCCACAGTAGAATCTTTCCCTATATCAGGATTTTATTTGTTTCTCCCTTACAAAGAGAGTTTGCCCTAAATACTTTTTTTTTCAGTGTATGAGAAGGAGACTGTGAATAAAATGGCCGAATTCTACATGTGTCTCGTGATTAACACCCTGGTGATGTGTTTCTAATGGTCACCATCTATTCATATTACTCACACTTTAGGACAAATTTGACTAGTCTCTGCCTGTAATTGCCCTTGGGACAACTGATAACAGCTTCTAAACACAAAACATATTCATCCAACTCCGCCAGCAGCCAGGGGAGATGGCCCGCTGATGTATGACCAGTTGGTTGTGGCACTGAAGATAAAGGACAGAGGTGCGGTTTGGCATGTGTGTGTGTATGTGTACATGGCATGACTGAATTTACTCAGCGTGCAAAAACCACAGGTCCAGTTGTCTCCAGGGGGCCTTTTCCCCCTCACCTCCCTGTTGACCTGTCCCTTAATGGATCTCCAAATGCTTTGGCGGTGACAAATTATCCGTGTCCGCTGCCTGCAGTCCACTCAACCGCATGGCGCCTATTTACTTATCCAAGTGTGTCACTTCAAGATCTCCTCCGACAAAGTAAATTCATCTCTTCTAAATGGGGGGGCCTTTGGTTTGGAGCAATTCATCACAATTACGTACAGTGACTGTAGCAGTGTCCAAGGGAGCAGAGTATTAGCAGCTATTAGCATCCACATGCGTGGTGTAACTGTCTTATTAGCTTCTGCGATACATCTAGGGCTGTTTGTGTGTGACAGGGTGACGTGTAATGAGACACAGATTGCACTGATGCATGCCATTAAATCGGCAGGACGTGATTCATCATGGTGGTGTTCTTATTAATTCTGCTGAACATGTATATATATATGTAGATTACCCATCCACATAATATACTTTGCAACATAACAAAATGTGAAAAAGGTGAGAGGGTTTGAATACTTTCTAAATGCACTATATGTAGTCTTATGCTGAAATGATTTAAATTAATTCTTCCTCGCCAATCTACACTCAAAACCCAATGATGACAAAGTGAGAAGAGGATTTGGGAAGTGTGTTACATGTAGTAAAACAACTGGACTTGTACTTCGACATCAGTATTCAGACCCTGACACTTCCCATTCATCATGATCATCTATGTTTCCACAACTTGATTGGAGTCCAGTAAAGTGGTAAATTCAACTGATTGGAGGTGATTTGGAAAAGCACACAGCGTTAAGGTCCCCCCAGCTGACAATGCGCATCAGTGCGGAAACCAAGCCATGAGCTCAAAGGTGCTGCCTGCAGAGCTCAGAGACATTGTGGCAAGGCGCAGATCCGGGGAAGGCTTAAAATAAGAGCGTGGCGACTTACATACTTGTAAAATGAGAGAAGTTTGGAACAAGCAGGACTCTTCCCTGAGCTGGAATCCAGATGAGAAGGGACTTGAGAAGAGAGGTGGTCACCAATGGTCACTCTGCTGACCTCCAGATATCCTGTGAGGAAAGACGAGACTTGTTGGACAGTCAAGCAGTGAGAAAACACGACCATAAGCAGTGTGCTGTCGTCCAGTCAGTCTTTTCAGCACACTGCTTATGGTCCGTGTAGCTTGGGATTCGTTTTCTATATCTTTTTGTGGACATCTTCCTTGTGGCAAACCCCATCTGGACAACAATTTAATAATAATAATTACAATAATACATTTTATTTATAGAGCGCTTTTCAGAGTACACAAAGACACTTTACATTAAAATCATCATATATGAAAGCTATACACTAAAAATATAAAACACACAATAATGATCACACATTAAAAGCAGGTGGGTTTTGAATTGGGATTTGAATATGGAAAGGTCAGTGCAGTCTCGGATGTGTTTGGGGAGAGAGTTCCAGAGGGAGGGGGCAGATGTGGAGAAGGTTCTGTCACCCCATGAAGTCGAATTTAAAGTATATTGCTGGTGCCGTTTTCTCTTTAATATTAGAAACGACTGGCCTGAAGAGGGCAGAACTAACAATGAAATTATCATACTAACAATAGTGCGTGACCTGATATTGCTTGTGTCTATGTGCCACAAGGCTCCATTTCCATCGATCTTTAAATTTAAAATAAATCTGTTTTGGTCATTAAATGGATGTGGAAATGCAAAGAATGCCACTGGTTCTATCTTTTGCAGGAGCCCCAGCAGATGCCAAGCCTATCTTAAGCCTCAACTTTAAAACGACAACAAAAACTAATAATACACACAATACACAGTTTGTTGTTGGAAAATGAAACACGTTTTCTTTACAAAGCCTTTTCTTAACATATTTCTGTTAACGTTCTCTCTCTCTGTGAGTAGCTACATTTTCATTTTTAATATACTTTGAGCTCTGATTCTGATCAGATATTTCTGTTCATTGCATACGTTCAGTCTAAAGACTTTCTTTTACATGCTTAGACCTGTGACTAATTCTCACACATCCTGCCATTCACTTCTCTCACGCATGCTCACTCATACATTCTTTGCCTTCACTTTTTGCTGCTGTCACACCCATCCAATAACACAGAGACACATGTTGGGCTCTGGCATATGGCTTAAACATGTGCTGTGGACAAAGACAATCAGGCCTTCGCTTTTTCAAGCAAAGGTCTCATCCTGACTTGTAGTTTGAGGAGAGCAAAGGGATTTCACACTCAGGTGTGAATTCCCCCCCCCCCAAATAACCATGGTAACCGCGGCAATCTCATTGGCCGAGAGCCAAGAGACCCGAGGACCCCTGTGGTTCGGCCACTGTTCTATAAAACTCTCTGCTGCCCCCACCTCATAGCTTTCCCCCTTCGACCTCGGTTGAGTTAGGAGGCACACAACCGCTCTCTTCGCCCGGACACCCCCCGTCCAGGCCACAGAAGAACCAGCTTTTTCCCTTCGACCTCCGTCGAACAGGGAGCACACCGCGCTCTCTTCGCCCGGACCCCCCCCGGCCAGGCCACAGAGAGTCCAGCTTGCCCCGCCAGCGCACGAGGCCACGAGGAAGCAACGGCCCTTCAACCCTACTCAAACCCTGACAAGCCGTTTCGCTGGATGAAACAGCCCGCGATAACGAATCTGCTTCAGCGATCAGTTCAGCGCTTTTTGTTTCTTTTTCTTTTGGTGCACACATTCCGGCGAAGGAAAGACGACAACGCCTCCCTCCTTCACCGACGATTCCCGGTAAGACGCACGGACCACGCCGTCAGCCGAAATTAGATCACCCTCCCTGCCGCGAGGACAGATCACGTCTGCGTTTTCTCCAGCCGAGCCACGCCACGACAGACCGAAACAGCGCCAGCTCAACGCCGCGCTGAGAAGCACCCCCCCCCCCTTCCTCTCGAAGAAAAAGGACAACTTTGCTCACGAACCCTTCAACGTTGCAACGAAGCATCTACAAGTAAGATTCTTGGCATTTGGGCATAGCTTAGCTTAAATTAACGTAAGTTTAATTCAGGCCATTCATTTATATGTTGATATTCCCGTGTTTTTGTGTGTTTAAGACTGTCGCGTGATATTGAGGTATTACGCAATCATTACGGAGCAGAGAAGCTCCGCTGTATTCGTGTATCAACTATGACTGTTTGCTTGGGATTTATTTGATTTCTTTTCATTGGTTTTACTACACTTCGTGTAGTATTCTCTGCTCATTAAATCAGCTCTGTGAGTGAAGTGTGGAATCTCGGCTATTGTACATAACTGCTGGCAGTTCTACCGACAACGGCACGTTATGTACGATACGCCAGACACCCCCATTATCACTACAACGCGGACAGCACGCAGAAGTCTGATCCATGAGCCCCCACCTTTTTTCTCGTTCCTCCTTTCACGAAACACGCACATACACATAGCTCCTAGTTCTACTCCTGGGGAACCTCGTTCAAACGAGCGCCTCACATCACGTGCTGCCCAGGCATACGTGAGTACATACAGCAGCCTAACTGCCATTTTGTCCGGGTCCCTCGACTCCGCCATCTTTGTAGTTTTTAGCTGTAGTTCTTAAGGCCCCTCCCCTTTGGCCAGCGTCACTCGATGCCGCCATCTTTGTAGTCTTTAGCGTAGCTGTAAGACTCCCTCCTTTTCACCCACAGACGCACACACACACATACACATACACACACAGACATACACCCTCATCCATTTTATTCATTCTTTAGTTTAGGCATATAAAATTGTATGATAACGTTTGTTGGTTGCAATATTAATTGATTTGATCATTTATTATTTTGATTCAATAAACTCTGTTATACTTTCAGCAGCAGTCGTCTGTGATTACTTGTGCATATGTATTTGATAAGACTGTATGTAGTGGCCTGTGCTCGAACTTAAAACCCTTCACTGTCACTGAATGTATAGTCATACGCAGACTATTGACATTATGAGTGACTACTAATTATGAGACTTAGTTTTATCGTTTGGTTATTGGTCCCTGTTCGCAGGGTGGTGCCCCGTTTATATTAATAATCATTAATAATTGTTACATACATCAATAATTCTATTGATGTCAAGAATTCAGTTTCTTAAATGCTGATAACCCAAACACGCTCCTTTAGATCCCAACATAATGGTGCCCCGTGTGAGGGTACGTTATTCCAGTTCTGTTACAGTATATATGCACAGTAATCCATAATTATTTTTGAATAATTAATTTTCCAAAAAAATATTTTTTCCGAAAAATTATTTTTTTTCTTCTTTTGAATGATCCAAATTCCTGGAACTTATTTCCCAAAATAGGTAGGCTTTGATCTTCAAAATCTTGTTTTATTGTAATTAAATTTTTTTGATTTTAAATCCAGATTTTTAATCTTAATCTTTAATTCCCTTCTCGAAATTTTATTTCGTTTCCAGGTTTAATTATTCGTTTCATTTCTTAAAACTAACAGCCAGCTGTGTAGTAGATTTGATTGTTTATTTGTAATACCTTGCTTGCTTTCTTAAATCCCTCAAAGAAGTTACACACAGCTGTCACAGGCCCAAAGTGCTAAAACCACATTAGCATTTTCGCACCTCTGGCTGCAAAGCAGTAGTGATACCTCAGAGCAGCAACAGTAGAAACGTAAGTCACAGAGCTAGACATTTCACTGTGCGCCTGCATGAACCGTAACACTAACAGTAATTAACATCGAACAGTAGAAATCCTAAGTTACAGAACTAGAAATTTCACTGCATGAACCGTAAACACTAACAGTTTCCGTTCTAACACTAGGGAATTAACAACCACTGGGAGTCGTGCTCATTAGAGAGAATGAGCGACGAGAAATTCCCCATTCCTGGAGCTGTAGCTCCAGAAGACACCGCATTACGAGATGCGGTGGCTGATGTCCTCGGACTCACAGCAAAGGAAAGAGAGTACTTTGCAAAATACACTGCTGTCCTATGCGACGAGCAATTAGAGCAGCTGGTGGCTTATGTAAATAACTCAGCAGATAACAGAGAACGCCTGATTCAGGACGTAATCGGCGAAATACTGCTCATCTATCATCAGAAAATGCAGCTGCAAGCTGCCCGAACCCGGGCACAGAGCGACGAGCAGCAACGCGAGATCTGGACACTCCGAACAGAGGTTCAGGAGTTGTCACGTGACTGTAGAGCCCTACAGTCAGAAAATAGTAGCCTGCGCAGTGACCTCAGAGAGGTCAACCTAGAACTCTCTAAAGCATCAGAGAGTGATGACAAACTGAAAGCGCTTCAAGGTGTTCCAGCAACCCCGGTAGGTACTGCTACCCCCTACCGAGCCTTTCAGCCCAGTCATTTCTTGGTCTCGGCTCCCTCATTCCCCGAGACCCGAACCACCTTGCATTTCTTGAAAGCGACATCCCCGACCAGGAGGAGAGAGGACCAACACCAGGTCCTAGTCGGCCCAGGTGGCTTCAAAACCACCTCAGGCGAACGCAATCCTCCACGCAGTTCACGCGCGCGACAAGAACTGACCCCATCCCCCTCAGGGAGGGAGGATGATAGTCGTTACCACCATCGCGAGTATGGAGACTCAGACGACTCGGACGGCCCAGGCCCCATCAACCTTGGAGGCCTGCGTACTCGACAGATTGAGTCTCTGGCAAAAGACGTAGAGCGCTTCAATCCCGATAATCACGACTCGAGCATCGATGACTACCTAAGGGAGATCGATCGCTGCCTCCTCGACCTATCGCGCCCCTCATCGCGCGAAAAGCTAAAGCTAGTGTGGAAAACCACTGCGCGAAGCGTCCACGCTTTCGTGGAAACGCTCCAGCCGAGCATCCGCGACCGCTATTCACCCCTTTGTCACGCCCTTAGGGAGGAGTACTCCCTGTACACCAACCCAGCTTCTGCCACCCTCGGCGCCTTTGCCATTTTCCAGGAAAGGCTAGAGTCTCCGAGAGACTACTTCAGGCGCTTGAGATCTGCGTACTTCCAAGGACGTAACGCCCCAGGTCTAGAAGAAGACCATGCCTTCAAGTCGCTATTCTTGCACAATCTCCACGACAACGTGAGATACGATGTTACCATGCACTGCAGAACGAGTAACCTCACCATGCCAGAGATTAGGAAGTACGCGCAACTTGCATGGAAGACACGCGGACGGCCGACAAATCGGTACGAAGACACCGCCATAGTCTTAGGCATCCAACAGTCGAGCGACTCCGACCTAGCGTTGGAAGACGACGAGAGGACTTGGCCTAGCGAGCCCTGGTCACCCCCGAGGAACAAACAACCCTGGCGGTCGAAAGACCAACGGAACCAGGGGGGTGAAAGACGCCCTCAAGGGCAACACATCAGGTAACGCTGACTCGCAGCCCACCTGACTCAGCCAAGTGACCTTTCCCCCTGCTGCCAAGTCGACGTGGTAGGGGGGGGGAAGAGAACTCAGCACACTTCCGGAAACGACCACTCCCATTTCGCACCTCTTTCTTCAACCTTCTTGGGCGACCTTGTTCGCAAAGGCAATGCCCGTTATGTATAAATCTATACATATTCTTCAGTCCTACTGGGGGGTCATAACACTCTTGCTCTACCCGACTCCGGGTCAGAAACGAGCCTCATGTGTTCCCCCACCTTTTCGCATACACCTCTAGGGTGCCACAACCTTAGAGGCCCTTCGAGCACCCAAGCTCGTAAGATCTTTCGTCAACTAAGCCTTCTTCTCCTGCTCTGTCAGCATGAGCCACCTCCAGCTTGTTCAACGAAGCCACCGCCTTCTTTCAGCCGAGTCATCGCCCGGGCCTGTCAAGTCGCCAGTGCCGTAGGTAACTGAACTTGACCTGTGCGCCGGACCTGTCTCCATCTCTAATTAGGAGGGTGGGGGGAGGGAGATATCACCAGCCCGTCATGACACACTCCAGAGTGAAACTGCTCGCGACGTTTCCCTGAGTGCTGACGGTAACGTGGGATATCTGCCCTCGCCACTTGAACAGCGCGAGGGGGGTGGGCTCTCTGACAACAGAAACTTAGAGAGATGCACTTCACAGGAAGTACACTCTAATCTCGCCAGTGCCGAAACCAACCGGCAGAATGGCAGCTTACTATTGACTACTAACGTTTAACTGCATGCTCCAACTCACCCTGTAGACATGCACTAACCGCCAACACATCCAACTCGAACCAGAACAGTTGCATGACCTGACAAACCATTGTGACTGTAAACTGATGCTCCACTCTCATAGAGAACCCTTTGCATGCTTTATAGACTCTACCAGAAGTAACCAAAGAAGACATAACCTCTGCCGTAGCAGTCAGATTTAACCCAGGACCTCATCCGAGAAGGCTCAGCTGTCAACAGCTGGAGCAGCGAGAGACCAGCCTAGCTAGTCACACTAGCCGTGCTAAGAAATCTGTAAATCTGCTACCACTACTGTTATGCAACCCTCACAGGTACCTCTGGCCTATAGTCTTGGCAACGCAACTCCAATATCGATAGATTCTAAAACTTAGACACAGGACTCGCTCTAAATCTACCGATTAGAGAGAGGTAGACGCACATATCATGTACTAATAGATCCAGAAGCACAGACAAACTGGATTCCCTCCTATTCATAACACCACGTAGCCAACCTACGACTGCTCCGCCGACGGACTCCAGTCCTGTCTAGGAGTTGAACCAGTAACCACTGTTTGCCCCTCACCTGCTTCTTGTCTTTCTATTCTTTCCTTCTCTCTCTTTTGTGTTTTGTTTTGTTTATTTGGGTTGTTACTTTCTTTGACACTGTGCCACAATGCTAGAATATCACAACATCATAATAGCGATTGAATTATTTGGGAATAATGTTTTGCTCACCTATGATTTGAATTGTGTATGATAGTAGATGTAGGTAGAAGTAGTTAAAGTCATCTGCCCAGATGCCACCTTAGTCATCTGCCCAGATGCCAATGAACTCTGAACTTGAACAGCATGAACTTGACCACTATGCCTTGAACTCTATGAACAATGAACACTGCCTGTTTTAACCACTGCTTTTGGTCTCAGGAACACTTGGACTGTCTCACCTCTTCAGGTTTCCCCACCACATGGATGCACATGCCAGCCCTTGGTTTGCTCTAACGACCGAAGCCAACACCTCGCTCTTCAGAACAAAGGGGGGATGTTGGGCTCTGGCATATGGCTTAAACATGTGCTGTGGACAAAGACAATCAGGCCTTCGCTTTTTCAAGCAAAGGTCTCATCCTGACTTGTAGTTTGAGGAGAGCAAAGGGATTTCACACTCAGGTGTGAATTCCCCCCCCCCCCAAATAACCATGGTAACCGCGGCAATCTCATTGGCCGAGAGCCAAGAGACCCGAGGACCCCTGTGGTTCGGCCACTGTTCTATAAAACTCTCTGCTGCCCCCACCTCATAGCTTTCCCCCTTCGACCTCGGTTGAGTTAGGAGGCACACAACCGCTCTCTTCGCCCGGACACCCCCCGTCCAGGCCACAGAAGAACCAGCTTTTTCCCTTCGACCTCCGTCGAACAGGGAGCACACCGCGCTCTCTTCGCCCGGACCCCCCCCGGCCAGGCCACAGAGAGTCCAGCTTGCCCCGCCAGCGCACGAGGCCACGAGGAAGCAACGGCCCTTCAACCCTACTCAAACCCTGACAAGCCGTTTCGCTGGATGAAACAGCCCGCGATAACGAATCTGCTTCAGCGATCAGTTCAGCGCTTTTTGTTTCTTTTTCTTTTGGTGCACACATTCCGGCGAAGGAAAGACGACAACGCCTCCCTCCTTCACCGACGATTCCCGGTAAGACGCACGGACCACGCCGTCAGCCGAAATTAGATCACCCTCCCTGCCGCGAGGACAGATCACGTCTGCGTTTGCTCCAGCCGAGCCACGCCACGACAGACCGAAACAGCGCCAGCTCAACGCCGCGCTGAGAAGCACCCCCCCCCCCCTTCCTCTCGAAGAAAAAGGACAACTTTGCTCACGAACCCTTCAACGTTGCAACGAAGCATCTACAAGTAAGATTCTTGGCATTTGGGCATAGCTTAGCTTAAATTAACGTAAGTTTAATTCAGGCCATTCATTTATATGTTGATATTCCCGTGTTTTTGTGTGTTTAAGACTGTCGCGTGATATTGAGGTATTACGCAATCATTACGGAGCAGAGAAGCTCCGCTGTATTCGTGTATCAACTATGACTGTTTGCTTGGGATTTATTTGATTTCTTTTCATTGGTTTTACTACACTTCGTGTAGTATTCTCTGCTCATTAAATCAGCTCTGTGAGTGAAGTGTGGAATCTCGGCTATTGTACATAACTGCTGGCAGTTCTACCGACAACGGCACGTTATGTACGATACGCCAGACACCCCCATTATCACTACAACGCGGACAGCACGCAGAAGTCTGATCCATGAGCCCCCACCTTTTTTCTCGTTCCTCCTTTCACGAAACACGCACATACACATAGCTCCTAGTTCTACTCCTGGGGAACCTCGTTCAAACGAGCGCCTCACATCACGTGCTGCCCAGGCATACGTGAGTACATACAGCAGCCTAACTGCCATTTTGTCCGGGTCCCTCGACTCCGCCATCTTTGTAGTTTTTAGCTGTAGTTCTTAAGGCCCCTCCCCTTTGGCCAGCGTCACTCGATGCCGCCATCTTTGTAGTCTTTAGCGTAGCTGTAAGACTCCCTCCTTTTCACCCACAGACGCACACACACACATACACATACACACACAGACATACACCCTCATCCATTTTATTCATTCTTTAGTTTAGGCATATAAAATTGTATGATAACGTTTGTTGGTTGCAATATTAATTGATTTGATCATTTATTATTTTGATTCAATAAACTCTGTTATACTTTCAGCAGCAGTCGTCTGTGATTACTTGTGCATATGTATTTGATAAGACTGTATGTAGTGGCCTGTGCTCGAACTTAAAACCCTTCACTGTCACTGAATGTATAGTCATACGCAGACTATTGACATTATGAGTGACTACTAATTATGAGACTTAGTTTTATCGTTTGGTTATTGGTCCCTGTTCGCAGGGTGGTGCCCCGTTTATATTAATAATCATTAATAATTGTTACATACATCAATAATTCTATTGATGTCAAGAATTCAGTTTCTTAAATGCTGATAACCCAAACACGCTCCTTTAGATCCCAACACACACCTACATTGGTAGCCTATCATGTTTACGCCCCTCCACCTCTGCAAATTTAAAATGACTCCCATGTGGATGTCAAGGTTTTCTCAGTGTCTTTGAACACAAAATAGCAGACTGCAAGTCATTTGTCTCAGATAATGGGCTGCACTCTAAGGATGAGCACCACTTGTAGGGTTTCTCTTATAAATAATAATCAGCAGAATGGGGTGCATAACTTTTTAGGAATACTGTATCAAGGTACCATATATTTACAATACTCACTTAAAAAAATATTTGAATTATGTAAAACTATGCAATTTAAATATTGCTCACCATTTTTACAACCATTCATTCAATTTTCAGTCGGCTATAATGATGGGAATACAAATGTTCTGCTAGATTAAGTATAAAGTTGTACAAGTTGAAGGGTCATTATCACCACTTTGTACAAAGTAAAACAGTTTGCAAACAGACTTGGTTTGCTCTAAAGCCCCATGTACGAGCATGAATATTCATGAAGTAAATTACCAAATTGCATCCATTCACACAGTTGTAAAAAACTTTAAAACCCATTTTTCTTTGGTTAAAAACTAATCTAACCCCAAGGGTAGATTCAGTTCCTACCTAGCATGCCCTGGAATTTGCTCTGAGATTACTCTGGAGAGCTGCGTCTCATTTAAGGGACAGAAGGCAAACGGCAGAGCAAGAAAAGTGTGATGTGTTGAAAGAGTCTGTCTTAATGAGACGAGTCATTTCACTTTTTTGATTACCTTCAAATGCTCCGGATGCAGTCATATAATGAGAGCATTAATGTTTAACCGTAAAGGTCTTTGCGCTGTAATAACATTGGCGAAGTATATTTTGTGAAACGCAGACAAGGCAGATAGAAGTTGCAAGTAATGTGCAAATCAGCGGCTGCAATTCGCCCGTCTGTCTCACCCGGGATCAGGACTAAGGTCTCTGATTAGCGACGATATAGGTGCATAACAATGCATCTCAGGCCATTTACAGGATGCCGAAAGGACAACACAGTTTTAGGAAAGCATCCATGAAAGCATTCTCTACTTTAAAAGCTTCATAATAAATGCTTACAAGGGTAAATTGCTGCTTTATGAGTTGACAGAGGTTTCGGGTTTTTATCTGTAGTCTGTCAGCAGTGACTAAATTACTTTGTTTTCATCAATATGCAGCAGACAGCCAAGAGTATGATGGCTTTCATTCCAACCAAACACTAGACCATCTGATTTCCCTAAGCTGCAAAACCTTAACCGGAGAGGCTGTTTTACCCCACATGGAGTACCAGATGGATGCAACCCAACACACCAGAGCCAAGCAGATTGGGTCACATAAGCTGTTAATTATAAAATATATTAAAGTCTCAAATAATTCTCTGTGATTAGTTTCTGGTTTCCCATTATCCATATTTGGAAGCACGGTCAATCATGGCAATCCGATTGGTATAGCAATAGTTTATGGAGCCCTGAAACAGTTTTACACTTTTCCTCATCGAATGAAAACAAGCTTTGTATTCTTTTCCTTGAATACCAATATTAGCCAAACCAAGCCACCTCGAACACCGTTTGTATTGCAGGATCATAAGAAGAACATTTATTTGTCCATGGTCCAATGTAGAAAGTCTACAAGAGTTTACTTTATGCCATTTATGAGTGGTGGGAGGGAACTGAAAGTCAGCTGGTTGGAGGAAATATCGAACGTGTGTGGTTTGCTATTTCTTTCATCATGGCATCCTGTCAAATTACAACAGTAAAAACTTATATTTAGACTAGAATAGAAAGTATGACTTTGTATATTTCCATTTTAACAATTGAAAAGCGCTGGCCTGGAAATTCAGAACACATCTATTATATACGGTGCAAACGTCATTAGTGTTGATAGAGCTAACAGTGTTTACCTGTGGGGGAACCGAGTGAAAGCAGCTTCATTCTCTGCTCAGGTAGACATTACTCCTCTATATCTTCACATTGCAATTCATTTTTTTTTGCTGCTGTGTTGATGCACTAGATGTTCTATAGACAACCTTTAAACAACAAATGTGTTTGATGACCTTTACTATATTGTTTTTTCATTATATAAGTATATCTCACAACTTACCTGAAATGCCTTGAGCGAACTTAAAAGGACTGTTCACACAAATGTAAGCAACCATTTCTCCCTTGACAGAAAATCATAAAATAATCATGTTGAAGGTATTGGATGTTGCAAAATCACAATGAGCTTCCTAATTTGGAGTATCCTCGTTTCCTGGCAAGGTTGTCAATCGTTTCGCACGGAGATTATCCCTCCTTATTTAGACTTGGTGAATGTGTTACTAAATGCAATTAGGGACTTTGGGAGCACGATCAAAAACTGCCTGAAACTGGGCATATTTATCAGCCATGAAAGATTGTGTGAGGACTGATGGTCGAGCTGTATACAAGGTGACCTCCTGTCGCCCCTGAAGAGCAACAACGTTAATTTGCAACATGCCTGTGGACACAAAGGCGTCCCCTGTTGCTGAGTCTCTTGTGCACACATTCCAGCTGAATGTCAGACCACAACAGCTACTCCCAATTAACAGCAGTGACTCTTTAGAACACTGTAGAAGACACTATTGAGCCTTTCTTTCCTTAAATCCATTTTTACATCCACTGTGGTACATTTTGAGAATTGTTTTCGTATTACAGTAGACTCAAATTATTCAATTGGAAACTAAAGTGTCTCACAAGGCGCTCATGGAGAAATCAGAGAAAAGTGAAACCCGTGTGATGGTGATGGTCATTTCTTTAATTAACGCTTAACTGTGTCATTGTCTCTTACAGCTTGTTACAGTCTGGGCTGAGAATGGCATGCAGGATCAGCATGTGCTCGACTCCCATAAGAATATACCTCATAAATTTACATAGAGTTGAATGAAAACCTCACTGACTGAAAAACAGAGTTAAGTTCATGAATTTCGAAATCTTTGTGGGGATGTTGCAATTGGTTGCATCATGTTGCAAGGTGTTCCTGGTATTGTGTCCACACACCCTCGATGTTTCTATCTGTTAAGGTTTCTGACATTCTGAACAGAAAACAGATCCAAGCTTCCAGACAAAACACAGAGGCCATGTTGCTGCATAGAACGAACATGCACCAAAAACCTGAAAAGTAGTGTGAATTAAAAAAAACTTTCCCATCAGTTTGAACTAACTTTTCTTGTCAGAATGACTGTGAACATTTGGCACTGTGGGAAACCCCTGCCTTTGTGTGCACGAGTAAATCAGAGACTATGAAGGGAAATGAAGGGAAGTGAAGCCAAAAATCTGGAACCTTCTTAATTGTCACAAAGCTTGTCTGTAACTTGCATTTCAGAGATTTACTGTAGCTATTTTCTCCACTTTATGGTCATTAGGTTGTGCATAAGAATGAACTAACTGGCCTCATGCAGGTTTATCTTGAAATCAGTTCCACCACATGTTCAAGATCTACTCACTGGGGGCTATGGTGGGATTCATTAGGAAAAAAAACCATCCCATTAAACACAAGCACCGAGAGGGGATATGACGGAATATGAACATTAAAACTAAATTAATGCTTCTCACAGTGCAGTCTGTTAGAAATTATTATTATGTTATCATTAGTGTTTTGATATATTACCTTTTTTTGAATAAATGCTTTGAAAAGGGCATTTTAATTAATGCAGCAGCAGCCAGTCTGGCTATTCAGACGTTGCTTGCAGGTAATCCTGTGCACAATGATGATGTTACTGCAGTCTTATTCAATGAATATTAATTAATTGCCGTTGAAAATATTGTTATGTGCTCTGTACGGAAAACACCATTGGTCGCCTGTACCGAGCACCGATGAGCCTTTTGATCATCCGTACACCGGCGGAGGAGTTAGTATATATAGACTGTCCAATGGAAAATAAGGAGTGCTCACCAGTGTGCACTGAAGGGCAGAAAGTGAACTGAACACTGTTATTCTATCTGACTTAGCAATTTAACGCCAGTAAAATTGAATAAGCTAGCTAGTAGCTAGAGATTGGCATGAGTTTCATCGCACAAGTACACATTTTTGAGGTTGGTATTAGTTCAACATAACATCATTGACTCAATTTAGAGTCAAACTTGCGGTTTCTGATGTATATTCTTGTCACACTGGTTGTTGCCGGGGTAGTAAACAGCCACGCCTGTCTGTTCCTCCTGCTAGCAGTTAGCATGTAAGCATGAGGGCGTTAGCCAGCGCTATAGCGCTAGTCACTACTTCAAAGGCTGTGTCTCAAATACTCATTGCCTTTATAAGCGGAATGCAGACCATAGACAGATGTCCATGTTGTAAAAGATCCCTTTCCAGACATGTTAAGACATGTAAAAATACTTCTCCTTCTATGTATTTTTTCAGTTATTGGCTAATCCTCCCAAAAATTTAAATGAACTCGTTTTTCAAAAGCTCATCTTCTCCCTCATAGAAAAATCCATTCTCAGCATATGTGCATTGGTTTACATTACATATTGGACCAGGATTGACTTCCGATTGTAATCAAAATGTGCATTTTGTTTGTGTAAACTGAGATTTAAGGTGAGCACGGAGGAACTTTCTAGCTTCAGCAGAGGAATGTGAAAACAGCCTTCAATGAAGGTCAAACTACCCAGTGAAGTATAAGGACAATACATGTTTAGGTGGAGGGGGACGTACGCCGTTCAACAATAAGTCTTTTGGGGGTAGAGCCTTTTCTGACAAGTTTCCCCTGTTTCCATGTTGGAATTTCAAAAAGCAGGTTCTGTCAATACCTTTTAATTCCAAGGGTTTCTAAGGGTTGGTAGAGGTTATGGTTCGGTTAAGTCTCCAGGAAAATGAATGTAAGTCAATGTAACTCAAACATAACTCTGTGTGTGTGTGTGTGTGTGTGCGTATGCATGCAAGGTTACATGAACCTTCACTAAACCACTGAACTGATCAGTGTTTAGGAAAAAAAATGCATGTGTGTTCCAATAACCATACCTCCATTCTATTACTATGCCAGAAAAATATCTAGTATGTCCTAATACACAGTATATCAAATACAGTTTGCCACAAATACCAGGATGTACTGTGTCTGATACGTCATATTTAATTCTGAGAAGAAAACACTGTCTGGACAGATTGTTTTGTATCTCCAATTCTGTGGTCCTGTGGGTCTAACTTCAAAGGAGTCAGATCCAAATATCAATCCAATCAATCCAGTGATACTTGAAGCTGAAACTTAACACATTCACTATTAAAACGTAGTCTGTAAGTTACTTTATAATACAAGGGGCCTAAAGATTAGCTTTGGAAATAATGAAGGCACATATCCAACAAACACACACACAAAACTCCTCGATCTCTAAATGTAGCACTTGAGTAGATCAGCATATTTTATAAAGTGGATGTGCTTATATAATACTTGCACATTTTAGGGTTGTACCCTTTTGAATGCGCTTATTGTAATTTGCTGTATCGCTAAATAATTGTAATGTAATCATTTAATTCACAAGAAGTAAAAACTGGAAAAATGATGACAAATGCAAGTCATGGGAAGAAAAACACAAACTTTATTCTCTTCTTTTTAAAAAACATTTTCATAATCAACCTCAATAAATAATAAATCAAATACGGTCCTTCAAGAAGCAAATGATTAAATCTAAACATGATCAAACACATTTCCTCAAACAGCATCATATAGCGCTATAGCCTTTATTTTTTGCTGCTCTAGCACATGACAAAATGTAAAATGACAAAAGCAACACAGCAAGACGTGTTTGACCTACACCGCATTGTAGAATGATGAGCACATGAGCGATGCCATGATTATGAAACTTAATCAAAAAGGCAACTTAGACGTTTGCAAATGGGTCCTACTGTAAAGTAGCATAACTGCATCATGGCTGCCCTGTCTGCACACAACCAGCAGGCACCTTGAATCTACGCACACAACCATGAATGTGAACTTCACAGAAAAAAGTTTAACTACTTTAATGATCAGGTTCTGCAGATGATAGGACGTTTGTAAATGCAACATTAAAAACCAGGTAGCCCTCAGTCAGCTATTCCTCAGTTTCCATCTGAAACACATGTGGATGCAGAGCTACAGATTTACATTCGTAATGTAAATGTGAAACAATGTGTAAATGTAAAGCAGCCTAGTTTCAACAACATCAATATATTACTGACTCAAAACCGATGTATTATCGATTCTCAAAAGTACCTCAGCCTAAACTGCAATGACGCAAATCATATTCTCCAAACATAATTTCTATAGTTATCATCGGAGTAATGCATATCCAGGCTTTGGGAGTAAAATGTATAATTGTATTATAATGCGGTGGCTTATAAATAGAAACTACCTGCCATCCATGAAATGCAGTCATGAGATTGACATCATATTACTTGCAGGAGTGTCCAGTTTGACTTTGAAGTGATAGATATAGATATCGTTATTTTATCTTACAGCCTACATTTTGAAATGAGAGCTGCAGATACCAATGAGGCCATTCATTCTTTGCAGAACGTACAGAAAGGTCTTTGTTTATATTTGATGTCTTGCATCACAGAAATTAATAATAATAATGCATTTTATTTGCAACGCACTTTTCATTTAAAAAAAATCTCAGAGTGCCAATTACTAATAATCATTCTGCCTCATATTCTACTGCACAAAGGTAAGTGCCTGATTTAAAATGAAACCTTTAAATTCGTTTCAACATGTAATTGACAGCAGTTGAAAGAGATTGTGAAATACATTCAGCTTTAGTTTGAACATGGACGGGTAGGTGTGTTTGGGTGTTTGGGTGTGTGTGTGTGTGTGTTAGTAACAAATCCAACAGCTGAAACAGATATGCAACGTGGTGTAACCAAGGAGATACTGTATTCATTAAGAGTCATACATGTGTATTTAAGCTTTGACTGTATGTACCTTGATTGACTGACAGAACAATTGGTTCATTGCAGGTACATATGTAACGAAAGTATGTCTCTAATGTTTCATACATGCAAACCAGAAACGCTTGCTTGTTGCTTACCAAACCAGCCCATGACTCTCATACATAGATGGCAGCACGAATAACATGATTACATTATGTTTGTGGCATATAGGTGAATACAGTAGGGTTTATTTGTAGCATGCACTTAGATTTCACTCTTCACTGTAAAGTTGTTTGCCTTTTTTCAATTGTCCACCCAACCTTTTCATCAGGTCTTGTAGGAAACTCGGAAAGACGGATATTTGTGCATTACAGTGGATGTTTTTTTGGCCTGTACCCATGAGGTCATTTTAAATTGGAGTCAGTGTGACACATCCAGATCATGTTCCATTCCCTTTCACCATTCAGTCTTCCTTTCCACCTGTTTGATTTTGAAATAATTTGGAAGGGCAGTAGTGTGTCATGCAGGTACATCTATAGTGTAAAACTAAGACATCAGTCTTGATGTCTTAGGCGGACAGTAAACTGAAACTGAAAGAAACTAAAACATATATCTGCTTATTTAACTTGTTTGTTCAGTTATGCATTGAAAATGGTATGGTAGTTTTTTGAATATGGAATAAATATGTGTCAATATATTGTGTTAATATATTGAATAGAATGTGGGGTGCATGAGAGACAAGGACTTGGTTTGAATTTCTATAGTATTCTTTAGGTTTACTTTGCATTTACTTTCGGCTGCCTCCAGTGCAAGAAAGAAAAGTGCAGTGACGGGCTAAAACATGAGGTAAAACGAAGCGGTGCGTGAGATGACATGAAAGGTACTAGAGTGTCAGAAAAGTAAGGCGACCTTTCAGAAACAGAAACATCAGGGACAGAGGAGTGAGGCATCCTAGCAACAGTGCAGCTACACATGTTTACAGTAAATACGAGAAATCATTAATCACTTAAATATCAGGACAGTAAAATACAGACAAATAAATATACTAGGTGCAATGTCATTCACTCAAAGGGTCATGTGATGCACTGAGGGAAGATGGGTAGCAATTAGAGTGTGCCCATTCCAGTGACTTCAGACGTCAGCCTAGAACAGTTCAGGGAAGGCGGAGGAGCGGGGGGGAGGGGAAGGTGGGGAGGCAGACAGAGAAAATAAAACAGCTGTGAAAGAAGAAACTTGAAAGTTATGCTGCTATGGCTGGCTGTTGAAAACAAAAAAAAAACTCGAGCACAGATTTGATACCATATTTTTCATTGTACCCTTTCCCATAAAGCTTCTAAAAAAATATGGTAACATAACCATGCAACACCAACCGCCTTCATGAAGCCATGCAGTGGACAGAAAAGAATGGTGGTGTCGTCAGATTTGTAGAAATTGCTGCATTCCATGACAGAGGCATCACATCCCATTTATTTCTAACAGCATTGCTCAAGTGGCAGTTATGTGTTTTGTCTTTTTTTTCTTTGCTTTTTTGTTCATTTTACATTTTTTATAAATGTTACTCTTTCCAGACAATGACATAAATTCGACTAAATAGGGAAATGGATATAATATAGTAATGACAGAAAGAAATACAATATTATTATTGACATGATGCATGCTAAATAAAGAGTATTCTAAAAGGAATAATTTGACATTTTGGGGAATGCGCTTAGTCCCTTTTCTTACAGTAAGATGAGAATACCACTCGTATGTCTGTAAGCTAAAGCCAGGCGATGGTTAGCTTAGCTAAGCATAGCTTAAAACCTGGAAATATGGGTAGACAGCCACCATGGGATTTTCTTAGGGTAGCAGAATCTGCATTCTAGCACCTTTATAACTCACTAATACATCACATTATGTTGGTTTTTAAAGGTGCTGAATCTCTAACTCAGAGCATTTCTATTGCCTTTAGATGGCTCTCAACGTGATGACAGCTTAGCCCGCAGCTTGAAGCTAAGAGCGCTAACAGCGCTAATAGTGCAAGCAACGGCAACAGTGTTTACAGAGCTAACAGTGGTAACCGGAGGGTGGCCGGTGCGCTTCTGCAACAATGTTGTTGGTCGGGACAACGTTATCAGCTATAACCGTCCTATGAGCACAGTGCAGAGTGGTGGCCATGAGGTAGCCACAAGGCACGCTCACATGAAATAGCATTCCCTAAAAGGAATGCGCGGACGGCCAGGCTATATCAACAAAGCACGGAGAAGCTCAGTTATCTGCTATATTTAATGTTCTGAAAACTGTATGGAGAACCTTTATTTCATTCAAACACTGAAGTGTAAAAATTAAATGTTAAGGTTTCCACAGGAGCGTTATGTGCCAAACTACAGTGACTTCCTGGCGCCTCGATGTCCAAGTGAGGTTGCCAGGCAATTATGTTAATTAGTGAGCTTTAGAAGTGCTGGGATGTTATTACCTTTGGATAGAGCCAGTCTAGCTTTTTCCAGCCAGCTAAGCTCAGCTAGATCCAGCTTCATATTTAGCTAACAGACATGAGAGTGGTATTGATCTTCTTATTTAAACCTAAGCAAAGATAACAATAATAATAACTGAACATCCCAAAATGGCAAACTATTCTTAACGATACACTGGCTACAATCCATTTAAAACAAATCCCAGTGTTTTTTACTGTAGGTCTCCAACAGGCTAATGCTAAAGTGTTTTGCAAAACCAAGGGAGTCGAGGGGAAGTTCCATGGGACAACACAAAGAGGTTAATTGTGAAGCAGATTTGGGGGTGACTTCAGGATGTAGTCATGGATGAGGGGTCATTCCACATGGCAGCCACATCCCTGAACCTGCCATTGGAATTGTGGGAAAGCAATAGCCATTAGTTTCTCAGCGGACTGTTTTCTGAAATTCCCTTAAGAAGTCAAAGAAATGAAGTTGAGTATCAGTATGTGGTTTCTCCTGCTCTGACGCTGATAACGTTTGCCTTTGAGGTTGTCGAGAAGAGTTGAGATCACAGAGAAAGCTGCCTCGAAAACATGGATACACGATCAGGGGAAAAGTCAGGATAAAAAGATGTGAAGTATATACTCAGAGATCGATAATTAAAGTTGATTAAAAGATAAAGTTTATGATCATTATATAACGAATGTTTAATACATAGAGTGATTTAACAAGTGTAAAGCTGATTATAATAATGATCTGTGTACCGGAGTTGAAATGTGAAGAGTGTGTGTGTCAGCGAAAAGTTTTGGAGAAGTGAGAACAGGCAGGGGGCTGAGACAGTCAGATCAGAAACAGATGTTTTGGGCGTAAACCAAGTAAGCGGACATGCGGCTTCGGACTCTGTTGCAAGCGCTGACTGCGCAAAGCGCCAGGGGCCCAAGAGCAAGGCGCGGAGGAAAATAAGGTACTTTCCATAAACATAAGCGCATACACAGAAGGATGAGATGAAGATCATGAGTTCAGAAAGGGAGGGGGGAACAGACAGCCCAGATCAAAGATATAAGGAGATGCTTGCAAGCCGCAAGCTGGGATTTCTACACGAGAGCCGTTCCAAGTGCTCTGAGAAGGAAGATACGGATTATCGCAACTGAAGTTTTTGAGGACTCCATCTCTGCTCACGAAAAGAAAGATTGCCATTCGTGGACAAAGATCGAAAGACGGAGAGTTTCCCTCTCCCCACTGCTCGACTTTAACAACTGAACAACGGAGGAACACGGCAGACCCAGAAAGACTTTGTACTGAGCCTTGAGGACTGATGAACGACCTCCGCTGTGAGAGCAGGAGGACCGAGGGTCTGGCCAGACCGTCACTCCTAACAACTCCAAAATAACTTTTTCATCGAACCTTTGAAAATCCAGCTCCAACCGAGCCGTCTCGGCATCTGAAACCAATGAGTATAATCAAGGAATTAAAAGTAAGAATCAAGTGTAGTAACATTTTATGTGAGCCGTAGCTTAACCCTTGCTAACTAACTAAATATAACCTGCAATAAATATCTAATCTGCATTTAAAGTAAATTTCTCAAGTGCATTCATTTGCTTAAAGTAGTAAATGTTCCTCATGGCAGTAAAAGGTTAAATCTATTGTATGTCTAACAACTGAGTTCTGTAAGGTTATCCTAGAGATCAAATCCACTTAACAATCCCTTACGGTTTTAGAAGTAATCCTAGCCGTTAAAACATAACCTGGCAATTTACCAAGAGCACGGATCCAGAAGAGGGATGCTGCCATAACTGACGTGACTGGTAGGAGCGCCCGGGGCCTGGGTGGCCTCTCGGCCGAGTGCGCTCAGACCGGAGGAAGCAGGGTAGACGTCGGGAGTAACGACAGTTAGCAGAGCCAGGCGAGTTCCCTCGCAAGAACACCAGCTCGACAATCTTTTAATAGAGAGCTGAGTCAGTAAGTAGCCCCGTATCGGGCCAGAGAAACCCAGGATCTAACAAGGTGTAGGTAGCCTGTGGACATCAGTCGAGTTGTGGATAACACATATTTTCTCTGTTGATAATGAATTACTGGTTTCAGGGGATAGATAGGGAAAAGGTTGTTCTGGAGCACGGCAAAAACATTGAAATGTAAAATATGTTCCTCAGTATTGGTATGTGCAGTATCTATACATCTGAATATCTCGTCTTGTGCACGCCTCAACAGATGTTGTCTCACAGTTAGTTGTTTTTTTATTTAATAACATAAATAGCTTGTGTGTATTTACGCAAAGATCATCTGCTATATTAGGATTGTTGAGGCTGCATACTTACAGATTAGTCATGAAGATTTTGTCCATGAACCTTCCAAACTGAAGTTGGCACTGAGCATTTGATGATTTTACTGATTGAACATTCAGTTTACTAATCTGCAGGTTCTGTCCAAAGACACAGCTTTGTCTCAGTAGTTGGCATTTCTCCCATGAGCCACTTACTTGCAAAGAGTGTGCTGAAACGTAATGCATTTTAATGTCTACACTTGGGTGGAGTTACGGAACAAACGTAGGAAGGAAAAACCAAGAACATAACCTGAATAGCCACATTATTCATGACCTTATCTGTCACTTGTCAAAACCTGACAGATATCGTGCTTTTTATGGCAACTCATCAAAGTATCAGTGTCATGAATGTCAACACTAAACTAGCAAGCTATTTCTTTTTCTTTTCCTATAGCGGTTTACTTGGATCTTTGATATGAGCATGGTCCCTCAGATGTTGTTTTTATATTGTTTTTAGATTGTGCTGGAGGCCAGCAGTTGGAGTGGACAGGTTACCTGGCATTGATGAGATACTGGGCTAGGCTGATGTTAGCAGGAGTCCCTGTGATGGTGATCTGGCGCTCTGACGAGCCCTCCATGGCGTTTGCAATTTTGATCTGCGCTCCAGACATCTGTCGAATCTCATTTATTTTGGTTCCCTGGCGTCCAATGATGCAGCCTATTAGCTGGGGGGAAAGCAGAAGTCTTTGGACGTGAAGCAAGGAAACGTTCGTATTGTCTTAATACATTCATGCTCAAGACCTACAGTTATACAATTGACATCTAAATGGAAGTTTAATGAGTAATGAAATGGCCAGGGTTTCATTTAAATACCATCATACAGGAAATGAAGTTTGATTTATGATAGCAATGGATCAGCTGATAGGGATTATTCTGCTGTGTAAACATTAGGAACTGAAATTTGCAGGATTATTTTTTGTTTTGTTATAAGTCATTTGTGCTAATAACATTCAAATACGTTTGAAACAGGATTATCTCACAGTACATTTGCAATCCGTGTTCTCTATGACAAAAGACTGAATGATTTGAGGTACTACACTGTGACATATATTACAATCTAACAACCTAAATGTATATGACATGCTAAATAAAAGACATCATTTGAAAAGTACAGAAATTTGAAAAAAAAACGGCTAGCCATCAGACAGCTGCCTCAAGAAGGCATTACTCACATCATTGGGAATGGTGAGTTCATGGGTGCTGGCTGGTGGACTGGCATCCAAACCTGAATCGGGGAGCAATGGGATAAGAAAAAGGAGATTTGACTTTAAAAAGTCCCTTCAACCTTTCGAAGGACCATTATTTATATTTTGGGAAATGGGCTTATTCGCTTCTTTGCCAAGAAGTGGTACCACTCTCATTGTGATGGTTGGTGACAATGCTAACTCTCAGCTTTAAAAGTCCAGGTAGGCAGATTTTACAGCTAGCCAGGCTAGCCACGATAGCTGATTTTCTACTAGTCTTTTTTGCTTAGCTAAGCTAACTGGCTGTTGAATCTAGGATTAGAGTGGTATTTTTACTCTTGTCAAGATAATGACTGAGCATATTTTCCCAAGCTATCGAACTGTTCTTTTAAATATACAACCTTATTTATTACTAAATAAAATCTTTGTTTTACTTTATTTTCACACCACTTCTCTTTATTGAATTGCTCGTGATTGTGTGTGTGATTTGATGTGCAAAAAGTTACTTAAAATGTGTTTAATGACATTGTTTTAAAGAACTTGTTTTGATTCAATCAATAAATCCATGTATGAGAGTAACACACATCCGTGTAGATGAAAGTGGTGGAAAAAGATTGAAACATATTTATTATTAAGATCTTCAGTTGGTTTTTTACAAGTTCAAATGCAGAACATGATACAGAAAGAATAATATATGTACCAAGTTCTATATAAAAACAGATTCAGTGGGTTATTTTTACAGTACAATGAGGCAAACCTATTTCACGGGAGGTTTTCATCTGTAATGGAAAGTTAAGAAAGCTAAAATGTGTTAGAAGAAGGATCCTGTTTCCAAGTGATAACACAATTATGAATTCATTGTTTTAAAGTGAAGCCCAGTGCTTTTAAAAAAAATGCATTTCACCGGCATATCAGACAGAGCCAGGAGAAAAATATATACATGAAAAAATCAAAGAAGGAGAGAAACCACAGGGGTCAAGTCATGCTGTGCCAAAAGAGAGATAAGGTGGAAGGTAGGGGAAGAGAAAAATGTTTCTCTGGATGCAAAGAGAAGGGAAGGTCTAAAGGGCCTTGTGGGTACGTACCAGGGAAAGCAGGGGTGGTCTGTCCGAGAGGGGTAAAGGGGGTTTGCTGCATAGCCAACTGGTGGAGCTTGGTCAACTGCTGAAGGGGTTAGGAGGGAAAATAGAACTAAGAGGTTACTGTTACACAGGTCACACAAAGAAATGAGGCAAACCAAAACTACAGTGAAGAAACGGTGAGGAGAAGGAGGCCATGACACAGGGTGGTGGAGGACAAAAAAGTATAAGAGAAAAAGAGATACAGAGAGAAGGGTGATTGTCTGTCATGGAGTTGTAAATTGCTTGGTAATTTAATTATTGTTCCTTTTCTGCCAAATTCCTTGTAATTTTTATATGAATCGATGAATTGATTTCCATTTGCCTCCTCAATTACCTTGTGTCCTTCTAGCTGGCACTTACTCTGAACTAAAAACTTTTGATTTTTTTACATGCCTGTCATAGAAGCTGCTCTCCCCCCCAGACATGGTCACAAGACGTCCTTCCCCTGCTGTGGATAATTTCCATCAGGAATGGGGGAATACGGAAGCTTTCAAGCCTTCTTCTCCTTTTAAGAGGAGTTTTAATGAGGGTGGAAGAGGGTGTCAAGCCTGTACTTGAGTGATTGTACCTTCAACCACTACCTCCAGTGGCATCAATCACTGCCCAACTTTGAATTAGTGTATGTGACACACAGTAGCTCTTGAGATGCTCTTACGACAAGGACAGATGATGGCAGATTATTAATGGACACTATATGGTCCAGCGGAATTAAAGGGGTGTCTATATCAAAACTGGCATTATTGTCTTTGTCTTTATTGTTATCCACAACAGTCAACGTTTAGTTATCAACCACTGGTAAGAGTTCCTTCCGGTAGTTGAGCTGTAGTTCGCCCTTAAAGGGACAGTGTGTAGGATTTGGTGGCATCTAGTGGTTTGGTTGCAGATTGCAACCAACTGAATAACCCTCCGCTGACTCCTCCCTTATCAAGACTCGTCGTAGTACAACGGTTAACATACAAATGCAAAACGATCTCTCTGGAGCCAGTTTGTCGGTTCCTGGCTACTGTAGAAACATGGCGGTGCAACACGACATACTCCGTGAAGAGGACCCACTCCCGATGTAGATATGAAGGGCTTTCTCTAAGCTAACGAAAAACCTTCTTAATTCTTAATTTTGGGTGATTATAGTTATGAATGTGAAGTTTAATTCATGCAAATAGATCCTCAAAAATGCTACACACTGGCACTTTTAACCACAAGGACAGGGATTTAGGAGGCCAAGACTAGCCTCTAAATAACGTAAAAGAGCTGGTGTGTCCATGTAATAAGATGTATGCAACTATTTTTTATCATACATGATTAAGATACAGGTAGAATTCTTGACTGAATAAAAAAGAGACCAAGAACTCACATCTGGATGTGGTATGGCGTATTGTCCCTGAATTGTGTAGGCCTGAGGAGATGAAAAACACAACAGATAGCAGGTTTTAGCATCTCATTTACAATAAGAAGGGGAGAAAATCTCAAAACAGTTTGTGAACTCGTCACAAAATGCAATCCATCGGTTTTGTGTACAGGGACACGAATTGTCCGTTTATTTCGGGTCGCTCGGCACGATTTCTTACGCAACAAAACCTTTGGACACACGCTGTATATCACTGGTCTCTGGATGAAAGTCCTGTGTTTGTTGGAATCAGAATTCTGATTCTGATTGGAACGGGTTGGACCTGTCCACCTACCTTCTCACCATCTATGAGTGGTCTTTCTGGATATTAAATACTACATCACTAAATCTGACCATTGCATGGTCACGTCAATGCAATAATAATTGACTTTCTATTTGCATTGGTTTCGTGCGGAGCGACAAAAAAAAAATTGACAGATTGTATTCAAATACACAAAAAAAATAGTTTGTATTTCTGTGTTATTTCACGTCCTACCATGATACTGGGCTAGCAAATCACACAGAAAACCAAGTCAGCTTGTTCATTCTCAGCTATATACAAACCCTCTTCACACTTTTAGCTCAAAAGACAAATACAAATGTTTTGATTGCAAATATATTATGATTTTTAAAAGCAGTAAGCTATATTACAGTGACTGATCTTCTTAGCCATACTCATTTTGACCACATTCAAAGCAGTGACATCAACCCAATATGCAGTCAACATGTTCTCATCCCAACTGGTCAAGACACTAGGCATCGCTCAACTGTAAGAGACCCACATATACTCATTTTTGTCTTTTTTAGGAGGGGAGAGGGGATATTTAAGAGGAGCTGGCAGGTCATCAGTATAAGCCACATCATCTGAAATATGGGAACCAGAAGATTCATTTGCGATGCTCAGCAGGGTGTGTCAAGTGGTTCTAGTCATGAATCAGAAATAAAAATTAAGTAATGAATCGTGAAAGTGTAAAAGGGGCGTAGAACATTATATTGAACTTAATGATGGCCATTATCATGCTCTATTATGTCTTGTAATTTTTTGCAGCAATTTTTTGATTGATAGCATTTGTTTCATAGATGTGGTGCTAAATTTAAAATTGTATACATCTCGAGAATGGATTAAGACACACATTGAGACCGCAAGACCTTGAGGAAGTCCACAGAAAAAGTTTTTAATTTTCATCAAAAACTTTTGACATTTGGAAGGATCACATTTTGCTGATTGGATGGCGAGCACTTCAGCTCTGGAAACTGCTCAGAAACACACTCTTTGTCAATATACTTTTTCTGAATGCCAAAGGTCTCTTGTTTTTGGTTGTAAAGTTTCATAAGGCTGAGATTAACCTATCAAAACAGGTCATTTTATACAGTGAATCAAGTTTCCAAAATGGTTTCACTTTGTAAAATGGCTACTCTGGGGACATTATCACACATGAATATAGTTGGCCTCATTGAATCCAAAGAAACTTAGCTTGCCAGTCATATGCAATTTGTGCAATTCCAAGACTGATTAGGGACCCCTGTATGCAGAAATATTCAAATAATGTGGGAATGTCTGTAAAGGGGGGACTCATGGGTACCCATAGAACCCATTTTCATTCTCATATCTTGAGGTGAAAGGTCAAGGGACCCCTTCAAAAATCGGCAAGCCAGTTTTACTTCACCAAAACGTAGCCTAACTTTGGAGCGTTACTCAGGCCCTTTCCCGACAAGCTAGCATGACATGGTTGATGGTTTAGCTTCAAGACTAGAGCCACCTTCAGCTTAAAGACAATATGTCGGCTACGAGTCTGCACTGGATAGCCCAGCACATCAAATCATGATGGTCCACTACAGCCACAGTAAACATGTTGTGAATTCAAACAAAATCAAGAGAAAACAGCACATGAACTGCCAACACATTCTTACTCCCAACTTGTCAAATACCAACGCTTGGTCAGTGGCCCCAAACTTCAAACTATGTCGCTCTCGGTAACCCTCTAGCATCAGTTTTGGACAGGGCAGGGAAGGTGTGTCAGTTTCCACTTGTGTGCATGGTGTCATATCAAATAAACTTCCGTATTCACAGGAAGTTCAGGTTGAGGCAACAAAACCACTTGATTAGGTTAAGGAAAAGAACATGGTTGGCATTAACTTGACTGACTAACGTCACAACCAAGTCACGTGACTGCCGACTAAAGTGAGTCATGTAACCAACGACACTAACAACTCACGTGACTGGGCTCACGTTCACTTTTACTTTCACATGGGACACAAAAAGCCGTGTCCTGGAGGAAAGCTCTGCGTTTGTTTGACCTATCTGTCTACACGTCCTGTGTGGACTATCTCGCTATTTATACTACATTCATTGAATTGAGCCGCTAATAATGACAAGAGTGGGTTTACATCAGAGTTAGAGGAAAGCGCATTGTGTCTCATACGGACGCTAAGGGGTGACTCTGTGCATCGGTATCAGACTCTGTGGGGCACTGACCAACCGTTGGTATTGGAAAAGTTGGGAGTGTTGGAACTGCATACTCTGGTACCAAAGTCACATGTATTGTACACACATCAAACCAAGCTTGACTTTGTGAAGCAGTTTAACAATGTCACGCTACTTCTGCCTTTGCTGCTGACAGTGCACAAACATATTTGCACGACTGCAAGAGGTTGTTTGTCAGGAAAAGGCGAACACTGGCCATTTTAGTGTTTGAACATACAAGCAATGCTGTGATGTGTTCCAGAGAGGACAGCCTCATGTTGGGTTGTGGTGGCAGGCATTTTTGCACATGAAAAGTAGAAAGGCTTGCAGGAACAAGCGGAGGCTGACGCTGCACTGGAAATCTCACGTTGGCTGCGGGCACAGACTAACAAGCTAGAGCTATGTCAACTCTTACCTGGCCACCAGAAAAAATGACCGGTGTGGAGGCGGGCTTTGGGCGATAAGGGATGGTGGCACCTTTTGGTGGAGACTAAGAGAGAGGCAAGAGAGACGAGAGGCAGAGTCAGAGTCAGCATGTTTCTACTTTATTTGGAAAAAAAGATACATGCTTGTTCAGCATTTTGGGAAATGTACTGATTCTAAAAATTAATGAAAATTAGATGACACGATCCAAACCACTTTCAAGTATGTATGCTTAATATCTTAGCTTAGCATAGCATAACAAATCCACCTACCAGCACAACCAAAGCTCACAATGTAGCATGTCATATCTTATGTGTTTAATACGTATAAAAAAAACTTAAGAGGTGGTGTTGGTAGGCAGATTTTGTTGCCTTTGGAGAAAGTAACAGTCTTTATGCTAAGCTACACTAACTGACTACTGGCTGGCGCGTCATTCAAATGAACAGATATGACGATAGTATTGATCCCGTCATCTAACGCTCAGCAAGAAATGTATTAAGCATATTTCCCAAAATGTTGAACTGTTTCTTTAAAATACTGTAGTACTCGTGTGTTTTGACGTAGTTTGTGCAATTGTATGTATATGGAGCATATAGCGGTATAGATTGTAAAAAAACATGATTTTTCAATACTTATTCGTGTTAAATACAGGAAAAGCATTCATTCACTTGGTAATTTACATGTATTCATGCTCTCGATCACATTTCATCAGAGAAACTGCAGAAAAAATCCCTCTCAGTTAATATTGCATCTTGATAACTTTGTGCTCTTACTGTGAGGAATGTTTTTATTTTCTGGCAGCTTTTGAAAATTGAATTGTTGTTGGTGATAACCAAAAAAAGGAGTCATGGGGCTCAGAGGTATTAGGAGTCTATTCATGGAGGATTCAACATAAGCGGGTACGTGTGAAACCTGATGACGACAGATAAAATGAGCCTTCACCACCACACTATTCTATCTTTTTTTTCCCAAGACAGTGGGGAGGTGATTTCAGTGAGAAGGCAGGGAAGTTCCACTTGCAAACTTACTATATGACACAGAGCTATAGCTTCATGCTGAGCTCCAGCAACAGGGCTGTTCAAGACAGTCGAGAGGGCTTAATTCAATTTCCTCTGTAGCTGCTGTGCTGTGGAGGGAGGACTGTACTAGGTATGTGCTTTAAATACAATATGAAGAAACAAGAAGTGTGTTCCTAATGTTACAGAAATCGACTTGGGTATTTCTGTCAGCTCACCTAGATAGTTATACGCAAAAATGGTCAAGTGGTAAATACAAATTGCTTCCTCTAAACTGTAATGAGACAATTTTACTATGTATTTGCACCACAAATAATTCTCCAGTTTCTAATACCAATCCAAGTCTGCTACAAATTGGAAAGTACATGGCAAGACAGAAATTACACTCTCATGGCCTCAATTATGCAAGCAGAGTGCTTGTCAAGTTGACAGTTATTGACAACAATAATCAATAATCAATTGTCGAGACATGGTGCATGAATGTCCTGCCAGAAATGTGACACAGCTTTTGGAGCCTCAAGTTGTAAGTTCTTCAAGAATAAACGACTTCATTGTTACTAAAAATTAGCACTTGAATAAATTATCGCTCAATCTTGACATACTGTACCTCCAGCATGACCACACAGATTTGTTTGACACACTGGATGATGGCTTCTGGGGTCCCAGAGATTGTCACTGCACGTTCTGTGGAGTTGGGCAGCATGTCCCCTGCCACCTGGACCTGGGCCCCTGTGGACTGGAGTATAGTAAGGGACTTTGAGGGACAATGTTGACAGGATTCTGGTCTAAGTCGCACAGGCTGTTGCTCATGATTTTGGTGTGTATACGAGTATTGAAAAGTGCTACTTTCTTGAACCTCTGACAACATCCAATGTCACGCATTGCACCACTGCTGCACAGGGTGTGGATATAACATGTTCCCATCACTAGTTGGCAATGCAGGTAGAATTATTAAACTGTAGTCAGTCTGAGCATGTTAGCATGCTGACAATAGCATTTAAGTGCAGCCACCCAAAGCCACTAGCATGGTTGTAGACTCTCGAGACAGATGTGTATGTGTAGCCTTGTCTCTTAAAAAATTCCATTCCTGAACGATGAAACTGCATTGTGAATAACCTTTGGAGGTATTAAATGTATTTTGTACCAGATTACGTTTGTCTTTGACGTATCACAAATACGTTTCTAATGATAGTCTGCATAAGGTAGGTTGAGGTGGTGGATGGGTGAATGGGTCAAACAAACACAGGGCTTTTACCCAGGAGGCCACTGTGCATGTCCTGTGTTAAACCAAAAGATATCGTTCGCTTATTTAAATTCCAGTTTGTAGCTTCAAAAACAAAATGAACATGGTCATTTTGACCAAAACAATGATGTTTTTACCGATCCAAATACTTTTGTTGCCTTAACCTAACCTCAGTTGACAACCGTAGCCACATGTTTAAAACAGTTTAAGTCAAACTAAGACCGTAATCAGAGTGAAAATACTTTTTCCTTGAAACATCATTGTGAATGCAGTTTAATTGTATGGTAAAGTAATTTTATGGGAAACAGGGTTGGTATATGTAGTAGTATTAATTCCCAGGATGTATTGTGCCCCTTCAATTCTACAAACAGCCAATAATCTGACTTTGCTTACTCATGCTTGTAGACCCCCTGAGAGGAAAACGCCTGTGTCAGATAGGATGGGATGGCTAGAGAATTCTGTCTATGCTACAACGTGTAACCTTTGCTTTGTCACTCCTCAAGTCACTGACAGTGGATGGGTTACATTTACATTTCCCAAAGAGTATAGTTGTTGAGTCTATGCTGATTGGGTGAACGTAAAGTATGTAAAATGTTCAATGTGCTGCCATCATGAGTTGAGTATAAAAAGTCTTCACCTGTGCTCATTAAACTATTGCTGCAACAAGGTGAGAATTTAGGCAGCTATTACATGATCAAATTCCAACATATCAAATAAAAACAATAAAGAAAATTCACACGTTTCTATATACATCCTCCCATTAAAAAGGGAACACCTCCTAAATTATGAATTCCAACAATATGTTCTTTCCATGGTCAATAACCAGAGAAGTATCAAGCCTGTGATGTCATCAAGTCTTAAGTCTAGAGCTGCTTCATAGACAGTCAATAGAAGACTGATTGTGTGGGTCCATTGAATGTTTGGTTCCTTTTTTATACGCAAATGAGCTTTATTCTATTGATGTGTACAGTTCTGACACAGAAAATGTACCCATACTCTCAGAACATTACCCTGGCTGCACTTTGTGTCATCTATTACATCTTCATTCATTGTCATTGTCTCCTATATGGAGCAGTTCCACACTTTACTTCATGACATCACAAGCTAAGATCTAGCACTCTGGATTTAGGATTTCAGAGAGTGTTTGGACTGTCTATGATCATTAGACCAACATGTATGAGTTTTGAAAATGGGGGTAGTTCCCCTTTAAGTATTCATGGAGAATATAAATTCACAAAATCTAACGAAAACCAGGGGACAGACCAAAACATTGGCTCCGCTACTTTTTCGGTTTGTCTTGCATAAAGAAAAAAGGCAAAAACTAGAAAAGGCCTGACTTTGTTATCTGTGTAGCATTTGTGGTTATGCATGAACAAATATTTCATACCATACCTCTCTCATTTCTTTTATCTTGGAGCCTCCTTTACCTATGAGGGAGCCACACTGACTGGCCGGCACCACAAGCCTTAAGGTGACTGGGGGCTTGCTGGTTGCTGGGCTGTTGCTCATGGAATTGATTATATCCTGGAAAAAGAGAATGTATATTTAATTTTGCAGTGGTGAAAATTTCCTCAATGTGACCCAAACAAATCAATGATGCCTATCCATATGAATCAGTGCACAAACTCAAAGGTGTGTTTCAATCATTCTTTCATATCTTTTCTGCTTTGTGAATGAGCACTGCTCTCTGTCTGTGTCAGTAAATAACGGAAGCCTTGGTTCAGCAGACCAGTCATTGAGTCACATCAAAGACACGATCAGTGGAAAAAGTTGATTTAAATCCAGTCATGGGATACAAATATCTACCATGATGGAGTATGCGCCTTATATAGATGTGCTGTATGTGTGTACCCATACAGAAAAGTCTGTATATATATTTAACAACTGGAGATTTATTTTGCATGTGTAAAATATAACCATTGTATCAACTAAGTTGTGGTCCTTTAAGATATAAACAGATCTTTGTGTCAGCTCTTTCAAATTGAGATACAGCACCTGTGTCAAAAATGACAGTAATAAATTCCAGGCACACCTTGTGTGTACATAAAGATGGCAAAAGGCCTTGAACCCCCATTAGAATCTGCATTTTTCACTTTATATAGAAACACTGCTGTCACACTCTCCTCATACCTCCTCGAATTTGTAGGCAATCATAGCAAATGCCTTGAAGATGGTGTCTGTTGGTCCAGTGATGGTGACAATCCTCTCTGGACAGTTGCCCTCAGAAATATTGATTCGTGCTCCGCTCTGCAAAAACAACGCAAACATACTGTTAATGGGGTCAATACAATTGAAGCGAGTCCTTAAACTAGGACTAAATTAATACAACATTTGAATAATCTATTCATTATTGAATTATTTAAACTGTTTCGACTGAAACCCACCTCTTCTCGCATCTTTTTTACTGTTTCCCCTTTCTGTAAAAAAGTACATTTTATTAAATCACTTTTTGGTTCATAATTTATTTTTACAAACAAAGTACAAACATGTGTGATCTAATAAAAATGACATACCTTTCCAATTATGCTTCCAACCTCCTACAATAACAAAACAACAGACAAGAGAGTAAAACATGCATTTTCAGACAATGATTAATTGAAGAAGGTGCAAACAGCACAAGGACAAGCAAAGGGTTCACAGCTGCATGGCGGTCTGGAGGGACACACTTCCCATTTGCATGTAATTACTCTTCATGAGCTTGGTGTGGCACACTGAGCAAAAGGCAGAGGGCCATAAGCTTCAACGCAGCGTTACATCCATTGTGACGTTAAAGCTGCAGGCCAGTTGCGGCGCAAGTCTTTAGCTTGTCGCTAAAAGTTGCAGATTGTTTGATAGATGGATGACATGATATTATCTTAATTTTTTTTTACTTTTCATATATTTTCAAACAGGTGGCTGTGATCTAAAAGGGTTTTAAAGTCCTTTTTATTTCATCTTGACTTAATTAAAGCAATTATTTATATTCACAAATAATTATAAAAAGTACAAATCGTACAAATACTTTGTTGTTGCCCTAAAATATTATTTTAGGAATTTGTACTTCATTCAAGCATTTCTATCTTTTTACTCAAACCTTTACTCCACGACAATGTATGTAATTATCCATGATTTATTATATTGTATGATGGCAAGTTACTGTCCATCATTTAGAGCGGGTCGTCCTCACTCAATCAAAGGATCGGCGGTTCGATCCCCAGCTTGTGGTGTATGAATGTTAGTTAGTTGTGATGAGCAGGTGGCCCCTGCAGTCAGTGTATGAACCATTCAACCATTCAACCATTCACACCCAGTGAATGGTTGAATGACATGTAGTGTTAAAGTGCTTTGAGTGGTCGGAAGACAAGAAAAGTCCATTTACCATTGAGAACCTGCGCTCACCACTTCTGCTTATACAAAGTCCAGAACAGTACATACTCCACCTTCAGGGACACGTGTCCATCACAAAGTCTTTCAGATGTCCTGCGCCACCAACACGGTGAATTAAAGGGCTCCATAGACTGCCCCTTATAGACCATGCTGCAGTGAGCAAAAGAGCCACACCAGTGTCATGCTGCCAAATGTCCTCCCCCATACACCATTTAGCTACTATACATCTCTGGGGCCTGACTGGTTCTGTCTTGATGCAGGGTTATTCAAACTGTCACTGGGTCACCGGTGTCTGGAGCTCCTGCATGAGCAGCCATGCAGTAGGGTGAGTCATCGGGCTGCAGATTGAGCGGCACAAAAAACAAGGGGAAGATTCTGTCCTTGTGCCGTACACCCCACCAACAAGGCCAACTCAGTGGAGACGTGCAGCATGGGTTTTCCATTTACCGAGCAGCCAGAAGACCTCCCTAAAGACGAAGGCATTTAAACTTTCATTCAATTTCCCTCAATACCCTTTAATAAACTCTGAAGACTTAAAATAACTGAGGCAACTTGCTTGCCACTTTTAGTTATTGTGAATCACAGCTTTAGCACCTAACTGCAGAAGGGACAAGAAAGCAATGGTCAAGTTAACTGAGCATGATGGATCTTAACCAGCGGGGGCAAACACACACACACACACACACACACACACACAAAGAGTAGAAGGGGAAGAGAATGGAGGGAGAGCACAGTACACATAAGTGCTTGAACAAAAAATCGATGGTGGTGCCCACTTACTCTGTGCCCTGGGAATCCTGAAAACGCTAAGGGCAGACAGACAGGAACACACTGAGCAGAGTCGGTAGAAGCCTGTGACTCTTAATGTCTGGAAGTGGAGTCTCTACTTCTGAGCTCCAATCAACCGTCCCGATCCCAGAGGCTTGGTGTGTGTACCAACACAATAAACTGTTGTGAGGTCAAGCTAGTGCAGAGAGCTGGACAGTGGCACTGAAAGACAAACGACAGCTGCTGCCCAGCTACCATGATGTTCTTATACAGAGAAACGTTAACGGTCGGAGAAGCTGAGGGTGCAACAAGTCCAACCTCTGTATCAATTCTGCCATGCTCTATCAGCACTTAGGAAGGTGCAAACTGCTGTGGGATCAGCAGAGCTAACATCAAAGCTCTGCACTTCCATCTTCAACACTAAAGGTCATGTTTTATTCCCAGTTGGATGTTGCAAGCTGCACAGAACCCCCTGTCATGGTGAGACTGGGAGAGGAGCGGTAGCAATACACCAAGGAGATAAGATGAGCTTTCGTGTTGATCTTTTAGGTTGAAAATGGATGTACAACTGCAGTGGATTTGTGAGTTCACTAGTTTACTGGGCTGTTGTTGCAGAAAAGCAGAGCTAGTGTAGTATACTAATCTTCAACGACAGATTTAGAAAAGAATCGTCAGCAGCTCAGGCTTTTAGTCTCTACTGTGGGTCATGCTTCAAAAACATCTGGGTCCGTATTCTTCCCATAATGCAACCAATCATATTTTTATTAGACCTTCCCTGCCTGGTAAATGCAAATGTCTTCCATGCGGTCAGCTTGTAACATAGGTTCTCTGTTCAAAATCAGAAAGTCCAAGCAGAGATAAACAGCTGATGACCTCATCAGGGTTATGAACTTATTTTGAGGAGGAATCTTCTTGACGAGCATAAGTATAAAAGCGGTGAGGTGACCCTTTAAGTAATGAGGCTACTGTTAAACTTTGCCCCCACTGACTCCAATTCATCATGACTTTTTGTTTTTATTCTCCTTTCACAATGAAGGTATGTAAAAAACAAAGTTTTATCGAAGAATTCAAGGTAACATGTGGAGAGTAATGTATAAACTAATTATTTTGTGGTTGAAGTGTTCCTTTAAAAGGTCAAACATGACTTAAAGGCCCCTTTCATGAAGAAACAAATTGCCAACATGTCTTTCGCTTCTACTACAGCCAGCATAAATGTCTGTGCCTGCTTACTTTGCCATGCATGAGGAGGCGGATGGTGAGGGTGACATTGAGGCCACCATCTGACTGGACTTTGGTGGGCTCCATGCTTGGGGGAGGGGAGGGGGGGGGAGGGGGGAGGGAGGAGTGAGACCAAAGCACCGTCCTGGAATGGGATGCCCTCAGAAGGAGAAGGGGTAGGGTGGTATTCCAGCCAGCCAGTCACCTGCCAAACACAACATCACATGAAAACATGTTATCTATACTATTATGCAAGGTCACAAATTTTATCTGATCATAAATACCAGATGATACATAACTTCTGTTCTGTCGGGTTACAATACAACAGCTTTTGTGTTTTTGCAAGAAATTCAAGAACAGATTTTATTTTTTTGTGTCTGGCCAAACATATAGGACAACATGCATTTGTGTGCTTCTTTCTAGGACTGTATTATCCATAAATTCATAAATTCCAAAGAAAACTTTAAAAAAAACTCATCGTGCTCAACGTACAGGTCACCACTCATCTCAAACTGCAGCTGATAATTTAGCCAAAAATGTGTTAAAAAAATAAAACACTGTAGAGGGAAGTCTGCAAATACAGCACAGCTAGGCATCACTTGTATGAGGTCCCCACACAATATTCACCCCATAAATAATACATAAATATGCAGAGAGGTTTGGGAAATAACCAAATGTAATTAAATTCAGCTCCCCCAGGTATTTACTGTCTCATAAATGAATAAAAAATAAAAAAGGAACCTGATTGTTTTGTTTATAATTGGACCCCACATTTCAGTGGGCGAAAGTCGGCTAACCTTTCTAATGGTATATGTAAAAATACATTTGGGATTGTCGAGAAGAGTTGAGCTCACAGAGAAAGCCGCCTTGGATACACAGGAAGTTAGTCTACCTGTGCAAATCCTGGGTAGCCAAGCCGGGCCAAGCTAGTGGTTGCTGGACACTGCTCTCTGTGTGGGCTGCGCTGAGGCACTGAAAATAGGCATCTTGAAGATCCATACAGTACCAACGGGATTATTGAAGCAGCGACTCCATCCCTGGTGGTAGGCTGTCAGTGGGAAAATTGATGTCTTTGCTGCCTCGTGGTTATCAACGTGTATTTGGGTAGGCGCGTCCTGATTTACCCATTTTCAGTGGGTAAATGCTTGTGCTTTGAGTATTACCCATTGAGTCCAGTAGAGGGCGGAGCCTGTATGAGTTAGACCGGCTAACGTGATGCGTGTAGTGTAAGGCTTAGTGCTTTTAGCACCTCCTCTGGATTATTTTTTCAAACCAATAACCACCACCTAGAAAGCACTGAAAACTGAATGTGTTAACTTGGAGAAAAGACCCCAAAAGACCTATTCATATGTGTCCTACTTGTTTCAGCTGTAATGCCCACAGTGTTTTTGTTAAAAGGTGGCAGACAGAAGGATGTGTGAAGCAACTAAAGGCGCTAACAAGCTCATGTGTCAGATAACCATTCAGACACTGTCCACTCATTATTTTGTTTTATTACTGTTTTTTCTTGTGCGCGCTGTGCCCCTGCAATTTGTGTTTTCTTAACTGATGGTACTGGAAAGCACTTTGTAACCTGTGTGACAAAGGTTGAGGCATTTGTTTGTGGGTTCACCTAGGACTGTGGTAGAGGGGAGGCTGCCCTCATATCCTGTGTGTTGATCATTGTTATGATCTTTTGCTGCGTTGTGATTATTTTTTCTCATTTCATTCATGTCACAATTTGCTTCCTGCTGCTGCCCTTGTGATGCACCAAACCATTTAAAAATAGTTTCTGCATTTTTCATTGCTGTTGTAGATTTGTCTTTCTTACTTCTACAATTGATGACACAGCCTGACTTGTGTTATACTGTCATTTTACTTTTGGAGAAACCTTGAAACACAATGAAAGATTTAGGTTAGTGGGCCAAAAACAAGTGGGAATGATTTTAAAGAGTATGAGAAGATGTGTGTATCTCTGATGTCTGGCTAGCTAGCCTCAGCATGCAGCATATAAAGCGTGAAGGAATAGTTCGACATTTTGTGAATGCTGTGAGCAATGACATCTTGAATTCTCTGCTGGTTTCCATGCAACCCAATGATGGCGACGAGGGAGGTCCCTGAAGATGTACTATTTTGATGGTCAAATAATGTATCGATTATTGAAACCAATAATCGACTATTTCTGTCATGAATCACACAATTACTCAATGACTGTTGTCAATAGCTTTTGAGTTTAGGTTAGCGTTGTTTTAGGCCAGACTGGTCTCATCCAGTTGTATGAGGATGCGTTGTTTAGCGGGTGCTAAGTAACAAAAAAGACAATAAAGATGTACTTTTTTGCAGGAAGAAATACAAAATAATTAATCTTTTAATGAATTTTCCAACACAATATTCAATTGAAATCAAGTCCTGTCAAGGTGCCAAACAGGTTGCCATAGCAGAAAATGTATAACATCCAATCCATATAGAGAGCGTTTTCGATATCTGTCATTGGCGCAATGACAGATGTCACACCTCCATTACACACCTAACCCTTTTGAAAAGCTTCTGGTCTATTTTTGTCTCATTTATTCATGCGTAATCTGCATTGACAGACATTTGAAACACCTGAATATCGCACTGTTTTTTTTATTTTTAACTCATAACGGTATCTACATTGTTTGATCAAGGCTCCCTGTCTGTGTGTAAGACCGCTTGTTTCACTGCAGGCCCGGTCCCCTCTCTGGCCACGGTGGGCAGGGTAATAAAATCACCTGTCAATTTAAGCTCTGAGCACATCTACTGTCACGCTCTCTCTCTTGCTCAACCACACACTCACTGCGGCCACACATTACGCCGCTCTTATATCAACAACGTAATATGTAAACATGTGCATTGCACCTGGCCATGGCCATTTTCATATGGTATCCGGTCTTCTGCGAGCATCACAACTTGTGGCATTTAATGAGTTGTTTTCTTCATCTCCTCTCTTTTGTAATGGTGGACTCCCATGTTCATATCTCAATCATCGGCAGGGAGTCTAAATGCACACGTCGTCCTTTTATTTTATCACCAGAATTTAAGGTGATTCAGCTTTTTTATCCTTTTTTGTTCTCGTAAAGTTTCATGTTTATGATAGAAGTTTGTCATGTTTATGATAAAAACCATGTGACATCAAACACCTGTTTAACATTACAATTAGTCAAAAAACACATTTTAATAGGGACCCACTCAATTAACCACCTGTGGGTCCAGGGGACTCACTACATTGAAAACCCTATCAACATCCCTGCCCCCTGAAAACTACGGCCAGACATTTTTACACCCTGGTTTTTGCACGGATTAAACAAACGAGATAACGTGTTGATTGGTGAGCTTCATAGGTACGAGTAGTGGGATTTCCTTACCAGTCTTTATCAAGAAAGAAACCAACATGGCTGAGAAGCGTTGCAGAAATTAGGGCAACTCTAAGTCGAGCTGTGACAGTCCCCTGGCTTGTTTATTTGTTTCTTTAATGCAACAGGTAACTGAAGGTTACCTATTGCAGAAGTTGGAGTCACCTGGGCCCCGTACTGCCCTGCTATAAAGCTCCACCATTCTGACGGTGAGTTGCGCTTCGCTGTTGTGCATTATTGTTGTGAACTCTTCCATGTAACATATTTTTGTCACACCACACTCATGCAGACACATACTTACACCACTGATTTTACTGATAATCCCATCATTTTCTTATCTTTTTTGGGGTTCATTATCATCATCTTTATTCAAATAAATGACCTATTATTTGTCTTCATACCCCTCTCTTTTTGTCACGGCTTCAGTATGGTAACATACATTGTTATGTAGCGCTGTGATGGTGCACTGAGGCATTGGCATTTCAGTTGTTAGGAATTAGTTTCTTCTCAACATGATTTGCCGCAGTTGCCTCGGCAAAAGAACCCATAATCATCAGCAGACAAAGACACCTTTGTCTGCTGATGGTTTTAACAAAGACGCATGATCACAGCAATGATCTGCTAGTCTACGTGAGTAAGTGTTGCTTTACTTTTTTAAACCAAAGAGGTTAACACTGATGATTCCCAAGTTAATCCCATTGTGGAGTGTAAGCGGTAGAAGCAGACGGCCATGTTATTTTTGCTGTTTGGAAAAGCTTGTTGACGCCATGACTTGGCGCCCCAATCACAATTTAGTTCTTTAAACTTTGTTATTTCTTCATCATATTTTACTTCATATACTTTTACTTTTACTTCATATACGTCATATACTTTTTTAAATTATTAATTTGTTCTTATTTCAGTCTTTTTTTTATTGCTGCAACACCCGAATTACCCCTCTGGGGATCAATAAAGGCTTATCTCCTCATATCTTATTTTAATCACAAATCATGTTCAAAAAGTACCTGTGATCTTTGAAAAGCATCTGACTGTGATGTGATAGTGAGAGCAATGGCTTGTCAAGCTATGTAAGGGCATTGACCACCAAAGATCGCGAATGCAACCTCAACAATAGCTGGATGGCTGGGTCAAAATGCCACTACCGTTGCCAACATGCACAAACGTATTCTTGATGACGTCTGACGTAAAAGGTTCTGATTATTTTATCGTAGAGCCCAATCTGCTTTGGATCCTTATTCTGTTGGATGTGGCAAGCCAGCTGTCAAAAACTCCCTTTTGCACATTACCTTTTGCACAATGCACATTAAAACTCTGCAGATGACTGCACATATAAAGGGAACATTACTACTGCCAGTCACTAATATACGTTACAAAATTCAGTTCACAAAACGGATGAAAAGCATTCGTCACAAATGAAACCATCTCTATGCTATCCATGCAATATTCATCATGTTGGTATTTCAGATTTCTTTTTTTTCACCTCTAATCTGTGAAATTGTACATGCTGGTTTTTGATATTGATATTGTCCACAGTGCTTGGTCAAAGTGCTGCATATAAATTATAGTATTTTAAATCTAATTTGCTTACCAGAGGTTTTTGGAGAAAATCACACTCAAATTGACACATAAAGCATTTCAGCAAGCACTTGGCTTTTTTGTCTCCTGCTATTCAAATCATCAGCGCATGCTGTGTTTCTAAGCAGCGGACCAATTCAACTTGCCAGGAACTTCTTTTGAGATTATAACCCTGATCAAGCAGTGTCCATTTGTTTTGGATAAAACTGTGTCCTATTAGCACATTCCCTCTACAGCAGAGCACTTTCTAAGATTTCAAAATGGTCTCTCAACCATAAAGAGCCAAGAAGCATTTGGGAATATGAGCTGTAGGAAAGCAGAAAGGGAATGTTCAATATATCCGCAGATAGACATGCCGAGGAGCCTTTTGTTGCGGCAATACAGTCTGCAAGCAGCCATCCTGCCGGACCTATTCGCCCTAAAAGCGGGCTTCAAACCTGTCATCTCCAATCAATTGGCCCGGTTAATATCTTGAGCAATCGCAAGCTGACGGCCCCTTGCATTGTTCCTCTGCCTCCTAGCATTAGAACAATTAGAACAATTACTCCATCAAATACTGACTCATAAGATGATATTGACCCAGCTAAGAGTAAACTTAATTCCCGGTTTCCATATAAATAGGATAGCAGGTTTTTAGTTGCATCATGAACTGAAATCCATATTCCATGTTCCTGACGATATGAGTCTATCATTCACAGTGAACGCACACGCCCACACGTGTAAGCTCAGCACACAGTATCTCCCTGTATAATGCAAGTTCAGCAAGTAGTATTTATGTATAATTAGTTTTATGATAACTAAAAGGATTTCATGATCGCACCCTATTGCTTGGTCTCGCTTTTAAATCTACCGAATGATGAATCCAAAAAAATGGAATTAGACATGTGGGAAATTAACGTAAGAAGACACAACATCTCATCCAATTAGGGTGATTTACATTTTTTGTCTGCTCTTATTATCCCCCCCAACCCCCCTTCCCAATACATCACACTGCATGTACATACAAATAGTCGCATAGCAGAATGGCCATGCGACGAGATATTTTCTATGAGAACCACAACATTTAACAACAGCAATAGTCTCATCTGTGACATTATTTTTAAATATTCAGAGAGGATTTACCTTTTGTGCAGCTCCAAACAGTTGACCACCACGTCAGATGTTAACAAAAAGATTAGCAATGTAGAATTGAAATAATATACCCCCCCCCCCCCCCCCCGTATCACTAAGACTTGATGAAATACTGACAAGTCATTGGCCAACACAGAGAGTCATGTGGGCAAAGCGTCACAACTTGACATGGGCAGAAGACATGATGGGTGCCCCAGATTAGGATGCCCTTTGGGGTATTGTTGGGGGGGAGGGCTCGGATGTGGCAAACAATTGAAATGGGTGCCTGGATATTCTGAGTGACATCAAACCTCCTCCAGCCTATCAAACATGGTAGCTCAATGCTCCTGCCGGCGTTGCTGCTGAGATCGGCTTCTGGTTTTGTGTATTCTACCTTGCGATGTTGTAATGAAAACCTTACCATCACCATTTCCCTGCCTTACATGCAACAAAGCCAGCTTCATACCACAATGCTTTGGTTCACAGTAGAGTGGAACACGGACCCACAGACTAATATATTATAATGGTAAAACAACCATTGCAAACAAGTCATGCTGACTTTTTCTTGCATACAAATGACCATACTGTTGTGATTCGTATGCCACTGTGTTGCAACAAGCACACAGAACAGAAGTACAAATCAACTATGAAATTGACTGAATCCATTTCTCTGCTTGAGGAGGAGTCTGTCCCAGACATTCTCCAGCGCATGTTGTGATTAACTGATAACACATTTGCAATTACTTTCCAGGTCAATAACGACAGACCTTATTCTTATCTCACTGTGCTGATTTTATGTTTGTTTTATTAATTTCCCACCATTCCGTTCCATTGCGCTCCTTCCTGTCTGTGAGCAATAGATATGTCTAAATAAATGTTGTTTGTTTGTATTGTGTGTGTTTTTGTGTGATTTATTGTGATTTATCAGTGAGTAGGTTCAACAAGCAGAGCAGGCACCAGGATTCTTTCTCTCGACCAATATGTGTCTATATTTCATGAATTTAGAGTTACATCATAAAGAAGTTCTTGTTGTCTTTTTTTTTCAATGAAAGCAGATGTGGCACAGAGCACATTCAATATAAATGTTTTCTTTCTTTCTTTTTTTACAACCGTGCATTGGTAAAAATGTGTTGTATGAAATGGCTATCACAAGATCAGAGATGAAATGAATTAAATACAAAGTGCAGCCACCATAAGAAGAGCATGAAGTATTGCTGTGTATTGCATGAAGTATTGCTGCGGACTGGGAACAGAGTGACTGTTTTACGTGTTTCTTTAGCCTTTATAAAAAATTAAAAACACTATTAAACAGCTTGAGGGGGCTAAATTCGGGCTACGCAGATTGAGGACGTGGCTATAGCACCCTTTAGCTCTGGCGTAGTGCAGTGCAGGTATCTCCAAGGACCATAAAATTATCTTTTTCAGTTTTGCCAATCAAATCCATGAACCCAGAAATAATTATATACAGTGCGTGAGGAACTGGAAAGATGATGAGACCTAATACAGCTTATGAATCTTATAAATATAATAAAGAATACGGCAGGTATACTAAAGCATTACCAATATACTTTATCTTTCTACAGATTTGTAAACTCTCATAGCAAAGCACGATGGCCACAAATTACATTGTAATGCTTTAGGCTGCAGTGATCTGTCTCAGAGAAGGATGTCACTTTGTGTTGTAAGTGTTCCCTGAAACCTGAGCTAGCACCTCACATAAACTCTTTCATAACACACTAATTGAAAATTGTGCCTGATCCCACATGTGGAACTGTATCTTAAATGTAAAAGCATCCAACAAATTGGTCATTGGGTGGTTGGTCTGCATGAGCATAGTTTTATTTATTTTTCATTTTTTTCAATTGTAACACACTGAAATGACACATAAAGCAAACCGAACAGCAAGAGGCCTGATATCCAAAATGTGTATTAGCACCTGAAAAAAACTCTAATTTATGCTTTCGTAGTTGTCTCCACACATGATTTCTCTGTGTTTATGTACTTTATTCTATTTAAATTATGCTCTGTTCTGATTTTCAGTACAAAATGCAACCTAAGGAAATGCATCGATACTTATTGAGAAATAAATATTCATCAGTGGGCAGTAAGCACCGGTCTCATGTGTTGTGTATAGTCAACTCAATATATATATACATACAATTCACACTAACAATATCCCTCAAAGATCCAACCCCCATTTTTAGTGTATATTATTGTGTTGAATGAAGGTTTCATTCTGCAAAAGATCTGAGGTGTTCTGCACTTTGTGTGTGTGTGTGTGTGTTCAACTTCTTGCTGCAGTTGTGTGATAAATTAACATGCAGACACAGAAAGGGGCTCCTCTTTCCACACCTTAATACCCTTGCCTATGGGCTTTTTAGCAATGTTAGGCACTGTTAAGTCCAGAGTGATTAAAACCCCCCTCTGCAATCTCTCAGCAAATAGTGAGAGAAACAAATATATATAAAATGTTTTACTAAAAGGGCAGAACATAAATAGCCGTAGGCTACTGAAACATGTGTTAATTGAAACAACATCTTACTCTAACACTGAAGCTAGTTGTTCTTCCTTCATCCGGTGGCGTGAAAGTGATGTCGTTGGTGGAAAGGAAGAACTACAGAGTTCTACTTCAACCATGGTTCTCTTCACTTGTATTGGAAACTAATTTTGTTTCCAACAGCGAAAATGGCATCTCAAATATGACTGCAGAGGATGGACAAGGATTTTTTACACTGTTCATTCTACATCGTTTTGGCTGACTCTGTTGTTCAGCCGGCGAGAGGCCGCTCAAGGATGCAGCGACCCTCCAGAACCTAAACTACCGAGACCAAACACGACTGACTGGGGGTGCCTTTGCTCAAATTGCCCTCTGATGCCAACAGAAACAGACTCATTCAGCTGTAAATAATGCCGGCGTGGGCAGTTTTTGCTGAATGCTGGCGCATATGACAACCCAAAGAGAGCATGCCGTGTGTACGTTACTGTGCATGAATGTTTTCCTCTTCACTCGGACAGAGGTGTGCTGCAGAGTTTATTTTATTTATCTATCAGACTAAAAGAGAGCTTGTGTAACGTAGCGAACTCGCACACAATGCATCCTGGTACATATAGGCACAGCCGGTACGGCACCGCCAACTGGAGAAATCAGCTTTAACCATCATTACACGCGCAGTGTTGCCGCCTCGTCCCCTCTTCGCCCCGACGACGCTGATAGTCGGGGACTCAATCATCAGGAACACCCGTTTCTTCAACGCGGAGACACACTGCTTCCCCGGAGCAACGGCTCCAGACATCCTGCTGACACTGCCTGGCCTGATGCGCGCCCTCCCGTCTTCCATTCGGCGAATTATCGTTCATGTGGGAATCAACGATACAGCCCTCCACCAGTCCGAGTTGACCAAGATGGATTTTACAAATCTTTTAAGCTTTTTAAACAGCTGTGGACTGTCTGTTTTTATCAGTGGTCCAAGTCCAACACTCGGCCGTGGATCACAGCGGTTCAGCAGAGTCCTCAGCCTCCACACCTGGCTCCAGGCCGCCTGCAGGACCAACAACGTGAGCTTCATTGACAATTTTAATCTGTTTTGGGGCCGCTCTTCCGCTTTTAAGAAGGATGGTATTCATTTTAACAAGCTGGTGTAGCAGAAGGGAGCATCGGTGTCCCTTTAATTACCGGGCCAATCGCAGTGGGCGGGCATCGCATAAATGCGGCAGGGATCCCCTCTGCTCCCTCCTGACGTCAAACGCGTGTCCCGCTTCCGGTGTGCTGGACATCCGCCGCTGTGCAGACTATCTCTGGGGCTCCCCTCGTCCTGCACAGGTGATTCACCTGCGGAGCTGTCGGTGAGTCTCGATTGGGTCCTGATTTAAATATACTCGTGTTCTGTTAGTGACAGTGCTTTGCTTGTATAGCTGCCGGTAGCTACGCTACATGCCCTCCTCCCCCCCCTTCTGGAGCCGACGCACATTGCCTGATCGGTAAGGTGATTTTATTCTGTTAGTTTATATACTTTGTGTTAATTATCCTTTTATTCATTTTTTGCTATCCCGTATTACAGGGGACTTTTGGTTGGGTTCAAGCGGAACGCCGCCAGAGCTGCGGCTACAGCTAACCCTGCGTAAATTAAGGACGCTGCTGTTTTGTGTACCGGTGTTTTGTCTATGGCCTTGGTTCAACTAACTGCGTTGGCCTACGGGATTGGTGTACTCTGACCGGCGCTGTGTCGCCTACAGAGTCTGACGCTGCTGTTATCAGCACTGCGCCCCTGTCTTGTGCTGTTGTTAGCAGCACCCTTGTTTTAATGAACCACCTCTTTTTAGCCTGAGCCATTCACTTCTTGTATTCTGACCAACGGATGTGAAGGCCCACTTTAGCTTTTAGTGTGTCTAGATTGGGTTACTGATCACCCCCCGTGGCTGATCAGCCAACCCGAACTATTGTTGTTGTTTTCCTTTTTGCTTATTTTTGTTTTGTTTCCTTTCTTAAGAACCAGAGCCTTTTTATAATTGTGTTCTTTGTCCGAGTAGGAGCTGCTAAGCCAAGGTGGTGGGGTTGGTGCTTCCAGGTGGTGGTGTCTCCCTTGTGTGCTGTGTCGTTTGGTGTGCCCCGGGTTGAGACCCTCACGTGTGGTTGTGTGTGTGAGTGTTGTGTACACGGGTGATCGGGGTGCCTCCTCTTTCGGGATCCTCACCTGCGCTGGTCCACCTCGCCACTGGTAAGCCGCAGTCCTCCTCTTTTTAAATGTATAACGGCTCTCTTAGATTCTGTGTATAAACTGTGAACAGTGCATTGTGTAGCAGAATAAAGATAATTTTGTATTGGAACCACGTCTCCTGCTCATTTGTATAATGAACCTGAGTGTCTTTGGTACCCTGATACAGATCAGGGGAAAGTGAATCTCTAGGTGCAACTCCTAGGGTGGCGTTGTTGTGCGCTCTAAAACAGTTCGTCCACCTATCGCCACATTTGGCGTTGTTGGCAGGGTCTACTTTTTGAAAGCAGAGACGTGTGTTCCATTTTTTTCTTTGTTTCCTTCAGTAAATGTTATTTCGTGTATTGTGTGTTTAATTGTGTACTTTTTATTTATTGGTGAAAGCAAAACAGCAGCTGGTTCTTGGGGTTTCTGAATGTAGCGGGTTCTGGTAAGGTGTTCAGCTAGCCTATTTTATTTTTTTTCCTTCCCTTCAGTGCTACTCCACCCCAGTATAGAGTCCTCCTTCCCTGACCAATTTGTAGTGATGGCGGAAGATCTGCAAGAGTTGAGGGACTTAATTGCCCAGTTGACAGCAGATAATGTGAGACTACGCCAGGAACAGGCTTCCACCCTCCCTGGCTCTAGTGATATGCTCTCTACTTCTGTGCCACCTAATGCTCCTGTCACTACCAGTGCTCCTGTCACAGAGAGGCTAGTGTTCATGCCCCGAGACAGGAAATGCCCTATGTTTAGAGGACGGTCAGGTATAGGGTTGAATGAGTGGATTGAGGAGGTGCAGGCATGTATGAGGGCACGAAGGTTATCTAATTCCGATCAGGCATTCTTTTTATTTGATCACTTAGAAGGAGAGGCACGGGAGGAAATAAAATTTCGCTCTAGTGCAGAACGAGGGGATCCAGACCAAATAATTGCTGCGTTACAGGAGGTGTACGGGTGCTTCGAGTCATATGTAGCCTTACAGGAGGCCTTCTTTTCTAGACGACAACAAGATGGCGAGACCCTACAAGAGTTCTCCCTCGCCTTGATGAGCAGTATGGAGGCTGTAAAACAGCGCGCGCCTAGCGAGATGCTAAATGCTGAAGTGTTGTTGCGAGACCAATTTGTGGAGCACGTTCTAGATGGTGCACTCCGCCGTGGCTTAAAACAGTTTGTCCGTGGGAAGCCAACCGCAACTTTGCTTGACGTCAGGGGGGAGGCAATTAGGTGGGAACAGGAGGGTTTGCCAGGTAGCATGAGAGGCCGAAGTCACTCTGTTCCCTCTGTCCTTGGTACACAGTACGGCGTTCATGGTGGTTCTCCGGGGATGGTTAACTCACCCCAGCTGCCCGAGATGCTTGAAATGTTGAAGAAGCAGCAACAACAGCTAGATCAACTTACTCAAAGCATTGCTCTGTTACAGAACTCCCAACCGCGCAATCGTGCACCTCGTCAGGGCCCCATCATATGCAGGCGCTGTCAACAGCCTGGTCACTTTGCCAGAGAGTGCGAAGGGTTTCGCATCCCTCCCCACCCTCCATCCTCGCAGGCCCCGCCACTATCTGGTAGGCAGCCCTATTCAGCTCAGGCTTCGGAAAACTAGCACCCACCGGACTGCAGAGCCACAGTTCGGTTGGGCCCTCATCTGGCTCCGGGTTTGTTTTGTGTGGTGCGGCGGACGCCTCAAAGTTGATGTCCTCGTGTCCACATGTTGATGTGGACATGGGTGGAATTAAGGTGCCTTGCTTGGTGGATACAGGATCCATGGTGTCTACTGTCACAGAGAGCTTCTTCCTCCAGCACTTCGAGCCGTGGGGTCAAGAACGACTCCAATCTTGTCACTGGCTGGAGCTTAGAGCCGCTAATGGGTTGCCCATTCCCTACATTGGTTACCTGGAGCTAGATGTGGGGCTGTGTGACAAATTGATGCCACGCTGTGGGGTGTTAGTCGTAAAGGACCCCCCGGGTGATTTGTCCCGTTCGGTGTCTGGTGTGTTGGGGATGAATGTGATTCGCAGGTGCTACAGAGAGCTCTTTGGGCAGTATGGCCAAGCTTTGTTTGACTTTCCCCCAGTATCTGGGGCACCAGAGTCTCTCGTGCAGGCGTTGCAAAAGTGCCATCGTGCCAGTGTGCAGGCCCCGTTGGGCGCTGCAGGAAAAGTGAAGATCCGGGGTAAGAAGGCTTGTCGTATCCCAGGTGGCATGATGCAGGTAGTGGCGGCTACATGTGCTGAGCAGTACTCTGGTGCCACTGTGTTGTTCGAACCCTCTGACACTGGCTTACCTGCTGGATTGCTTGCGTCACCTGCCTTGGTCCGTGTGATAGGGTGCACAGCCTACATACCGATTGTTAATGTAGGCTCCACTGATGTGTTGCTTTATTCCCGCACAATTGTGGGCACCTTGGATACTGTGAACGTTGTCAGTCTGCCCACAGGAGTTACAGAGAGGTCATCTAGTGTAGCCACAGTGGCATCTCAGTCTGTTGGTCCAACGGTGGATGAACAGCTGGAGGCCATTGACCTGTCTTCACTATCCGCTGAAGAGAAGGATCAGGTGAGGTCCCTTCTTGGGAAGTACTCCTCAGTATTCTCTGCTTACGAGGGTGATTTGGGTTGTACCAACTTGATGGCGCATGACATTCCGCTCTTGGATGACATCCCTGTAAGACAACGCTACAGGCGTATCCCTCCATCAGAGTACGAGGTAGTAAAAGAGCACATCAATCAGCTACTGGAAACGCAGGTAATCAGGGAGAGTAGCAGTCCCTATGCTTCCCCCATCGTTGTGGTAAGGAAGAAGGATGGTAGTCTGCGCCTGTGCGTTGACTACCGCCAACTTAACAGCAAGACCAGAAAGGATGCGTTTCCTTTACCGCGTATCGAGGAATCCCTGGATTCACTGACAGGTGCTCGCTGGTTTTCCACCATGGATCTGGCCAGTGGGTACAACCAGGTCCCAATGGCTGAGAAAGACAGATCCAAGACAGCATTTTGCACCCCATTTGGTTTGTTTGAGTGGAACCGCATGCCCTTTGGGCTCTGCAACGCCCCCAGCACCTTCCAGAGGTTAATGCAGCGCCTATTCGGGGACCAACAGTGCCAGTCACTACTTCTCTACCTTGACGACATTGTGGTTTTCTCTTCCTCAGTAGAACAGCATCTGGAGAGACTGGAGGTGGTGCTGGGTCGGCTTCAGCAGGAGGGTCTTAAGGCGAAACTCTCCAAATGTGCATTTTTCCAGCAGGAAGTGCATTACTTGGGTCATGTCATCTCGGACAAGGGTGTCTCCACCGATCCGAGCAAGATCGAGGTGGTGGCTAACTGGCAGCCGCCTTCTACAGTAGCTGAGTTGCGGTCTTTTCTGGGGTTTGCCAGCTATTATCGTCGCTTTGTGGAGGGCTTTGCCAAGCTGGCAGCCCCTCTCCATAAGCTGGTAGCCGAGCTAGGAGGCACCAAGGCCAGAAGGAGGGCAGGGTCAGACGTTCTTGAGAAGTGGACAGAGGAGTGCCAGCGTAGCTTTGGTGCGTTAAAAGCCAAACTCACCACTGCACCTGTCCTGGCCTATGCTGACTTCTCCTTGCCCTTCATTCTGGAGGTGGACGCAAGTTTTGGCGGGCTAGGCGCGGTGCTCTCACAGGAGCACGGAGGTAAAGTTAGACCGATAGCATACGCCAGTCGAGGTCTGAGACCCACTGAGCGCAATATGTCGAACTATAGCTCGATGAAACTCGAGTTCTTGGCCCTTAAGTGGGCCATGACCGAGAAATTCAGGGAGTATTTGCTGGGCCAAAAGTGCCTTGTTTACACCGACAACAATCCATTGAGCCACTTGTCTTCTGCTAAACTGGGTGCGACCGAACAGCGGTGGGCGGCCCAACTTGCATCCTTTGACTTTGAGTTAAAGTACAGGTCAGGGAAAAGCAATCGGAACGCTGACGCCCTTTCCCGGCAGCATCCACCAGGTGAGCAGCACATGGAAGCCATGGTCCCTGGCACCTTGCTTCCGGAACCGTTACAGCGAGCATTGCAGTTGGGGAAGATTGAGGCAACCCAGGCTGCGGTCACGGTCTTGCCTAATCGCACACTGTCTGACATCTGTTCTCTCCAGCAGGCTGACCCAGTTATCCAGGCGGTCTCGTTGTTCTGGAGACAGAAGCAGCATCCTAACCATGAGGAGCGGAAACATTTATCTCAGCCCGCCTTGGTGCTGCTCCGACAATGGGACCGCCTGGTTGATCAGAACGGGGTCCTTTGTCGTCGGATCTTCCGCCCTGATGGTGCAGCAGCAACGTTCCAACTGCTGCTGCCGGCTGTCTTAAAGAACGAGGTTCTAACAGGGGTTCATCAGGAGCACGGTCATCAAGGTGTGGAGAGAACGTTGGAGCTCTTGCGAGCTCGCTGCTACTGGCCAGGTATGTCTTCTGAGGTGGCAGACTGGTGTCAGACCTGTGAAAGATGCCAAGTGGCCAAAGACACCCAGCCAGCTACTCGTAGCTACTTGGGGCATTTATTGGCTTCCCGTCCTAATGAGATTGTAGCCATTGACTATACTGTGTTGGAACCTGCCCATAATGGATTGGAAAATGTTCTGGTGATGACAGATGTTTTCAGTAAATATACACTGGCTATTCCCACCCGTGATCAACGTGCCTCTACAGTGGCACAGGTTTTGGTCGCAGAGTGGTTTTTCAAGTTTGGTGTTCCTGCCCGTATACACTCAGACCAGGGCCGCAACTTTGAAAGTTCCCTGATCCAGCAGCTGTGTGGTCTTTACGGCATTGGAAAGTCTCGCACCACCGCCTACCATCCGGCCGGTAATGGGCAATGTGAGCGGTTCAATAGAACTCTCCACAACTTGCTGCGCACACTACCCGTCTCTCGAAAGAGAGATTGGAATTCTTGCCTGCCACAGGTCCTATACTGTTATAACACCACTCCCCATCAGGCCACTGGTGAATCCCCCTTCTTCCTCATGTTTGGTCAAGAACCCAGGCTGCCGGTCGATTTCCTGCTGGGCAGAGTTCAGGATCCGGTGGAGGGAAAAGTCCACGAGTGGATCCAGGAGCACCGGACTCGGCTGCAGGTAGCCTTTGAGGGAGTTAGGGAGAGGTTGAGGTTGGCGGCCGAGCGTCGCAAAAGAAACTATGACCAGCATGTTCGAATTGCGCCTTTGAGGAAAGGTCAATTGGTATTGTTGAGGGATTTTAGTGTGAGGGGACGTCATAAAATCCAGGATCTGTGGTGTCCTGTGGTGCATAGAGTCCTGAAGGCACCTAAGGATGGTGGCCCAGTTTACACCATTGCACCGGTGGATGACCACAGTAAGATCAAGCAAGTCCATCGGAACCGGCTAAAAGCCGTGGTTGGAGCTGACTCCCCAGGTCGTGGCTCCACCAGTAGCCCATGTTCCATGGACGTGCCACTCTCTGAGGACGAGTCCTCATCCGATGGTGATCTGTTGATGCTGCAGCAGCAGGAATGTCTTCGAGCAACCCCTATCTTGACATCTGCTAGACCAACTGCAGCGACACCAACCACCTTGGGGCTGCTACCCCCACCATTCGACCCGGTGTCCGCTGTGCCAGACCCCGTAGTGGCTCCCGCTATCGTGAGGACGAATAAACCATCTGCCTCCTGGGCTGGCCCACTATCCAGTCCACATGATGGTGGTGATGTGGCCGTACGTCGGACCATACGGTCAACTGCTGGTCAGCATTCTAATGTGCACCATCTTCCCAGATCAGTGGAGAGAATCACAGACAGGCCTGCAACTCCCCCTGGTCCGGTGTCTAATGCAATGTTTGCTGTGTTCAGGCCCTGGAGTTAGTTCAAACCAAGTTTAGTCTTGTCTGTTCCATCGTCGGGGCGGCGATGCAAGAAGGAGGGGTAGAATGTAGCAGAAGGGAGCATCGGTGTCCCTTTAATTACCGGGCCAATCGCAGTGGGCGGGCATCGCATAAATGCGCCAGGGATCCCCTCTGCTCCCTCCTGACGTCAAACGCGTGTCCCGCTTCCGGTGTGCTGGACATCCGCCGCTGTGCAGACTATCTCTGGGGCTCCCCTCGTCCTGCACAGGTGATTCACCTGCGGAGCTGTCGGTGAGTCTCGATTGGGTCCTGATTTAAATATACTCGTGTTCTGTTAGTGACAGTGCTTTGCTTGTATAGCTGCCGGTAGCTACGCTACATGCCCTCCTCCCCCCCCTTCTGGAGCCGACGCACATTGCCTGATCGGTAAGGTGATTTTATTCTGTTAGTTTATATACTTTGTGTTAATTATCCTTTTATTCATTTTTTGCTATCCCGTATTACAGGGGACTTTTGGTTGGGTTCAAGCGGAACGCCGCCAGAGCTGCGGCTACAGCTAACCCTGCGTAAATTAAGGACGCTGCTGTTTTGTGTACCGGTGTTTTGTCTATGGCCTTGGTTCAACTAACTGCGTTGGCCTACGGGATTGGTGTACTCTGACCGGCGCTGTGTCGCCTACAGAGTCTGACGCTGCTGTTATCAGCACTGCGCCCCTGTCTTGTGCTGTTGTTAGCAGCACCCTTGTTTTAATGAACCACCTCTTTTTAGCCTGAGCCATTCACTTCTTGTATTCTGACCAACGGATGTGAAGGCCCACTTTAGCTTTTAGTGTGTCTAGATTGGGTTACTGATCACCCCCCGTGGCTGATCAGCCAACCCGAACTATTGTTGTTGTTTTCCTTTTTGCTTATTTTTGTTTTGTTTCCTTTCTTAAGAACCAGAGCCTTTTTATAATTGTGTTCTTTGTCCGAGTAGGAGCTGCTAAGCCAAGGTGGTGGGGTTGGTGCTTCCAGGTGGTGGTGTCTCCCTTGTGTGCTGTGTCGTTTGGTGTGCCCCGGGTTGAGACCCTCACGTGTGGTTGTGTGTGTGAGTGTTGTGTACACGGGTGATCGGGGTGCCTCCTCTTTCGGGATCCTCACCTGTGCTGGTCCACCTCGCCACTGGTAAGCCGCAGTCCTCCTCTTTTTAAATGTATAACGGCTCTCTTAGATTCTGTGTATAAACTGTGAACAGTGCATTGTGTAGCAGAATAAAGATAATTTTGTATTGGAACCACGTCTCCTGCTCATTTGTATAATGAACCTGAGTGTCTTTGGTACCCTGATACAGATCAGGGGAAAGTGAATCTCTAGGTGCAACTCCTAGGGTGGCGTTGTTGTGCGCTCTAAAACAGTTCGTCCACCTATCGCCACACTGGGTAGCCGCCTGCTAGCGGCTAATTTACAGTATGCTGTTCACTCCCATTCACATGATTGACTGTTTACACCTGGATCCCCTGTCCGCTGTCACTCTTCCTCTACGATAATTCATCAGCCGCATTCATCCCCTACAAGCAACACCAGCTCCCCCTGGCGGCATGGAGGATCTCCAGCCTCTAACGTAACTTCCACTCCACGACCCATGAGCATTCCCGTGAGAATCACAGACTCGCGCTCACGCCCTAGTTATGGTCGGTTTCGAGGTGCTGCACGAGTGATCCGTCCTATTGCACATACCCCCAAAGCTTCCTGTGCTGATGATGACACAGTGTCTTCCCCCATCAAAATGTGTCTGATTAATGCACGCTCTATAACAAACAAGGCTCACATTTTAAATGACTTGTTCACAAGTCATAATTTGGCTTTTTTATTTCTGACCGAGACCTGGCAACAGAATATGGAATGCATCCATTTCAATGAACTCTGCCCTGTGGACTGTTCTTATGTTGGGACACCGCGTCTGACAGGCCGCGGTGGAGGCCTCGCCGTGGTCTGGAATAATCAGTTTTCCTGCCACTTGGGGAGCACAGAATCCTATGCTACTTTTGAACTACAGCTGACTAAAGTGGGCCGGCAAAAGCCGTTTTACTGTTTTTTAATTTACCGACCTCCAGGTCCTGCAGGTCAGTTTTTATCAGAATTCACAGACTTTCTGACCTCTATTATCAAGCTAGACAAAGTGCTTCTGGTTGGTGATTTTAATCTGCATGTCAATGATACCACAGACTGTATAGCTACTGAGTTTCTCAATATTACTGAATCTTTTAATTTCACGCAACATGTTTCTGGCGCCACTCACAGGGGTGGTCACACCTTGGACCTTGTGTTTTCTCTGGGTCTTGATATTGATAATACCCGTTGTGAGGACCTATTGATCAGTGACCATAAATGTATTTTCTTTGATCTTTATGTCAATGCTGACCCCTTGTGTCTGAAACAAACATTCCACTCACGCATTATTACTCAGAGTACAGCTGATCAGTTCTCGATGCACTTCTGCTGTGACTTTTACACAAATCTCAATGATGTTGAACACTTGATACAGTCATTTAATGAACATTGCACCACTTTGCTGGATAAAGTGGCACCTCTTAAGGAAAGGACCAGGGCTGCCTATAACACTACTCCGTGGATGACAGAAGCTGTGTGCAGCGTGAGACAGAAGTGTCGCAGGGCAGAGCGGCTCTGGAAAGCTACTGGGCTAGAAGTGCATCGTTTATATCTCAAAGACCTAAGAGTTTCTTTTAATACCACAGTAAAGGAAGCTAGAACTGCTTATTTTGCCAACCTAATCTCTTCTTCAAAGAAAAATCCCAAGATTCAGTTTGACACAATTAGAGGAATTGTTTCACCACCTGTCTCCACTGTACCATGCTATTCTGTTGACGATTGCAACAAATTCCTGATCTATTTTAATGATAAGGTAACAGGTATTAGGTCTGGCATTCAGCCTGGGATCTGTTCGGCTACTTGTAGCTCCTCGCAATCTCCTGCTGTTATGGGCTCTTTCCAGCCTATCAGCCTTCAAGACCTGATGGACTTAATTAACAAAACAAAGCCATCATCTTGCCCTCTGGATATAATTCCATCCTCTCTATTTAAGAACGTTCTGTTAACTATTGGCCCTGCAGTAACATCTATTGTCAATTCCTCATTGTCTACAGGAATTGTCCCTTCCTATTTCAAACATGCCACTATCCAGCCCATATTAAAGAAACCTAACTTAGATCCAGCTTTGCCCATGAACTACAGGCCCATATCAAAACTGCCTTTCCTGTCCAAACTTTTAGAGAAAGTGGTGGCCAAACAACTTACTGCTGCACTGGAGAGGCACAACATGTACGACAAGTTCCAGTCTGGGTTTCGTAAGCAACACTCTACTGAAACCGCTCTCCTGAGGGTTTCAAATGACATTCTCATGTGTGCTGATGCAGGTGACTGCTCTGTGTTAGTTCTTCTGGACCTAAGTTCTGCATTTGACACTGTAGACCATGACATCCTGATTAAGAGGCTACGTGATTGGGTGGGCATAACTGGCATAGCGTTAGACTGGTTTACATCTTACCTCAGTGACAGAAGTTTCAATGTCTCTGTGGGTGCTTTTGTGTCTGTTACCTCTCCACTGTCTTGTGGTGTACCGCAGGGCTCGGTTCTGGGGCCTCTGTTATTTTCCCTTTATCTGTTACCTTTGGGACCGATCATAAAAAGCTATAATGTGTCCTATCACTTATATGCAGACGACATCCAACTTCATCTGTCATTCAAACCCAGCGAGGCATTCACATTAACTAGGCTCCTGGACTGTGTCAATGCCATCAGAGACTGGACGGCAGAAAACTGCCTGCAACTCAACGACTCTAAGACGGAGGTCCTAGTTATTGCTCCAGAGGAGTTTGTCCCCATGATCAGGCAGATTATTAGTCCTCTCTCCTCTGCTTCCCATTGCAACCTGCGCAATCTTGGGATTTTTTTTGATCGCTCCATGTCATTTGACCCTCATGTTAAGCAGCTGTCCAGGTCATGTTTCTTCCATCTAAGAAATATCAGTAAACTGAGATCTGTATTATCAACGCCTGAATTAGAAATGATCATACACACATTTATCTCCTCTCGCATTGACTACTGCAACTCACTTTTCACATCACTCAGTGTATCTGCTCTTAACCGTCTGCAGGTCATCCAAAACGCTGCCGCCAGATTACTCACCAGGACAAACCGACGGTCTCACATCACCCCCGTACTCCGATCTCTCCACTGGCTTCCTGTAGCATCTCGGATACACTTCAAAATTCTCACCATCACTTACAGAGCACTTCACGGTCAGGCTCCGACTTATGTAGCTGATCTACTTCGCCCCTATTCACCCGCCCGCACTCTCAGGTCAAATGCTCTAGGTCTTCTGTCAGTCCCACGCACACGATTTAAGACCCGTGGTGACCGAGCCTTTGAGGCAGTGGCCCCGAGGCTCTGGAATGCTCTGCCTGCAACTCTACGCCTCGCAGATACTCTGGATACTTTTAAAAGCCAGCTAAAAACCCACCTGTTTAGGCTGGCGTTTGTGTAAAAGTAAACCCATGTCCTAGACCTGCTCTTAATATTTGTTTTACATTTTTATTTTATTTTTATTTTATTCTTTAACATTTTTTATTCACTCTGTGTATGTAATTTATTGACCCTAGGGTCACATTGTGTTTTTTATGCTTTTAAATGTCTGCTCTGTTAAGCACTTTGTGATAGTACTGTCTGTGAAAAGCGCTATATAAATAAAATTCATTCATTCATTCATTCATTCATCAATACAGAAGGCACTGAGGAATTATTTTTTTCAGTGGCCTACATTTACCATCAGTACTGATTGGACGTCCACATAAAAGCTGCGGATGTTCCTCTTTAAGACGCTATAGAAGTTGCTTGTGTATGTTTACTGTGGGACACTTTTAAAGTCTTTGTGTAACTTTGGCTGTAGCCCTCATGACCTCAGTATACCACTGGTCCTTTGAGTCTTGGTATTATTATTGTAAATTAACATGGTTTACATGGTCCCCACTCCAATGACCTCTCGGGTTAAAGCCATTATCTTTCCATATACAGTGAATACAGTATCCACCTGAACCTTTTCAGAGAGGATGAAAAGGTCCTGTGCAGTAATAATCACTGTGAGATATGTCCAGGGATGTGTTTTCCACAAAAATAAAGTATATCTTAACAAGGTTTTCTTCTGAAAGCCAGTGCCAGCGTCGGGTGAAAATAATAAATAGAGGTCACTTTAATCTTAAGTGGATTACTTTCTCCCCAACATTGGATTGTTCTTGTTTAACTTCAGGTTACTGAAGTGAAGCTGCAAAGGTGTCACTCAATCACTAACAAAAAAATCATAATGATTCTGCACACGGATGGATGGAGAAGAGGCAAAAAGATCTGTTAAAAACTGAACAGGAGCTGTTTTATCAGATGTGATATGGCTTAACAATTAAGTGGGACAAAAGGCAAGGTATTGTTCAGAGGATAACAAACGACCTTCAGGCAGGGAATCTAATTTCATTCGCTATCAAACATCTTTTCCTGACTGCGCTTTCCAAGACGAGTCACACACATATAACGATGGGTTTAAACTTAATAGATGATATCAGCAGTAAGAACAAAGACAAACACGTTGCAAGTCTTGAGCCCAAAATAAAATGACTTACAAGAGCACCATCCTTCTTAGCTCCAGCGCCCACAGCGCTGTCTGAACTCTCTAATCACATCCCACCTCCACAAGCCACATACCTATTAAATCCTGTCTCAAAACAAAGTGTTTGAGTATTCCTTCACGGCAGGCTGTTCAACAGAGCTCTTTAGCAAATGTTTTCCGTGAACGTACCTCTTGCGTAGTTTCGGTCTACTCTACATTCTTTTCATTTTCTTTCATTTCATGGTACATTTTCTTAATGAAGAGGTTTGGAAGGCTTTGAGACTGTCTTCTTGTTTACATCAGACAGCAGTGTCGGTGGACTCAAATTCCATACAGTCGACAATATTACTGCTCAGAATTGGTAGAAAATATTTTTTTCCCCGGTGTTAAAGAGCAATGACACGTCATCCACATCCATAGCTTTTGATTGTTTTTAACTTGAAAACTTTTGCTGAAGTGTGCTGTTCGGATTCCACTCGTTTTATTTGTGAACAATGCTTAAGGATAAATAATCGCCTCATTTGCATAACACATGATTTTGAACCGTGAAGTATTTTAATTGTGGATAATCTTCTTTGTTAGCTCTCAGAGAACCAGATAACCTTCATAGATATGTTTATTATTGAAGACAAAATCTGTGTCTTTTATTGGAGGTGGTCGTCCAATATGGGTCAACATTGAGGGCCCCTGTCTCCTGAATGGTTGCCCATTCCGGTTGATCAAACCCTGTTCCTCTTATAGGTTTAAAGGTCCAGTTTGTAGGATTTGGCCGCATCTAGCGATGACATTGTAGATTGCAACCGAGTACGATGGTTGACGTAAAAATGCAAAAGGTCCTCTCTCGAGCCAGAGTTTGGTTTGTCCGTTCTTGATTACTGTAGAAACAGAGTGGACTCTGTGAAGAGGACTCGCTCCATATTTAATAAAAGTCTAAGGTCACGAAAACACAACAACTCTTATTCTCAGGTTATTATACACTCAAGAAAACATACTTATTGTGGTGGAAATTAATCTTTTTAACCTCCCCGTGAGAAATAAACGTGAAGAGAAATATTTTCATATTTTATTCCATTTTTGCCAATAGAAAGGCTACACATTGGCTCTTTAAATCAGGTCATGAAGTGATTTATTTCAGACGGAATGCCCCGAAGCAAATCATTTTATTGGCAAACAGCTAGCACTGCAGGATGAATATCTAACTATTTTCATACATACTCACGTGTCTCCGTCCACACGCAATATACGGATCTCTATCATCATTATCTCTATGTGTGGACATTACAGGGCATGCTAAATAATACCAACTCATTCTGTAGCTTTATTTATTGCATATCAGTAAGGTCATTCATTTCATCAAAGTGAGCTCTAACGAGCTTATATGCAGTCTTTTTTCTTTTCTTTCTGATGATACATTGAAAATAAATGCTGCTTTCGGAGATAGAGCACTCAAATAGCAAAGTAAGTGACAGCCTCTGCCCCTTTCAATATCCATTTTAAAGCCATGTTGGCAGCTTCAAATTGGAGAAGGACATAAATGTTTGAAAAATTTAAACTACAAAATCCAGAATCATGTCACATCATGTTTGTGAGTCGGACATGACTGTGATGCTTGAAATGAAAGAAGACCAAAGAAAGGAAGGATGGAAGGAAGGATGGAAGGAAGCAACAACAAATGCAGGTTTCTCTGGATGAATTAATCCCTGGCGACTGATAAGAAAACAGTTTTTGAAATAGTCAGTTCAGTTCCTCACTTTGGCCAAGTCCACATATCCCAGTGGCAGAAATTCATTTCAATAACTGTGTGACTAAAGCGGGTCTAGATTGCTTTGCTGGTCTTTTATCTGACTGAAACCAATTTGTCAGCAGCAGTCCAGGCAGTGGTCAGCCCTTTAGTGTGTCTTGTCCAGTTGCGTACATGATGTGAAGCAACGCATCCTGTCATCATGTCTATCTGACACTCACCGTTTAAGACAGCCAAAAGAAAAAAAGAAAAAATAAAGCAGCACATTGCGAAAACAAAACTGCTTTTCCACAAATAAGACAAGTTCATTTTGCTCAAAATGACAACTGTGCTACTTTGATCAGTCTGAGGATATAATTTGTCAGAACAAAAGACTATTCAATTGGGAACCCAATGTGATTGTATGCCCTTCAAACACTTATACTCTACTCAACAGACAGTCCAATATGTGGCCCGACAATGTCTCTTTTTATTTTTTCACAAAGTCATGGATCAATGTCCTGACATCTCTCTTTGTTAGACTTGTTAGATGTTTTGACAATGAATTTAGGGGCAACACACACCAGTGGATGACGGCCGTCAAAACATCCACAACCATTTTCTATGTAATCCCACACCGGTGGCGTCTGTCAATCCTCAATGACATCCGTCAGCTTTCAAGAAAAGCTCCAGAATTATCACATTTGCTCCCTGATTTGAAACAAATCCCTGCTACTGTGTGACTACTCCTTCTGCCTTCATGACACATCCAGTCTGGGCTGTGGGCATCGTTTGACACGTGTCAAGCGGCTGATGTGGGTGGAACTTTAGTCGGATCAGAGACGAGTGGCCTTCGGGTAGATGAAACCGAATCAAATCTAAGAGATTGAAAACAGATGTTCATTGAAAAACATCTGCTCAGTTTAGTTAATATCACAGTGTAAGTGAATTTGTTTTGTCCAGTCATAAAGTTTCTGCATATTTAACAGTTTAGTGTTTAATGATGACACTGTTCACTCTTAAAAGCAGAAATCAAGCATATTTCTAACACAAACTACGTCATGGTGCATGGACCAATGCCTCTAAAAGCAACATTATAGAACAGCCAAAATCACAACTCATTCAGCCGTAGAATTAGCCAATCAGAGGCGAGTAGGCAGCTGTTTAGCTGGCATATGGAGCTTGGGAAACCCCTTTGCGGGTTAGATTTAAGACACTGGGATCATGTCATGAAAGTAAAATTCAACCAGCTCATTAATATTTATCTTTATTGCATTGCTTAAGTGCTCGTCCTCGGCCAGTTTGGGGATAGTGCTGGAGTGGGACGCAAAATAATGAGGGCAGAGCTGCACTATGACTTTTTAGTGCATAGAAACAGTACTACTGTAGAGGGTAGATTAATCAGGCCTCAGTGTGTGAATTACATAACCCTCCCATCCATCAACAAGACCCACAAAATCTCTCTCTGTGCCCATGTCTATGCCATTATATATAAATATGATTTGAATAAATATTTAAATGTCCTTGTTAATCAGTGTGCCATATCAACATGAACTTTAATTATGACACCACATCAAAATTGAGATCTCTAACAGATCTGTCTTTTTTTTTCTTCTACATCCATATAGGCACAGTGCAAAGCAACATTTAAAAAAAATAAATAAAAAAAATTTCTCCCATAATTTGGACATTGTATGTGTGTATGAAAGCACTAGCAAGAATGCTACCATCTCTTTTGAAAACATCCATTTTAAATCTTTAACAAGATCAAGGTTCTGTACCAACCTTCAACAACCATTGTTCATCAGCAATAAACTGAACATATTCTGTGAGGAAGGCAAGGAGTGCTAGCCAATCAGTGGCAGAGTAGGGCGGGTCTACGCGGAATATGGGCGTGGACAAAATCAACCAAACTACTGCAAATAACAGAGAGGTCATTCGACATAACTACAACAGAGCGTTTCAACATTTCCAGAAAACTGTCTTGCACTCTTATTGCTAAGGTGCCATTGGGTAAGCTGCGGCATACCAATGGTGGCACAGTGCCGAATGTTGCCTACCCGTGGTCTAGTACAACAGGCCACAGACCACAGCAATGGTACTGGGCACTTAAAGTTACTATGTGAGCAACTGTATCAAAGTGAAGCATGGGAATTGCTGAGACAGAGCATAAATGCCCACTTTGGAATGAATATGGGTCAGTACTGCACTCTTCGAATGCCGTTTTAGTTGATCTGATATAATCTTGATCACAATTAAGTCAGCAAGCATTGTCCGCCACAACTGAGATCCTACTGCGCTGAGGAAAGATGTTTTCTGAGATACGGCTATTTCTACCATCCTCATTTGTGTGAATATTGAAAGAACAAAAATCATTGTGCTTATGAAATCAAAGGTACCGGTAATCAATATCGGTGGTTGTGCCTGAGCATTGGCTGCCTCGCGTCTCCTGCGTCCGTTTGGAGCGTCGGGTAGAAGCCATATTATGGCCAGAGGTAACAAAAGCACAGTGTTGGCTTCTGTAGGGCTACCAAAGGAAGCCAGTATCTGCTGATTTAGTTCCAATCAGTCCAAAGCAGTGCTCTGTAGAGGGAGCCAGCTTTGATATTTCTTTTCTCAATCTATAAAGCTTCGCTACAAGTCTTTAAAAGTAGACAGATGTGTGTGCGTAGACACGTAGAAACATGCTCAAAGGATTTGAATAAGAAACAGGCCGACAGACAGACCATCATGTCCATGCAGAGAAACTTAAAAGAAAACTTGTACCCTTCTACTTCCTTCCTTCCCCCTCACTGTCTTGGATGTTTGTGCTCTGAAATGAAGTCAGTATGATGGACACAAAGCTCACATGAACTGATAAAAGACAGAGTTGAAGCTAAGCAATATCAGTCACCGCGATAGAGATATGGGCTCCACTGTGATGTGGAAAATCATGGCGAGCAGCGCAATATAATTATTGGTAATACTCAGTGACAAAGCTGACTTTCCTTATAACCAAACAGAATTATTTATAACTGAAAATTTGGTGATAATATGAAATATGAGTCAGATGCAGGATGTGCGAGGAGTAGAAAAGTTCCGTTTTGTACACAGTCTGTACTTGTAGCCTAACTCAGCAAGCCTCTGTTGTTATTGTTGGTAAGCTTTAGATTCCTGCAGAGTCAACTAACTTAACATTTGAGCCACATGGAAGAATCCCTCAGAGAGGATAAAAGAAACTGTGTTCCAGTTCGCCTCCTGCCTCTTTGAAAGTCAACATGCCAAGGCTGAATGTTATCATGCTGTCCTGTCCCAATGGCTCCACCAAATATTGGCAGAAATATACTTGCCCAAATATAGATGTGTGTCCTTGACAGGTCTTGGTCTGCCTCGATCCTTACTGGTCGTTTGTAACGGTGCCTTCATGAGATCTTTTTCAGTCGTAATGTTGGGAAATAAGATGTAAACATGTCATATCAACCAGGTCTTTGTCATCAGTCACTGGTGAAAACATGACATAAACTGGGACCATGAGAATCTACCACCAGGGTTATGTACTGTGGACGTGAATTCCACTCTGTAAATCACATAACCATTAGTACACTAATTGTCTATTATGTGTTAAAGTGAAACATCACAATTTATACTTCCTACTACATTAGCATTGAACTACCTGACCTAACACCTTTTTTTTAAATGTTGGGATGTTTCAGTGAAAGTATCAGACAGTAAAGAAGACACACCAAGTGAAAGGCGGAGGGTAACGTCAAAGGGTAACGTCCGCCTTAAGGAATTCCTTCCCACACGCCACAGTTTAAAGTAGTCAGATGCACTTTTACTCAACAAAAAGGGCAGCCCAATCTGGTGATAGACTTCACAATGACATGTCCTAAAATGATTAATCAATGAATCAGAAGGTCCGTGCATGTAATTCAGGCCTGTAACCGAGGTCACCAACAACTTTCATTCATCAACACACAATTCAGTCTAACCTTCCAAGAATGGCAAAATTGAGATGGCAGAGTGGGTTAAAGTCTGATAAAAATGCCTTCAAGTTTTTGAACCTCTGCTATCTGCAGGAGAAATAATGCCCGCTTGCATTATTTTTTCGGTCTCCTGCTCCTAAAGAAGGCTGAACTGTGCATGCTGAATGTCTGCATAGCATCTTCGCCACATACTGTCATTGTGATGTGCTGGTTCAACCAGGCAGCCATGGCTATAGTCTTAAAAGATGCTTACTGTGAAACACAATTTTCAACTTTTCTCTGGTACCTATTTCCTTTTTTTATTTTGACTATACTTTATGAAGACTGCATTGTTTAAATGGATGATTACATTGGTTAGCAGCCGTCTTCCTTGGTTATGCCATAACGTAGTTTGCTATGTCAAGTTGGTTGAGTTATGGTTTCATGTTCTGCAGCCAAGTTCGGAAAAAGCGTTCACATTACCATTATGTTTACGCAAACCACTAAACCACCATGGGAGATTGTGTTGAAATGAGAGTGTGTCACAGAGATGAAGTTGCAGTGACAGAGGTGTATATTTGTAACTTTTATCTAACATTCAGAAAAGAAAAGAGGAAGATAAAGAAGAGGAAGGGGAATATAAAAAAATGATCAGTGACTATATGATGTGTAGACATGAACATTAAACATCTCTCCTATTTATGGCCAACTACACATATTTTCCACGTTGTATCATTGCTAGTAAACCTTGCCTTGAGTTCAGCACTCCGTCCTCCAGTCTAAAACTTCAAAGCAAGGGTATCTGCTTGCTTAAACCTCTCTGTAATCGGGGGGTAATACGCACATTCAATTTACCTTTGATGGATCAAATGTTTGTCGTCACTCACCAGATTTGCGCTGGGTGCTGTGTTCCCAGGGCATACAGGGCACCAGAGCAATGTGGTCTCACACGCACGCAGATCAGTTCATCAGCCTTTGGACTTCCCTTCAGGTTGATAAGCAGCCCATGCTGAAGCCCAAAGAAAAATGACAGACATGAAGGTTGAATCAGAGGATAAGAAATGTTTTTGATCATATTTACTTTGAATCGTCAAAATGATGTGGCACCGCAAAATCGCTTTAAAAATACTTCAATAAAAAACTGTGTTGAAGTATACATTATCACACAGCTTGTTTTTTTTCCCTTGGTGAAGCCTGTGCTTCTGCACAGGATCAACACATTTTGAAGAAAACCGAGACTGTCCAAAACAACCACCGCCTTTCAGTCAGAATGGAGCAACCCGTCAGTCATGTTACCTCATACTGTGTTACAAGCAATAACATCAAGACGGTGTGTCTCACCGAAGAGGGATCCCAAAAGTCTCCCAGGTTTTTTCTTCCAGGTCATGTGACCTGTGGCTGGCAGCCTTCCAGCAGAATGGGGAGACTAGACGTCTGGCTGATGGACCGAAACAGATCACAGGGTTAAGAGACGAAAACATGATTGGTAACAAGTGCAGTCACGTAGCGTGAGCAGCGGATCTAACAAAATCGAAAGCCTAAAATATCGTGCTGTTGAGCATCTATGTAGCGGAGTGTTTACAGCATGCCTTCCAACCGCAGTGATCTTTGTGGCATGTCATACCCCACCCTCTCTCCCCCCTATTTATACCCCACCATCCATCAAAAAAAAAAGTAATAATTTGAACATTTTTGCAAAGATGAGTGGGATGTAATTCCATAGTCTGGACTTATTCACAAAGACTTGCTGCTGTAATAAATACAAAATGTGTTTTTTCTCTGGATTTTTGCTTGTTGGAAGATTCAATTTCACTTTTCAAAAACCAGCAATTTCATTAAGGTGTGTAGACTTTTTATATCCACTGTAGATAAATGTGCTCAGCAATTCAGCGGACCTGCATTGGTTTTGAAATATTTTACAAGTAGAAGCTGAGGGTGAAGAGCATTAAAGTCCAGGACGTATACCTTTTTAAAGAAATGAGCGATCTTTAGAATCAAATTCAACATGACCACTTACTTTGTTGCGCCGGCCCAGCAGAAAGGGGTTAGACCAAACTAGTTGTTGAAGTGGATTCAGCGGATCTGTTGGAGAAAGGACAACATTGCTTTATAGGCAAAACTGAATGAGTGGAAGCACACTATCCACCCCTCTGCTGTGTTACGTTATCAGTGAAGTGAAGGCATGAAGGGTTTTGAATACAGGCAAATTTACTGAATGATTCATCAGTGCAAGTCGTGCTAATGTTTCTTACAATATGCTGTTGAGTTGTTGACAGACAGCGCTCCGGGGGAGAGGAGAGGCGAGGAATTCCTGTGAATGAGATCCATTTGTTAACTTTTTGGTGTTAGCAACTTCACATCACAGCAACAGCTCCTTCCATCTCCATCTGCCCAAACACCACAGTGTCATTCAACCACAGCCACACCCAGCTGTATGCAATCAATACATACACACACGTACACGCACACACACACACACGCAGGGTTTGAGGTAGTATGAGCTGCCAAGCCTCGTCTGTTTCGGAGGGTACCACTGCCCTCTGTTGGTGCTTCACGTGACAAACACTATTCACTATTGACGTATTTGTTGCAATCAAGTGACATCAATTTGGCCTTTGGCCTTGCTCCGATAGGCATTTGTACTATTTTCTGGCATTTTAAAGGTGAAATGATGAATTGAGAAAAGAACCAGCAGATTGATAGATCATAAAAAATAATTGCTGCAGCCGTACAGAACTGCATTCTGAAGGGAACATGGGTTCTATATAATATAACTAGTATGAGAATGACACTGTGTCCCTGTCTTTAGTCTAAAACAAATCAATACTTGAAATAAGAGCAAAAGTAATTTGCTAAATATTTCAAATTAAAGCATCACTCTGGAAACGCACACACAAATGACGTTATGTAGGAAAGTATCTGAAGTGTTGAGGCAGCAAGAGAGAGTGCATGACCTCACATAATCCACAACTAAAAGACACCCACACACACACATTAAGCTCATCCTCTGGCGCGAGGTGGCGATGTGATCTGCTCTAAGCTTCAGCATGTGCACCGAGGGCCGGGTTGGGGGTGTTGAAGGTCCCCAGAGGTGAACCTCTATTAGCACGCAGCATGAAAGTCAATGAAAAGGACCCCAATGTGCTCCAGCCCCCTGACAGTGTTAATGTTTAATGATATCTAAAAGGGCTACTCAATCCCCCCCCCTCTCGCTTTTGCTTTTATCCTCTCATTAAATATCCTCACAATATCATCACCTCCTCAGATTACAGCACTGACCCCGTCTGCTGAAGGACTCGCCCTTCACTGACAATGAGCACCTCTCTCTCTTCTCTCTCTCTCTCTCTCTCTCTCTCTCGCACACAGACACACACACACACACACACCGAAAAGATTTAAGTAGCCTTTAAGGGAAGGAAGCAGAGCACCATATATTGGAATATGTTAAATAATACTCTGTGTACACAGTGACAATTATGTAAATAGCTTATACAAAGTGTGTAAAAAATGCATCACTCTGTGTGCACATGTTTAATATGTTGTAACTGTGTCTTGTCGCAGCTAGGGGATTCATAATATAATAATGTGCCACCAGTGGGACTCCCCTCCCAGGAACCAGTGGCCGCAAATCTGTAGGCAAGAAGGAAATTATCTCTCAATGAGGCCTCTTCAGCTTTAACTACAGGGCAGAGAACCAGGCAGGCTTTTTGCTGCATTACAGAAACAAGAAGAACAACTAAAACTCGGAAAAATGAACATCTCACATGTTTAGCAAACACTGTGACTTATCACAATTTGAACATTAGGTCCAACATCTTTTTTACTCTATGGATCGATATCAAAGAATTCATTTTGTGCCGTTCACTTGTGTGAGGACTCACCCAGACTATGACCCTATAACGGGGATGAGTTATGAGAATGAAGCAGGTGAACCTTATTGGGTGTAAGTGCTGGATGAGCAGCTTTCACTGGAAGGCACCACAGCAGTCCCCACTGTGTACAGCAACGCCGTATTTATTTTAAAATAAAGGTTAAATTTAGATTGCCTGCACCTGTGTGCGTGTGTGTGTGTGTGTGTGTACTGCGTTTGCAACACAGACGAAAGTTGTTGTTGCACCGAGGTTGTTGGAGGTGTGCATGAATAAACATAACACACACTGTAACACAGGGACTGATCTCAGTGAAGACATGTGGAAACAGGTTATTATGTGAACACACGTGTCAACACCAGCATGAATATGCCGGTGTCATTTCTCGCGTGTGTTTTTTGTGAGTAAGCGTTTCATGTCAAAGTGGTGCGGCGTGAACTTGCCATTGAGTCTACAGACGCACTACAGCGGCTCTGTGAGGCTGTACGTGAACAGTGGTGCTTTGAGCTTAATGTTAATGTCGGCGTGCTGACGTGGTCTCAGCGACAATGCTGACATGGTAATGTTTACCATGTCCACTATCTAAGTTTAGCATGCGAACATTTTCTAATTAGTTCAAAACACAAAGTACAGCTGAGGCTGACAGGGATGTCCTTAGTTTTGTAAACCAAAGTATTGAGCAAATTACAAGTATGACCAGATGGAAGCACGAGAGGAAAAATTATTAAAGATAACAATTTATCCTTGGGGATTTAATCCACATCATCCAATAGTTGTTGAGATACTTCAGTCTGGATCACTGTGGTGGCGTTTCGAATTTTGGTGCCATAATCCTTTTGCAGGTATTGAGTGACTGATGTCTCTGGCCTAAAGACATCAGCAAACATTTGGGTATCTTTTCTGGTTTGCTCTGCCAGGCCTGTACTTCAGACATCAGTCATCAATCATCATCATGTGTTGCAAGTGCAACACAACGAACCCAATCGGATTGAGGCCGTAGGTGTAACATAGTAAGTGAAGACTGCTCGTGTAAAATATGTAAAAAGTGGTAATAGAATAAGTTAAAGAATATAAGGGGCATTACCTTGAAATTAGAAAATAACACATCATATTAAAATGAAATGGCACGTATTGTTTGTGGACACTATTTGGGTCGGGGAATGCGTCTGTGCATCTGTGAATACTCTCACTTTCAAAAGCTGCTTAGCTGCAGTTATTTTAAACATGGGGCATAAAAAACCTTGTATGAAATGATGCAAACACACTTCTCAGCACCACAATGCATCAAGGCAACAGACATGTACCGCTCTCACACAAATGCACACCACAGAAAAAACACCGCAAATGCACCACTGAGCATGTACTCTACACACACACACACACACACACACACACACACAGCAACACATTCTCTAGTCTAGGACACACACAAACAGACAGTGCGAGCAGGCAAAAAGTCAGAGGAAGTGCTTATGCCTACAAACACACTCGGGAGGGGCTGCACAGCACTTAAGTGGTCACTTTCACACACAAAGGCCAATCACTGGAGCTTAGCTGGCCCCATCAAGCTTTTTTAGCAAATGCTGCCGTGCTGAAATTGCTTGTTTAGTTAACCCTGTGCGTCACTGACAGGAATGCGGTTCCATCACTCAAGTCCGTGTTGTGGCAAATGCTTGGCTTTGAAGTCAGTTAGAGGGAGACCATTCATTGTGTGTCAGATGACTCGGCCTTGTCATTTGTGAGGAGGGATTAGTCATGCTGTGTTTGTTGGAGAGTGTGCATGAGCTTTCTTGACTGCTGCGTTTTAGGGATTTTATTTCGCTTCTGAGGTGTTTTTGTCGGCGGAGTTGCCGAACACTGACACTGAACAACTTTCTGAACATCGAGCAAGTTCTATGACTATCACACAATAGTCATTTTGCCATTTTAGAGAGTTTCTTGAACTTTGATGTGCATTTGCTGTGTTCACATCATCAAGTTCAAGGACTTCTGCTCGCTCAGAAATTATAAAGCAGAAAAAAGTTTGTCCACGTTGGCCATGAGGGTCAGAACACAACATTTCACACAGTTAAGTCCCGTTTGTTGTTGTGTTTTGTGAAATGTTCTGTTTACATACAGAAGGAATTCATGTTGAATTCAATGTGAAGGTGCTTAGATACAGGTAATTACAAAGAGTGAAACTGACCTTTTTATTTAATTGAATATGGTGTGATTCATACAGACGCCCTGCCATACATTACGCTTCAATTCTGTTTCGGACCAATCCATGTTGAAAAGATGGTTTTGGAATGTCAGTGGTAATAAAGATAAAATGGGATTAAATGTGTCATCCCTACTTGTCATATTTTGCCACTTGGGCAGAAGCCCCCGTTGTGTAGCTTTTGTGTGGTATCTTGATGCGGAAGGTTGACGTGAGGTTAATGTTGTGAAACGGTCACGGTTAATGTTGTAACGCGTGTTTAACTTTGAGAAATTGTGGCAGTTAGGTTTAGCAAAATAAAACCGATTTAGTAGGGGTGTGGAAAAACATCACATTTTTCTTGTGACTCTGTGGTGTAACGTCACGTGACATAACGTCAGTAAAAATCAATCAACGGTTGGTTTCATCTGGGACACGAACATTGGTCCCCTAAGTGAAAGTCCTCTTTGATTGACTATCCACCAACCTTCACTTTCATCCTCAGTACTTCGCACCATTAACACCACACCGTGGGAGTGAGACCAGGCTGCCTTTTGGTGGTAGAAGCAATTGATCAGGTCACACATGACATTTCAATATCATCGAAAAATATTACACAGGATTAAAATATATCAGATTTGATTTACATATCGACATACTAATGAATAAAACAAAGTGAAACATTTTAGGATATCTGCTTTAATTGATCACAGTGTATCCTGGTTCTGGTGTGGCCGTCCAGATAGCTTCCTTGGTTGTAGGTTACAGCTGCACAAGGCATCAACGCACAGATGGCTGGATGTGTTTGCATTATCCTCAATTAAACTGAGAGGTCATTTTCACTTTGTTATATATCCCTTCTTTGACCCCACCTCATCGGGTGTGTGTAAGTCATATGTCAGTGCTGTGCATGCACGTGTGCAAGGCCATGCTTTTGTCTGTGTGTGTATTGGAAGGGGCAAAAAAGCAATCGACGAGGCTTCAACCGGAGATGGAAGTGCCGGCTGTATATCTTGACGCTGGACATATTTATGCCCGGAGAGGCTCTCCTTTCTGCATGCTCATCATAGACACGGTTGGTGAACTGTGTGTGTGTGTGTGGCCTGTTTGTGCGTTGATAACAGGAGACCTTGTGCATTACGCATGTGGCGTACGCCTCTTTCTATTTGCATGTCATTTTATGCGTGTGTGGGCCTTTGACCAGTTTGTCCAGTGTCTTCTACATGAAGTTACACTTTTGGTTACTGAGAGAGTGCACTACAATTGCATCGTTAATCAAATTTGCTTTTTTTGGCATAATCATAAGTACGGTATTTCCAAAGAATGTTGCACAAGGTTTATCATCATATACCAATGCAGGATGTGAATGGTAAATGGTTTGTACATTATGATATACAAGGAGGACTTTCTGTGGCCTAAAAGGTATGAATCACTGGACATCATCAGCAAAGTAAATTGCAATGCCATTTTGAACCGAACAGACAATAACAAGTCCACCTCCTGAAGTTCTCATGTTGTGCCCACTAACAGTTGAGAAAGAGCAGATTTCTGAGTAGATGGTGGGTCGGTCAATCACATGAATCATTGAAGTTGCCTTTGTTTCACCTCAAATGTTACTTAAATTTTCCCATTTTGTTTATCATCACAAGACTGTAACACAAAAAATAAACATGAAAATGACATAATAAGGAAGTCCAAGTCAGCAGCTGGTTGTGGGCTGCTGATGCTCGATTCATCTCCTTTGGACTTAGACAGTGTGTCCTGCCTGTTGCTGTATATGACTCTACTGATATGAGCACATCGGCCAAAATCATTTAGGAATTGATCAGGATGTGTTGTGAAAGTAAATTCTGCAGAAGGTCCCTTTTGGTTGTCACAGATCAACGGACAGCAGAATTCCAAGCCACCAGTCTCTGGCCTGCTGAACCGTGACACGGCCTTTGATTCATTCAAAGGTCGGGACATCGTCCTCAACTGTGATTGATTCTTCTCTTTGAGTTGTTGCATGGAAGAGCTGCCATGCCGTGACCTTCGTCCTAGTGATGGGTTGAAAGTGTTGAAGGTTCCTATTGCCTATTAAAGTTGTTGCCTGACTGAAAACGCAGCTACAGAAATGTGTTCTCAGAGAGCCATTGGGATATTGTGCGGTATTCCACTTCAACAGTGGGAATAATGTCCTTAACAAAGAGATGCAATTGTATGTAATTGGTCCTGAAATGGGCGTCGTTACGCCCAAAACACACCAGGCAGCTGCGAAGTGCGGCTTGCCAACATTTTTTTAACTTTCTGGGCAGGGAGGAGTGTTCATGTCTTTTAGGCGAGGAGAAAGTCTGTGTAAGATAGGTTACAGTGTCAGGAAATAACAGGAGTCTGGTTACTGAAAAGGCCCCAATTTGCTGTTTATTCGGCTGCAGCTCGCTGAGTTGGGAGCAGCTTTGCATAGGCATTGCATGCCCCCCACCCAAAGTAAAACAATGTCATGCCCTCCATACTCTCCGTCCCAAAAACTATGAGGTGATGTCATCTTGATTGATTCATAGAGGTGCAGCGGTGACATGTGTCAGAGTTCCAACTGCATTTTCTGAATTTTTTGTATGCTAAAATGCGAAAACTGTTCAGTTGCTCTTGATTTGCAACAGTTAGTTTTTTTTACACTATAATAATATATACATTGCTGATGCTTAACCCTGAGAGATGTGCGAATGAGACTCGAGTCCAAGTCCAAGTCAAACCATAAAAAGGACAGGGATAAATATGTGAGCAAACTGAGGCCTGTCAGGACGATTGTATGGGCCATTACGTTGCGGTGTCTGATAAATTACATTTCACACTGGTTATTCAAATCAGTCCATCCTTTGTGACATCTGCGTGCATGAGTGTTGCGACATAGAGCTTTGAATACAAATAGCACATTTCTCAAAAACGATGATTATTTAATTTGTGTTCTTTTGACACCTATCGCACCTACAGTTTCATCTCTTCAGGTCAGAAGAAAATTACCCTCATGTTTTTGCAATATGTTTTGTTTTTCAATTTGCATACACACTGTGATGGGTGGGAAAAAATGACTCACCCTTTCGTTTTAGAATACAGTCTCGAACTAATTTGATCACAGTGCTTGAAGAGCCAGAATCTCTGGCTTTGAGTTAATCAGCATCTTGACATTTCCCATCTCGACTGAATCCTGTTTTAAAAGTGCAGTACCCCCCTGCCCAATATTGGGGGTCACCCACAGCTTGTTGGGGGTTGCAAGCTAAACGGAGGACTTTTGACAAGCAACTTGTTCAATAAATACAATTTCACCACCAATTTATTCCACAATTAACAGTTAATCACAGATTTAATTTTAAATTAAGCTTATTCCTCATTGCCAAATGCGTAACATTAATGTGATCGAGGATATGAGGCTCATTGATCCTACTTCTCCAGAATGAAAGAGGCAGATCGCCTCTGCCAAGTATTCAAATCTCAGTTTCACATATTTCTTCAAGAAAAGTGGAATTCTATAATGTGCCTTGTCTAACATATCCCAATTCTTTATACACAGTCAGCCAAATGAGTTCCATGCATCACGAGACATAACCCCCTTGTGTGCATGGATATTGCACAGCTGTTTTTTCCCCTGACTAGGACATTTTTTCCACAGATAAAAAGTGCCAGCTTTAATAAATCTGATAAATTACCAGTTGCAAACTGTTGACCATTCTATTTTTTTTTCTGACAGACTGTAATAGCTGATTTTCTCCTTTGTATCAAGACGTACTGCCAATGAAGCAACCACGAAGAAAGTCGGCTGCTCCGTTCAGTATCTTTCCCTCTCACTCTGACTCTCACACACACGTAAAGAGGATGGTCACCATTTACAATGGTTACAACAATTGCCATGACTGCAGACTATCAGAATGTCTTGACTAACAATTAGAAAACAGCTGACATGTTAATACACTTAACAGTGATTTATTTCACCGATATAGATTATGAGCCTTTAAAACAAACCAATGCCTTCTTGTGATCCCTCATCAGATGCAAGATCCAATGCCACAGACAGACTCAGACACACACCCTGCAGTGGAATTTTAAGGGCCAATACAGGTATTAAACGGATGTGATAGCAATATCGGCGTAGGTTTTACATGAGCACAAACATAAACAAAGATTTGAGAAACCAAGATATGTTTTGAAGAGGGCTTGTCAGTGTTCTCTAGTGGGACAACTGTGTAATAGAAACCCTATTTCTACCTCAAATACTTTGGCATGTATGTTCTGCATATTTCACATGGCATTCTCCTCTGCTGCTACCCACACAGTGTTTCCCACTCATAGACTTTACTTGGGCGAACTGCCAAGGTATATTAACGGAACGCCGGAGTATATTAGGCATTTTAAGCATTTTTTTCATTTTTATTTTATGATCCATCTAAAAAAACAGCAGCGTCCATAGTCGATTAACGACAGGCCGCAGCGGGTCACAGGGAGAGAGAGACGCCCTTGTGAAAAAGCAATGCTCCACAGCGCTACTAGTGGCCAAAAACGTTTAAGGGTACCTTTAATGCACAGATACACTGTATATACCAGGTATCTGCGATGAGCTTGCACTGGCACTATACCTATAGCCAAAGAACAATGTCTCTCTTTTAGGTTGTTTTAATTTTCATATTTCACCCAAAAAATGCAAAGCAATCTTGGTAACCCACAAATAAAAGGCATGACCCCCAAAATCGTCTTGCAGCCTCCTGTGGCATTCTGACCCTGCGGTTGAGAAGCCCATTGCCAAATGGTAGATAGAAGATAATAAAAGACTGTTTGATGTAACTACATCAATGAGGTCAGAGGCTAAGAAGACCTTTGAACACCACTGGTGCTCTGATGTACATGCAAATGAATGGAGCTAAACATCAAAGGTAAAATTGTTCCAATCCCCAAAACCTTCATGCTGTTCGTTGCACCAATGAACCGATATTAAGAGGTTGATGTGCGGATTTACAAATACAGTTGTTCTGATGGTTTCTGGAGACTTCAGTGTGTGAATGTCCATGCATGGGAATGTCGGTATAATTCAGTGCGGGGTAATTATATACCACCGAGCTAAAAGAGCCAGTTATATACATATTAGTTATATACATCCTGCATCGCTAAGCAGCATATGACATCTTCACACCTTCATCATTGAGCCTTTACTTAACATGGAGACGACACTGAAACTCTTTGATGTTCCAGAGTCTTTAACTACTTAATCCCTAAGAGAGGGGGGTAATTAAGAACCTCCTCCGTTTGAATGTCGTTTTTGTGTAGCTTTTTTAGTCTCTGAACGTTGTGCACACACACAAACACAGACACACACATATATCTGTCTTAAGTATAGAGACTTGTACATAGTGCTTTTGTAGCTTGACATCCATGCATTTGTGACTTCTCCCGTGGATATTTCAAAGGGTTCCCGAAGAATGAAATCAAACAGCAGAGATGAATTTATCCCTTCAAGTAAATACAGTGAAATCCCCCCCCCCCCCCCCCCCCCACCCAACAATTACAGTTACAAGCTTTGCACATGACAGCAGCAATATGCTCATGTGTGGTGAAGTGATTGCAGCTTGGGCATGTAGCAGAATGTACATTATTATTAAAGGGGTGTGTGTGTGTGTGTGTGTGTGTGGGGGGGGGTTAATCATGATGTCATACTGCTTTCCCTCTTGCAGAACGACGAAAGCAAATTAGCCGATGGATGAAGTTCCATCAAATCGGGGTGCATGGAGATCACACCATGCTGGTTATATAATCGGCTTCCTCTTTGGATTCTCCTGCAGGGAAACAGATTGTGGCTGAGCTCATGACGAGCTGTACAAAATGTCAAAGAAAAATCAAGCGGCTGTTCTTCCAGTGAATGTGATCCACTTGGTGTCACAGTGTCAATACCAATCCGTTGTCACTCCCAACGCATCAAATACTGCAGCTCGGCCAGTGCTCCTCGGCGTCTGACGAAGATGCACGGAGGAAGTCTTTAGCATGTGAATGCGACGCACAAGGCTTGATCCTATGTTAACACACCCACGTCCGTATTACACACTATTGATATGACTTGTTTGTCACTTGCTAGTCACGTGAGTCGTTAGTGTCGTTAGTCAAGTGAGTCAAGAGAGTTGATAGTGATGTGACTCGTTTGTCGCTCGCTTGTGCCGTAGTTTGTCACGTGAGTCGCTATTGTCATTAGTCCCGTGAGTTGTAGTGTCGTCAGTCAGGTGAGTCACATAAGTCGCGAGTCACATGACTCATGTCTGTCAATAGAAATATATATCTATATATATATATATATATAGATATATATATATATATATGGAAAGAGCAGATTGAAAAGCATCTTTCTCAGTAATGCTAAAGCTGGAAACCTCATGGTGTAAAGAATCAGTTGTGGTTTACTGGTAGTGCAAGAAGATGTACTTCAGAAACATCTCAGAGTGCAATGGCGTAAGTCTTTAGAGAGTCAAGTAAACGTCAACCCCGCTCTTTTCCCTTAACTTAACTTGTTAGTTTATTAGTAAAATCTATCTTCCGAAGTCACAAGTTTATTTTGAAAATATACTGTGCATGTAACAGGTGTATATAACACACATTGTCCCTGACAATAGGGGTTAACAAAGAGTGTCAAAGTTTGGGAGACATGATCAAGCGTCAGTATTTGACACGTCTAAGCATTGTGTCTACCTGATTCAAGCTTACAACATAAGGACAATGCTCGATTTTTTCAGGTCTCTGAATTATTGTTGCCATTGTTTTGGGGCTCATCTGAAACAGATTGTGTGTCTGAAATAGCCCTCCCAAATGTCATGTCGACAATGTCACCAGGTGACACACAATACACATCAGAGAGGAGATAAGACGACATGGCTATGTCACGCAAACAGAAAAGACAAAAAAGCAAAGACTAAGAGCGCCAATGTTGCACACCAGGTCTGGTCCAATATCTGAGCAGCTGCACTGACACAGATTCAGTATTCCATTAAATGAATAATAGAGGACGAAGGGAGTGTTAATTTAAGAGCATTCCCTCTTTCCTAATATGGAAAGAAAAGAAAGACAGACGGGGAGAAAGGAGCACACAACGAGGCACAGCTGAAAGGTGATGTTTTCTTGACAGTTATTTTAACAGGAGTCAATGCACACTTTCAGCATTATTTTTGGAACATCCGGACCAAATATTTCTCGTTAGTTATTATTTATTAGTTATTCTCGTCGTACACAATGAAAATTGTTGACTGTGTCCCCTAGGGGTTGTCTCTGAAATTTTTAGTGATTAATGAATTAGGTTGTACATATGGGTAGGTGGAAAAGCTCAGCGCGGGCTAATGGGATTTTAAGCTCTCCTTTTTTTCAGACCTGCCCCCATTTCATTACGGCTGGCCCCCCCCCCCCTACACACACACACACACACACACACCCGTCAAACCCACTACCTAAGATGCTGAACGCACGCCAGCGGCAGCATCCCGGGGAAGTGTTTTCTCAAGCTCGCCTCCTTTTTCTACATCTGCTTAAGCACACTCGGCTGAGTTCTCACTGACTTAGCAACCTCTTCAGCGCACGCTGTAAAGTATAAAAGTATAAAAATAAAAAAATAAAGAGAGCGTTCAGGGAAAGTGTGTCAGGGAAACAGAGAGCACCGCTATACCATAGTTTCTTCTCTGAGATAGGAGGATGGAATTTGAAAGAAGAGACCGATGCAGGAGATTAAACATGGCGAATTATAAAAACACATGCTTTGGAGTTTACAGCAGGGTTAATGGACTTGTTGCCCAGTCTTGTTCACCAGCCTAATAACTTCATCATAGGAAATGAAAACTCTTTATCTTAAAGTAACTCTATTTAACAATCATCGCGGCCTAAATGTTGAGAGCTGATAAAAGGAAATCAAAATACTCCCAATCTCGGATCTTGCACTTTAAATTGCGTAATCTGCTGAATCCCTGGAATTGCTGTCCTGCTGCAGTTGATTCCCTCATGTCTTATCTTAATGACACTTAAATATTCTTTTATTACATGTAGATACTTTGCAATTGGGTTTTTTGAAGTGCTTTGTCCTGCTGCCTTAAATATTTGGTACTAGCTACTTTTTCCTTCCCTTTTTGAATAATGTTTGCTGAAAACCACGGAGCACAGCTTTTAAGGGAAAACATTTTTTCCTCAAAGAATGGAAAATTATAATATACATGTTACGTGATAGTGTCCAAAATTATACCAGTCAAGAGATTTTATTATTATTTATGTTATCTGGGGGCGTGCACACATGTTCTCCATAGATTACTCTATTCATCCTTCAACCGTTTTTTGTCGTAGAACAGAAATAACATTCCTAACAACCAAAACATTGTGTTTACACATTTCTGTGTACCATAGTCTGTCAAACCATGTCCCAACGACAGAAGACGCTCTTGTCTGGAAAAGAGCTCTTCCTGTTCTATTTCATCCTTACTGACCGCCAGAGGCAGTGCTTAACACTGGATGTATCCCGTCTCGCGCATGCGCAGGTCGAATATTTATATCAACAAAGTCACGTGTGACCTCGGATGACCACCGTCATCTATAAGTTCCGGTGTCATCCTGAGCTCAGTCCTTTTTTTCTTCTCGCGTCGCAGGTTAGCTACCATGGTAGCTTAAACAAGGATGTGTCTACGATCAAGACATATTAGAGCTCGTCGCTGTAGCCTTGTGACTACCGGTCGGAGTTGCGGTTCTCTCGCCCTCCAAAGGCTGCGACGAGCTGTCCCTCTTCGGAGGGAACGGTGTGTTCGCCGTTCGGACATCGAGCCCCGGACTGGTGGCCGCCCCTATCATCGGTCGTCACCAGTCTGATAAGGGTCAGCTAAGTCGTGATGACAGCAATCGGTAAGATCGATTAACATTGTTTTCTATAACAGTTGTTTGTTCCACGGTTGGCAGAGCGCTTCCGCTCTAGTAATCGAGTGGCGCGCTAACGAGAGCGTAGAATTACGCTGTCGGCCCGCCCTTCACAGTGTTACGGCTATCACAGTTAGCAGAGTGTTCCTGCTCAGGCAAACTTTGTGAGACACTAGTCCGCATTGGCGTTGTGTACATGGAGATTTAATCTTTACATCTGACGTAATTCGCAGTTAGCAGTGTCTTCACTCAGGCTAACTTGGATGCTAGCTGGCTAGCTAAACAAAGCTGATACTGGGGCTGTAGCCATCAACTTTGTATCCTTACAGCTGTCACAGTTAACAGAGCGTCCTCGCTCAGGTTAACTCAGTGGGAAACTAGCTAAAACAAAAGCTGATACTGGGACTGCGTCCATCAACTTTGTATCCTTACGGCTGTCACAGTTAACAGAGCTGTCACAGTTAACAGAGCGTCCTCGCTCAGGTTAACTCAGTGGGAAACTAGCTAAACAGAGCTGATACTGGGACTGCGTCCATCAACTTTGTATCCTTACGGCTGTCACAGTTAACAGAGCGTCCTCGCTCAGGTTAACTCAGTGGAAAACTAGCTAAACAAAGCTGATACTGGGGCTGTAGCCATCAACTTTGTATCCTTACAGCTGTCACAGTTAACAGAGCGTCCTCGCTCAGGTTAACTCAGTGGGAAACTAGCTAAACAAAAGCTGAGACTGGGACTGCGTCCAGCAACTTTGTATCCTTACGGCTGTCACAGTTAACAGAGCGTCCTCGCTCAGGTTAACTCAGTGGGAAACTAGATAAACAAAGCTGGTACTGGGGCTGTGGCCATCAACTTTGTAGCATTACAACGATCACAGTTAGCGGAATGTGCTCGCTCAGGCTAACTCGGTGAATGCTAGTTATACTAAATCAACATTGAGGTTGTGCCCATTGATGGTTTTGACGCATTACGGCTGTCGAGTTCGCTCCGGCTAACTAGACTAAGCTAATACTCTGTGTGTCCATTGATTGTTGTAAACATTATGGACATATCGGTAGCGGATATCAGTTAGCAGAGTGCCCTCGCTCAGGCTAACTGGTAGCACACCAAGAGTTACAGCACCTGTCCAAGTGGAGAGTGTCCTCGCACTGTAAGGACTGGGGGGTTTTTTTGTCCGTTTTCACAGTAGCAGAGTGCTCTCGCTCAAGCTAACTGGTGGGGCACCAATATCTGCAGCAACTATCCGAGTGAAGAGAGTGTCCTCGCTCCCCTCTCACTAGGAGAACTGTTTTCCTGACCTGTTCCACAGTAGCAGAGTGCTCTCGCTCGCTCAAGCTAACTGGTGGGACACCAATATCTGCAGCAGCTGTCTTAGTGGAGAGTGTCCTCGCTCCCCTCTCACTGTAAGGACTGTGTTCTTTTTGTCCGTTTTTCACAGTAGCAGAGTGCTCTCGCTCAAGCTAACTGGTGGGACACCAATATCGGCAGCAACTAGTTTAGTGAAGAGTGTCCTCGCCCCTCTCACTATAAGGACTTTGCCTGACCTGTTTCCACAGTGGCAGAGTGCTCTCGCTCAAGCTAACTGGTGGGACACCAATATCGGCAGCAACTATCTTAGTGAAGAGTGTCCTCGCTCCCCTCTCACTGTACGGACTGTGGTCTGTTTTGTCCGTTTTTACGGTAACAGAGTGCTCTCGCTCAAGCTAACTGGGGGGACACTAATATCTGCAGCAACTATCTTAGTGAAGAGAGTGGGCTTAGAGAGTGTCCTCGCCCCTCTCACTATAAGGACTTTGCCTGACCTGTTTCCGCAGTTGCAGAGTGCTCTCGCTCAGGCTAACTGGTGGGTCACCAATATCCGCAGCGGCTGGCTAAGGGAAGAGTGTCCGAAGGATCACTCGCCACTGACTGCCCCCTGCCTGTTCTCTCAACCTTCAGCAGAGCGCTCTCGCTCGGACTGATTGGGAATTCCGCATAAACTAGTGGGACAAGGGTTCCACCAGAATCGCGGCCATGTTCAACTCTCCCGGCTGTAGGACCTGTATAGCTCCTCTTCAGCCGGAGGACGGCCCTGACCTCTTGCCCTAGCAGGGAGAACCCAGGCAGGACCTGCGGCATCACGCCTTGAGCAGTAGGGTCTGCTAGGCTGGCCGAAGTGGAACACCTGATGCGGGAGGTCTACCTCCCCCTGTCAGGGCAGCTGAATCCAGACCAACCTACCCTGGTCATTGGTATGGCGCTTGCACGCCGGGCATACACAGCAGCTGGAGCATCCACCTGTGAGTGCCTTCTTCAGGCACCTTCCCGCCCTCACCACCTTTTCTGTTCCTCCCTCCGAGGAATATCTGAGGGAGTTGCGTGCATGGTGGAGACACCAGGGCTCTCTCCCGCCTTACATCAGACCATGCAGGAGGTGGCAAATCTGGCCTTGCACGTATGCCAGCCAGTTCGACGACTATGGCGTCCATCAGTTTCCCCTGAGGAGACTCTGAGGCCCGATGCCAGGTGCCCTCGACCCAATGTCGGGTCAAAGATGACCTGCTATCCAGGGCTTAGGACACAGCAGCGCTGTGCACCGTATCGACAACTCCCTCTCCCACCTCATGCTTTCCCTCGCAGATTCTCTGCAGCGGGCTACTTCGACGCTTCTGCTCAGTGATGCTTCATTGCAGGCGTTTGCGCTCATATCGAGGGAACGTGGATGGATGATGTCCACCCTGGTTCAGACTCGCCGCCAGGTTTGGCTGGCGCAGTCACCCCTATCTGAGACATGTAGGAGGACCCTCCATACTGTCCCAGTGGAGCCTGGTGAGCTGTTCGAGTCAGCTGCTGTACAGGCGCTTCAGCGGACTGTTAGAGCTAGCCAGACCTGGCAGCAGTTCTCTGGTCTTTGCAGGGACATGCCTGCACCCCCAGACCTAGGGGTCCCATTTTTGGCCCACAAGGCCGTTTCTCAGCCTCCAGCTTACCCTAGTAGCGCAACAGGCCTCGGCGTCCTGCTGAGAGGCCGGACCGCTACCTATACAACCCTACTTACGTCCCCGTCCCCCCCGGCAGGGGTGCCAGGAGATGTCTCCAGGCCGGCTGTCAGGGTTCTTTCTCCCATCAGCGGATTTCCAAGGGAGAGTGGTGCACGTCTATCGACGCCTGTTCCCATGGTGCGTCACCACAACTTTCAGTCCTGGGTGCTTCCATTCGGACTCTCCCATCTCCCCATGGGTGTCCACAGTGTGTTACTGCTGTCCTTTCCCCCTGCAATCGCAGGGCGTGAACATACTGCCGTACTTAGACGACTGGCTGACCTAGGCGCCGTCCCGGCTTCAGGCGCCACAGGACACTGCTCGCCTTCTCTCACGTGGCCCGGTAGGCCTCAAGGTGAACATGGAGAGGAGCTACCTGAGCCCTTCTCAGAGCATAACCTTCATTAGGGTGGCCCTATGAGGGCCTGTCTGTCGCCCCAGTGCGGATGGCTGAACAGCCTTCACTTGGATGCCAAGTGGCACAGATACAGGGCAATAATATTATCGAAACAGTGTCTATTCATCTATTCACTATCCCCATGGAGGGAGTGCATATCTGGCGAACAGGGTCCCAGGAACCGAGCCCCAGGGGCTCGGTTCCATTCCACCAGGAGATTGTCACAACAGTTACCTGCCTCTCAAGGCGGGTGCAGGGTGACAGAACGGGACAGCCTGGGGGCAGTTGTCTGCTGAAAGACCGCAGGTCCAGGTTCTAGAGCTAGCGCTCGAGCACTTCCTTCCATGTTGAAGGGAAAGCATGTGCTTGTCCGGTGGACAGCACCTCTGCTGTGATTTCCCATGAACTATCGATGGGGCACCAGATCTGCAGAAGTTGCTACGGGGATCACCGTGGCCTTCTGACTTGGGAGGCCCCTCGCCTGACCAGCCTGTGGGCAATGTACCCACCAGGAGAATGGAACAAGGTTGTGGTTTTCCTGTTCCGTTACAAGCCTCCACCGGGAGAGTGGCGGCTGCAGCCAGACGTGTCGACCCACTGCCCCCACTGGGTCTCCCTGACGGAGGACCAGCCCTCTGGGTCAAGATGCCCTGGCTCACACGTGGCCAGAGGATCTTCTTTATGCCTTTCCACCATTCCCTCTGCTTTTGCTGTAAGCTTGTCAGAGTTCTTCCCCGACAGGAGGGATCTCCTGTCGCAACTAGAGGGTCGGATTTGGCATTCCAATCCCTGCCGCCTTCAATTAGGGGTCACGGGAGGGCCCGACCGGATGCCGAGTGGCTGCATAGAACCAGTCTGACGGACTATTCTGAATGCCAGTGCGCGGTCTACCTGCCTGCAGTACAAGAAACAGGTGGAAGCTGTTCTCCGACTAGTGTGCGGCTCAGAACAAGGTCCCAGTACAGCGCCCCGTGCCTGCTGTACTGAGTTTCTACAGTCTCTCCTGGATAAGGGCCGGTCTCCCCTGCATGGGACCTACCCTTGGTACTGGACAGCTTATGCTTGTCCTTTTGAACCCCTGGCACAGGCGGAGCCTAGATGGCTATCAGCAAGACGGTTTTCTCCTTGCTGTCAATTCAGCTCAATGTGGGGGCGAGCTGCATGCCCTATCAGTGGAAGAATCATGTCTGAGGTGGAACTCAGATGGCTTGGGTGTCACTTTCTGGCCTAAGGCAGTGTTTCTCCCAAGGGGGTGGATACGGTCACATATAAACCGGCCTATCCAGCTGGCAAAGTTGACCCCCCCCCCCTCCCCCATCGGGAGAGGAGAGGTCAAGGCTGCTGTGCCCAGTGTGGGCCCTCAGAGCTTATATGGCAGCCACCGCCTGCATAGTCAGTTATGGTGAGCCTAAGAAGGGCTGTGCTCCTTTTTAAGGGAAAAAGGAAAAACGGCACCTGTCCCACTGGATAGTGGAGGCCATTGCCGATACATACAAGGCGAGCGGCTGCGCTCGGCCATCCGGGGTGAAGGGTCACTACCAAGAGTGTCTCCACACCGAGGGCAAGCCTGAGTGGTGTGCCTGTGGGGGATACATGTGCGGCGGCCTCATGGGCATCGCCGAGCACATTCACCAAACACTACAGAGTTAACGTTGCCGGCCCTCACCCACTGGGGAGGGTTCTTGGCCAATTTTCTCTGCCGGAGCTAAGGGGTAGTTACTGTGCTTCCTCGTGACTCTTTTGGTATAAGTCATCCAGTGTTAAGCACTGCCTCTGGCGGTCAGTAAGGATGAAATAGAACGAAAGTTACGGACGTAACTACGGTTCTATGAATCCTGGATGACCGCCAGAGTTCTTGGTCACTCGGAATCCCGTGAACTCGCGAGAAGATTCCATAGGACTGAGCTCAGGATGACACCGGAACTTATAGATGACGGTGGTCATCCGAGGTCACACGTGACTTTGTTGATATAAATATTCGACCTGCGCATGCGCGAGACGGGATACATCCAGTGTTAAGCACTGCCTCTGGCGGTCATCCAGGATTCATAGAACCGTAGTTACGTCCGTAACTTTCGTTTTAACCATGAGCTTCGCGTTCACATGTAAGGATCAGAGCATGTCCATATGACATATTGCCTTAACGCAGCTTGACCGCTGGTTGTTAGACAAAATGAATAATAGTCAATATAGAAAAATATAAACAATAGACAATTTTGTATCGTTTTGACGGTGGATTATCAAACCATCAAATCAGATCAAAGGCGTATACAAGGCTGTTGAAGTGGCATTGTATGCACTATTCCATTGTACATGTCCACCTCATGAGCTGAATCCCGAGGTGAGCGTCTGCTGTGTCTGTTCGTGCCTCAGCCTCCAGCTGGGGCCAATCTGTTGGTCAGGTGTGGCTCGGTGGTAGTGGCCGCGGCCTTGCCAGCAAGCTGAGAGTACACACAGCCCACATACAGAAAGGGGAAGCTTACACTGGCAGAACTACCAGTAAAACACAACAGATACTAAATACCCCCATGGCAGTTCATTGTAACCGTTGTGGGAAGGTTTCTGTGCCTCTAGAATGACGTTTGAATGGGAACATGAATAGAGATGAGTTAGAATAACCTTTCTCATCGCAGTAAATGAAAAGGGACAGTGATGCAGAAACTATAACGCCAATACAGTCGCATGGCTAATACATCCCTACACATTAAGGGTTCACTTGCCATGTCGAGAAAAAGGGAATGATTTGCTGCGATGACAAAACGGCAGCGATATTATGACCTCTCCAGGAGGACATCAGACGACAACCATTGATGCATTAAATCCCAACGGAGGGACTTCCCCCTGTGGTCTACGGTGTAGGACAATACACAGTCTGGCTACTGCTAGCCAGCTCCATCCAAGAAGTAGGGAGCGAGGACCCTACGCCGGGTTGGATTATATCTAAATAAAGCCCCGGCGGTGTATGAATCACTGCGTCACTGATCCCCTCCGCTTCCCAGACAACAGGTTTGCTTTCTGCAAGCTGTCACTGGCTTTCCACTCTTTTCAAACAAAGAATAAAAGAGAGGGAGAAATCGAGACTGTGTGAGGGAGAGAGGGGAGTTGACGTTCATCACTCGAGTGCCGTGGCTTAGCCTAAGAGGCTTGAATAATCAGTATGTTAAGCTGTCAGGGTGTGCACTCGCACCTACCACGCGCTTACAAACTCCTGGGCGCTTTTTAATCAAGCAAAAATGCTGAGAGGCAGTGGCGAGTGCCAAGAGTCCAGGCTCAGAGATGAGCTTTAGAATATCTGTTACACTTTCTCCTGACATCACCAGACGTGCATTTTCACTGTAAGCTGCAGATGCTTCTGTTTTGTCTTCTTCTTTCTTTTCTTTAAAAGAGGACACAGTGAATTTTCACCAACTTGTTATGTGCTGTAAATCATCATATTCAGTACAACTAGCTCATAGTACGACGATTCTCTGCACGTTCTACAAATAGATTCCACATTCACTGTGGATGACGGCGTTATCTACATTGCTTTGGTAAAATCCAGCCTACTGTGCATTCGAACGTGTGTTGTCCCACTGCACTATATGTGAGGCAGTACTGTCAGCAGCAGTCGCCAGCATTGCTGAACTGTCATCGGAGTTTGATAAGTGTTCTGCCTCGGCTTGGTGAAAAGACATTACTCCATTTAAGTGCCATAATTATTTACCCCAGTATCATCATAAAAAAATCTGCTTCAAAGTGCTGTTGAAAAGTTGACTGAAACGTCTCCCCAAATAGTGCATTCGTGGGAGTTGCAATGAGAAAATCATTTATTAATCAGAAGCTAGTTTGTAAACGCAGCGCTGTGTTACTGGTGATTTCCAGCACTGAAATGCGTCCGAAGTTCCACTTTGTATGAGTGATGGAAATCAAAAGAGAAACACTGACTTTTCATGTAACACCACGAGGCTGACATTGATTGTTTTAAAATAAAAACTAGTGCAGCGCCTGTTCAAAACGCACATGTTCAGAACAGGCTGATTGCTTAGCCTGTGGTGTTGCTTCCTTGGGTCCCGATCAACACACCCGCCATGACATAGTTGCATCTGCTAGCAAGGCTAGAGCTTACGCTTCGTTTGAGAGCAAAAGCTTGCATGATCATCGACGGAGAGCGAGCTGCACCCAGCATGCGGTTCTGCTGGTGTGACAGTTAATAGTGGTCCCCTCGCCATACATTACACAGTGTTTACATAACCCACTATTAATAAATAGCTCACACTCCACACTGCACCCCATTGGGTCCTCAGCAATACACCCACCAACTGTGAAGTCGATCGGATGAACGGTTGTCAATACAATCAAAGGACAGACACACAGACAGAGTTTTCCTCCATTTTAGTTAGATAGTTGAATATCTAACAACTACTGATGCAGTTACTTGAACTGCAGCAAACGTTAGCATGCTAACACGCTAAAAAACAAGGTAAACATTCCTGCGTACCTGCTAAGCTGATCAGCATGTTAGCCTTGCCATTGTGACCATGTTAGCATTTAGCACAAAGCACTGCTGTGCTTAAGTAAAACAATAAATAAATCAATTATTTACATACCGATATGAATGCATAGTATATATATATATATGTATATAAAGAGGTCAACATGCAAGAACAACTCCACACAGGCCAGGAATCGACAGTATTTGCCACTTCACCACCATGCAGCGCTTTAGAGGAAGGTGAAGAAACTTATCGTCTGACCCCAGGGCACTAATGCCGCTGAGTGACAAACCCTCAATTTACGAAATGGCCGGGATAAACTCACAGAGGGGAAAAATTATAGAATAATGAACAAGATTAAGTTTCCATTCTTAGCATTTGAGCTACTTTATTGAATCATGAATATTTCACAGATTAGAGGCCCTGATATCCGGCGTCTTTCAGAAGACCCAGAGGAAGACATGGGAAACTAACTCTGCCGTTAGTGAACATGAACTAATATGCTTTGTTAAACTAAACATCTGAAAAGTACCAAAGTTGCATTGTAAATGTTGGAACTCGGCAGAAACTGAAGAAAGGACGTTAAGGTGCAAACCGCTCCGATTATGACCCCATCCTCCTTGTTATTTCATCTACACTCCTGAGAAGCAGAAACACTGAGCCACAGGGACTCATCCAGCTGTGAATAAAGGCTGAAGTTGATCTTCAAAGCAAAAATAAAAATAAATGCTCTATGTTGAGGTAATGTATGTCAAATAATGTAAAGAGTGCTGGTTTTGAAATTAATTTGTAAATGGAGGAGCATCAACCCCCCCCCCTTCTACTCTGTTCATCTTCCCTCTCTTTACTGTAGACTGATTGCATGAGATAAAATCTGTGATTAAGATGGTAATAAATAAATAATCATAAACTGTGGATCGAAGCCTTAAGTAGGCCTATATTAATATGCTAGTAAGATCCTGCTACATAACTATGTATGTGCATATTATATGTCCCCAGAAATCTTAAACATAAATCAGGGTGCGCACTAAAACCATGTCTTACTTAATCCCTGTATTTTGAATATATATTTTAATATATTATTAGGTACAAATTTTGTCTTTCTTTGTAAACCACTCACAAACTGACTCATCTAAGTGTTTATACGTCTTTGTTTTGTTTATACATCTTTGTTTTGTAAGTCTACAAAATTCATCTCACTAACTCAATAAATATAGTGTCTATATCAATTATGTATTCATTTTGAAAGCTTAGACTTATCTCATCCATTCATTACACACACATAAATATATAGACATGATGCCACCTGGTCAAATGTGATCCTTTTTGGTTGATAATGGTTCCTCGTTATTCATTGTACTCATCATTGTACTCATTGCTTCATTCATTGTGTTCCTCATTTATTATTTCATGTGTCTGTTGAGTAGTTTAGTTTTTAATTAATAGATCAAAAAACACGTTATTTATGAAGAAGTTGATCATGTTATTGGCGAGTATATGAAATTATTGGTCACTGTACACCATATCAAGAACTCCGCAGCAACCCTGAAATCTTCAGATTCAATTGATTCATATCAGTTGTGGAAGTTCTCTCTGTTTTTACAAAATTGAATCTAGTCTCAAATTCTGTTACTTTAAATAATTGTGTCTGATAGCTCAAGCTGCGTTCCATCACTCCCCTCCAACTTTCACTCCAATTCATGGGTTTATGATTCATAAATTTGGATTATTCATTATCGTTACATATTTCGACATCAATACATTCTTAATTCTTCTTTAAATTAAATTATTATTATTATTAGTATTAAATCTGCTACAAGCAATAATACATCATCACAAACTGAATTATAGTAAAACAGCGGCAGCTGGATTCCGTTAAAGTAAATGAAAACAGCAGTTTTGGTTTGAGAGAGTTTGAAAAACAATGGTTACAAATAAATCCTAACTGGCGGCAAGGAGTGGGTTGAAAAGGTAACCCATATCATACCGAGGTCAAGGATGATATTCCATATCAGCCCTTCTTTCCATTGTGCTTGTCAAATGTCAAACTACTGCCAGATTATTGTGGCACATCATTCATTGCATCCCTCTCCTCTTCATTTCACTTGGTTTCCACAAGCACTCATTTCAAACACCATGCGTCTGTTTTAGCAGAATTCACGGGAAACCGTCACACCTTTCCTGTTGTTTTAACCAAGAACAGAATACTTTGTACAAAGTCTGACCTAATATACAAAACTAACTGTTTTGTATATTGTATATGAGCCCTAATGTAATAAAGAATTAACAACACAAGGGTAATTCTGTCACAACCGTCCTCCACGGGTATACGCGTAGTTCTTTGATCACTGCAGCTCTCTCAACTCCAAGCCAACAATAATATGTTCTTGTCACTTCACCACTTGAGCTGGTTCTCCAAACCCCCTGCATTAGCGAGTATAAAAATAGCAGGGGGCAGAAGAGGCTGCCTATTTATGACCATACTTCGCCACCCAGAGTGAGCAGCGGGGAAGGCTGAAGCCCTGTTCCTGCTCCACCTTTCCCTCCTCAACCCGCAGCCTCTTCCATTTTTCCTCTCCCAACTCTTCATCCTCTCTGATTGATCTTGCAACCCTTCGCCAGCTTAAATTACATCTTTGCAAGGAGACAAAAAGGCCCTCAGGTTTCACAGATCATAATTCTCTCCAATAGCTTCCACTTCTAAAAGGTGCCATGGTTAATTTCAGCCTCTGGCACTGCATCACAGCCCCCAGCCCCTCGCATTCTGTTATGAATTATGACACAGGATAGATTGTTTTTTAAGTTTACAGCCCAGCTCAGTGACAGAAAACTGCTAACCAATCAAGTGAGTGTGAAGGAGGGAGCGAGAGGTAAAAACAAGTCAGTGGCAGCAGGAGTGATCAGCCGCTTGCTGACCCTGTGGTTAGATTTCTGTGCATCACTGTACACACACATATCCCCTGCTAAAACACTGGCTCTAACTTTTAAAAACAACACACTGTTTTCAGGTTGATCTGTGAAGATGACTAAGGGTGCACAAGTCTGCATCGCCACAGCTTATCAAACTGCATTCCTAAACATGGCCACTGCCCAAAATGGAAGCTCTCCATGGTCTTTTATTTTCTCATTGTAATGAAGATGAAAAGTGATACCCACGCAGGACAAAAAGAGAAAAAAGGAAATGCTAATTAATAAATATATCATTCCAGCAATCTTCAGCTTCTTTGATGAAGCAAAAGGAAGTGGAGTTAGATCATGGTGACGGCGGGACAACATTTGCAATTTGCAAGTGTCAGTGAGAAGCATAGAGCTACAGTAGTGGCAAATCAATCTCTAATAACTAAAGGTAAAATGTACTTGAAAACGTTTTTGTTTTCTAAGTTGTTTAAGATTATTGATGACCACTTCATGGTCGTAATGACGCTTCATTTGTACTCATTTTGCAGCATCACAATATCTGGATGTGTGTTGTGTGTTAACAATTTAGGTTTGATGAATGTGTCGAAGTTGGACACCAAGTATTACAAATTTAAGTCCACTAAATATTACTCCATACACGGCACAAAACTTTGATTCAGCACATTAAAAATGTTATATTCGATGTAAATTCCTATCGTGAAGAAGTAGGCGCCAGTGTGCAGCTAGTTTTCCAATAAATGAACTATAAAGTCAGCAGCCAACGGACCAAACACATTAATTCGTCTGCATCCAGACGAAAGGACTGAAAGGGCCCCCCCCCGCCATCATCCAAGACGGCAGCCAGTCAACGTCAGTGGCCTTTTTCACGCTGAGCCAGTCCCTACCCAGGCAACTCCCGGCACACTCTGTGCCCTGAGCCAGGCCAGCGGGAGATCCGGAACGGCTCGAATGGGCCAAGGCACAAAGGGCCAGCTGCTTGCAGAGCATTGGCCTTACATAGAAGGAAGCAGGGCTCACTGACTATGCTGGATACATGTGAGCCATCTTTTTACAGTGCGGTTGTTCCAAATGGCAAATTAGCAGTGGAAAGAGGAACACATTGAAAATGAAGACCTTTATAGAATATGTATTAATGTATAATTACTGAGGATTCATTGAATAATAACAAGCAAGTCAACTCGTATGCCATCCTCAGCTTCATCCCCGTCTTGTCTTAGTGGCATTATTTGAAAAACAAACGCCTGTCCGCTCGAATTTGATTTGCTGCCACTTCAGCAGCTTCATTTGCTTGTTGCGCTCAGCTCAATTCCCAAACCTTCACAACACCTAGCGACCCTGACTGACATCTGTGGCATTATGTGATGTGCAAGTGTAAAACTGGTCCGACACGGCGATGCACACTCGTTGCCTGCATCAACCACATGCCGCTCAAATTCAGCTGAAAAAGCAGCGGCTTACGGAGGCAGCATGTAAGTGCACACACACCGCCGAGGCTCATAAATATGTCATTCTACAAGGAGTTTTATGTATGCATTCTTATGAGAGCTTACACTGAAAGAGATGACGTGCGGTAAGTGCATTAAATATGGCTGCAGAAGAGCTGGAGAGAAAGAAACACAAGTTATATTGGCCAAGTATAGTCTTCAGTTCTCTCAATGATTTGTCTTATCCTTGAATCCTTGACCAAACCTGGACTATGCTACTTTTGTTGATTTAGAGATCATTATTTTCAGATGATGATTAAAGTTATTGACCTTAAGCTGTCACAGACCTGAATGATTCCATTTTGTTAAGCGCAAGTAAGAAAGAGCCTTTTTCTATAACCAATAAATCATTTCCCTCTGAGTCTAAACATCATCTGTTCATTCATAGAACTCACAAAATACAGCTGAGTGCTTGACAATAAAGTCAATCTGCCAAGATTGTTTTTATTGGTGAAGAACATTTTTCACCTTGATTTGTGTTTTTGTTCAATAAGCAATATAACTTTGCATCCAGCCTGAACTCCATAGAGGCTTAGAGGCCTCCTATCAACATGCTGTTTTTGATGATACATGTAAATCAGAGTCTGGGTTAATGCTTTGCTTTAGCATCTGGCTCAGAGCCAGCTGAGCATCTGAGGGTTAGCGCAGACAAACACTTGCATGTTTCGTCACGAAGTAGAGACACCCAATTTACACGTCCTAATAAAGTAACCTGAATGCATGAATATGTGACCGCCGCCAACAATGTCATAAAAACACTCTTCACCGACATATTTATGGTCAAAAAACATTCTAAATATGTTAAATATGAGTGATATCCAGCGTTAGATTTTAAGTTGTCAGAGATTTCCGTCATTTTCATTCCGTTGTTCCACACAAACTATCACAATAAAAGCCTCTCTGTGAAAGCTGCTCCCCCTCGATGAGACAACCCAACATTCACAAGATGCTTTGTCACAGATGCTCTTTTTGAGTAAATTAGAAAACGATTATCACAGAAAGAAAGGTCAATCTGTCTGATAGAGAAGGCCAGGGTTTTTTTTTTTATCGTCACAGGCGAGTCACAGGCAAACTTTATATGATTGAATAATGAAAATCGTTCAACAAATTAAAATGCCTTGTGTAAGACCTGGGATTGAATTACAATATCAAACCTCCCATTTTTAAGTAAAATAATTGAAAAAGCGGTTTTCCAACAGCTGACCAACTTCTTGGCCGTAAATAACTGCTTTGATGTTTTCCAGTCAGGTTTTCGACAGCACCACAGTACTGAAACTGCTCTTGTTAAGGTTTTCAACAACATCCACTTAAACAAAGACAATGACAGAAGTTCAGTCTTAGTGTTACTGGATCTCAGTACTGCATTCGACACGGTCGACCATGCCATACTCCTAGAAAGACAAAAAATTTGGGTGGGACTCTCTGGCACAGCACTTAACTGGTTTGAATCCTCCTTGAAGGACCGAGAATACTTTGTGTCTGTAGCTGATTACACATCAGAGCTGACTAAAATGACATGTGGTGTTCCCCAAGGTTCAATACTGGGGCCTCTTCTGTTCAACATCTACATGCTTCCACTAGCTAAGATTGTGGAAAACAACAAAGTGTGTAATCATAATTATGCAGACGACACACAAATCTACATAACTATGTCACCAGGGGACTATAATCCCATACAAAAGCTGGGTAACTGCATTGAACAAATCAACAACTGGATGTGCCAGAATTTTCTTCAATGAAACAAAGATAAAACAGAAGTAATTGTTTTTGGTACCAAGGACAAACAATTGAAAATCACCGCTCAGCTTTAATCACTGATGTTAAAACCCACAAACCAAGCCAGAAATCTAGGTGTAGTTATGGATTCAGACCTCAACCTGAACAGCCATATCAAGACAATTACAAAATCAGCCTATTATCACCTGAAGAATATATCAAGGATTAGAGGACTTATGTCTCAACAGGATTTGGAAAAACCTGTCCACGCATTTATCTTCAGCAGACTGGACTACTGTAACGGTGTGTTTACAGGTCTCTGTAAAAAGTCCGTCAGAAAGCTGCAGCTGATTCAGAACGCTGCAGCTCGAGTCCTCACTCAGACCAGGAGGGTGGATCACATCACTCCAGTTCTAATGTCTTTGCACTAGCTTCCTGTCCAACAAAGAATTGACTTTAAAATCCTGCTGTTGGTTTACAAAGCACTGAATGGTTTGGGACCAAAATACATCTCTGATCTGCTGCTACCTTATGAACCATCCCGACCCCTCAGGTCGTCTGGGACCGGTCTACTTTCTGTTCCCAGAGTCAGAACTAAACATGGAGAAGCAGCGTTCAGTTTTTCTGAACAAAGTCCCAGAAAGCTGCAGGTTTGCTGAGACCCTCAGCTCATTTAAATCAAGATTGAAGACTTTTCTGTTTGCTGCTGCCTTTAATTGAACCACATTCAATTAATATATTAATCAATTTCCTGCATTTCTGCATTTTACTACTGTATTTTATTTCTTACACTGTTTTAAAAAAAAATGTTTGAATGCAATGAATGTTCTTAATTGTTTCCTTTTCTTTTGCCTTATGTTTTGACGCTTTTAATGGTTTTATGTGAAGCACTTTGAATTACCTTGTTGTTGAAATGTGCTATACAAATAAACTTGCCTTGCCTTGCCGATAATAATGTTGTGTTTGTTAATTAAAGTATTTTTTTATGTAGGTGCTATATTGACATTAAAATAATATGATGACGTAATAAATATAGGAAAAAAACCATCCGATTTTCAGCCACATTTGCTCCTCAGTCATATTTAAACATTTAAACACCCACCTCCTCAGAACCACACCACAGAAACAAAACACCACACCAGGAGAAGCATTTCCTCCGTTGTTGACATTGTTGTAAGGTCCAATTTTCAGATATGATCGAGTGGCTTTAAAAACTCCAGGCTGACAGTATTGATGTCTCAAGCACTTTAGCAGTATCTCTGTCTCCCTCACAAATACACACACACACACACACACACACACACACACACACACACACACACACACACACACTTCCCCTTCCTGGTAAAGTACAGGATGTGCGGATGGAGAACTAAGCAGTTTCTTTTCCTGTGTGTGTGTGTGTGTCTCCTCTGCTGTTGCCAGGAATGCTTTATGGGCCATGTTAATGTTGGACTTCTCTTGCTGGAGAGATTGCTTGATTCAATCAAGCAAGTCAATGCCTTGTAAAGTCATTACACTTTGTGCAATGTCATGCGTTCTGGAGCCAGTGGACAGTCCTGTGTGCTGTCCCGGCATCAGTGGAAGTGGCCTGACGCGAAAGCACGTGTGCCTGGCGCGTCAGCACCTATAAATAGCCATCACCAACTAACATAAACACTCTTCAAAAATGAATGAGAGATACATTTTCCCGTAACTAAAAATACAGCATGTTGTCCTTGTGCATGTCGACTTGTGCTCTGGGCAGACTTAGAAATAAAAGGCTTGACTCACTTTCCCACCGAAATTTGCACACGCTCAAAGCCAGAGGGTATGAGATTGCAAAAGACAAGAGGAGAGAAGATGAAGAGATTGTGTGGTAGAGGGAGAGAGAGAGAGAGAGAGAGAGTGGGGGGGGGGGGTGGTGTTGATATCAGAGGATGAAGAAAAATACAGTGACCTCACTGATATTATCCCCTGCAACTGTGTCACTTTTCTGAGAGGGACAGAAGCGCTGCAGGGGAAACTTGAAATATGCATGCAGGAAAGGAGGAGAGGCCAGAGGGAACAGACACAGCCGAGTGTAAAGAAAATGAAAACAAGAGCAGAAGGAGAGGCGGGAAGCACTTTTTAAAGCCTCAGCGCCAGCTGAAGGAAGCAGAGTCTTACCTGTTCAGAGGTTTTGGTGGGTGGGATGGAGAAATGAGGAGAGTCAAAGGGTGGTCTGGGTGGTAGGGGGGGGGGTGTCTCGGTCCGGCTGAAAGCAGGGCTGTAGGGTGGTCCAGGAGAGGGGAGGAAGGATGGAGTGACAGGGAGCAGGGAGACGGGGAGGCTAAAGGGGGGAGAAGAAAACGCTGCTTGCCTCTCCTTCCCTTACTCTCTCTCTTTATCTCTTTCCTCCCTCCAATATACACACACACACACGCGCGCGCGCTCGGAGGCAGACACCAAAACCCAGAGTCACTCAGATAATAGGCAGAGAAGGAGTCTTTACATTTACACGCTCTGCCACAGGGGGAGGATGGGGAGAGCTCTCCTCCCACTCTCCTCCAGGCAGCCAATGGGAGGCGGCACTGAGGTGTCCAGGCAGCCAATGGAAGGGGAGGCAGCCGGTGCTTTTGCCCCAGCCAGTAAGTGCAATAGCTCATATCCAGTTGAAATAATTACAATATGGAAAGAGTCGTGGAAAGCTTCCCCCCTTTTTTTTTGAAGGACAGCCCGAGCCTTGCGGTCCAGCCAGGGAGTGTGATTTAGGGCTGCAACAGACATTAGAGTGATTCGATTCTGGGCCTCTGAATCCGGCACAATATCACCGCATGGTCCTCTGCAGACCTGGCAGAAACCCTTCTGTGCCACACAGAAGAAAGAAGAAAAAAAGAGGCTTCAGTCAGCTGGAGTTTCAGAATTACTCATGTGCGGTCAAACGAGCCGCGCATGCACAAAGGCAGGAACACACGACGACATGCATGGCATGTGTGTTCACAGTCGCAGGCTCTCACACACACCCACATGATCAATTCCCTTCTGCCACGCACAGTACATTTACACTCAGCATTCTCCAACGGCGCCCATCAACACCGAGCAGGGAGAAAAGTGTGAAATTTCATCAGGCGTTGTTGCCCGTATGTTCACTGGGGAGCATACCTCACTTCCACAAGTCTTATTCTATTTCCCTCCCTCCCCTCCCCTCTCAATCGATGGCTCTGGCAAGCACCCAGCTTGGTAAATGATCAATGGTGAACTGTCAGGTTGAGGAATGAAAGGCACATCACCATTCCACTCCTTATTCTGCACCGGGGAGTGAAGGAAACAGCCGTTATACTGTTACATCAAGGGCCTTCCAAAGAAGCAGTACTTTCCCGTTGTTCTTTTTGTTAGCAAACACGGCTCGGAGACCTGCTGAAAGATTTTGCGAGGGATGGAGGGAATTGTCATTCACGGCTGGAACGCCAGCTGTGGGGGGGGGGGGGGGGGTGCAGGTTTTTTTATATACAGTTATATACTGTATATCGCTTCTTCATGATTTTTGGGCAGGAGTACGCCCTGGACAGATAGGCAGTCTACAACACACAGAGACGAACAAGATCACACTCACGTTCAAGCCTGTGGGCGCTTCAGTGTTTTCATTTCACCTAACTTGCACGTGTTTGAGATGTTTTTAGAGGAAATATAAACACATATAAACTGGCAGCAGTCAGACACTGGGTTTCCAGGAAACGCTAGTAGTTAATACTAGAGTATAAGTACATTTTTTTCTGCCATCTCCTCTCCTTCAGCTTAAGATCCCTTGTCAACTTTAATCTGGATAGGCTTGACAATGTCTGCCAATGCTTATGTCTATCCCCTTTCCCAATTTCAGACATGGAAACATGTTCAACCATATGTCTCCATGAATTCAGTTTGTCACAGCTTTACTTAGATGTGACAGGACCATTTCAGAAATAACCACCATACACACAATGCTAATGTGACCTGGTGCAGGGAGAGGCAACTATGGCACAATGGAACAGCAGAGTTCCTGTTTAATGAATTGTATGTGAGGCATTTTGCTGGGTCTTTCTTTGGTAATAATTCATTTGATTACCTTTTATTTTATTCATAAGAACTGATGACTTTATATGAATTGAGTTTCAGGCGGCAGCCAATGATTACCTTCATTATCGATGAATCTGCCTTGTATTTTCTGGACTCACTGTTTGGTTTCCAATAAAGTGATCGTGGTACTCTTGAAGCAGAGCAAGATGTGGATTTTCTCTCTCTTTCTATTGCCTCATTTCCACTGCGTGCTGCCAGCACGGCTCAACTTGACTTAACTCGCTTGGAACCGTTCTTGTATTGGTTCTCCATCAGCAAAAGTTGTGGATGAAACTTGGTACCACCTTGGGCGAGGAGTCCTGTCTGCATTGTCTACGTTTGCGTACATGAACAAAATATTTCATTTTTTGCCCTTATTCTGATCAGACAATATTCCTGCTGAGCTGTTTTCATGGCTAATGAAAATGATTATTCCACGAATCTTTCCTTTATATACCACAACATAAAACACACACCCCATGATGTACGTCCTGAATAAGACCTGACGCCTTTAAACGAGACATATTATACTCATTGTCAGGTTCATACTTTTTATTTTGGATTTGTACTAGAACATGCTTTGATGGACAAAATAAATCTTATTTTTTCTCCTATAGTGTCTGTATAATACGTGTTTACACCCTCTGTCTCTCTGTTTTAGCGCCGGGATCTTTAAGCCCCACTGCAACCTGTGACTGTATAGTTGCGATACCACGATCTCACGGAGGCTGTGTGCATTTCTCCATGAATTGAACATATCGACACTTTCACAATATTCACAGCCTTTTACGATTGCACCGTATACATGTCCAAATAATGCTCCTGAAACCAAATAACACGGGCTCATCCCACATGTCTTCATCAGTCCGAAACATGTCCTAACCTTATTCAATTTAGAATACTGTAATACAATAGTGGAATATTAGTATGCATGTAAACGTAGGGAGTGACAAGATATTATCTGCAGTGGAAAAATAAATTGAGAGAAGCACCTGGTATCATTAGTGAGTACAGTTTTTACCTAAATCTGACATAATTCATTTCAGACTTCTTTACATAATTGTAAATTCCTCTTTAGAGTTAGATTCCTTTTATGCATTAGTTCTCGCCGACAGCTCCACTCCACCATCTTAAATGAAATAATATAGAATTCAAATCCTCTTCATACAGTATATAGTACATAATCACCATCAGCTGTGTGAAGAGGTTAGTAGAAATTAAAAAAATAAGGAGATCAGAAGACATTAAGTGTTATTTTCCCATCTAGGTAAAACAGTTGCATGTGCAGGGCCTGCAGATCATCATATTACTCTCCTTTTGAAAGATCTTAGATTTGCAAAGGGGCTAAAAATCAATGAGGCTGTCAATACCTGTGTGCATTATAGCATGGTCAGATATGCACAGCACAAGTGTGGCATCAAACTGTCAGTTTAGCGGAGAGTAAAATCCAGAAGTTTCTCATTCTGTGAAATCAATATCGCCAGATGGGCGATGGATGAGAAAAGAATATCCCATTACTGGGCCGCCCCTTCTATAATGCCGTCTTACGATTAAACATACAAGCATGATTCCTTGTAAGGAAAATAATTTCATGGATATTTATAATGTTTTTACAGGATTTTTCCCTTTCCTGCATGCATGAGTTTGGATCTCGACGATGCAATGATTGTTCATTATCTCGCCAATGCTGTGTATTGAAATGTCTCTGGACGGAGCAATTGGCGGGATAGTGCGATCTATGTCCTATTAGGACAAAAGGGGTCACGGATTCCAAAGGCAACACCATCATTTACAGCAGCATACTTTCACAGAACAGGGCTGATAAGAGGCCCGTCTGCGTGTGAGAAGAAGAGACATAAAAAATTCATGAGAAGATGGAAGGAGACGTCACATCGAATATGTAACCAGCTGCACTGATGACCATGGGCAGTGAACTGTGTGAGGTTGGTGAGGGAGCTGTGAGCTGCCACTGTACTGTAGTAGACCAGACCTGGGGGGATTGTGAGTTACACGATCACGGAGGTCTCAGAAGATGCAAAAAACAAAAGAATGATACATATAAACATATATTTGTTTTTAGCGGTTATTTGGTAGTTCGTGGTAAAGGGTCTTCGTTGATGAAAAGTCACAAACAGCATTTAACAAGAGTGGGCATCATTTTGGTTCAGAATTTTAGCAAGAAGATTCATTTTCCCACAGTGCTGCTAAGTGACATTGTCATCCAGATAAATAAATAAAATATAGATGAAAACCATTCCATTGATTAAATTGCATCAGTTGTGAAAGGCAATCAACGCTAGAATAATCTGTCTTGGGCCAGCGTGGTAAATCACGATCTTTTCACCTCTGTCCCTGAAGCCTGTTTGTCAGTAAATGGCTTCACCGTGACTTTGAATTGTGCCTTTCAAATGTGAAGATCTTGGAGCAACCTGGGTCAGAGTAAAGGAGAGGGCGTGTATGATGAAGTGGTCAAAGCCAATGCTAGGAATATCCACTCACATAGCATCCTCCTTCATCAATTATTTAAAGACCGGAGGGAAAAAAATAGACTTAAATGCCATATATTCACAGGGGGATTAAAAGACAGGGAGATTGTTACTCATTATCTATCTAAATGTCAGTGAAATGTGAAAGCCTTGCGGTGGGACTCAAGTACTTCAGACACTACACAAATGTTGCTTAAGGCCTCCTTATTACCCTTTAATTTGATGGGGAGCATGTTGGCCTACTTGGAGGCAGAATGCATTAAAATGGTGATATGTGAAGACATTTAAGCAAGTAGTCTTTTTTTACACACACTTATCTTCCCATCTATATGATAAGGTTGGTAATCCATAAAAAATAAGCTTGCTCTTCTCTCAGATGAAACACAGCACAAGGTCACAATAGAAAGTGGCTCTGTAACCGAGCCGAATCCAGTGTTAGATCTGGGTTAATGTGAGAGCGAGTCACCAGCATTGGATAAACACAGACCAGAGATCTGACAACTGTGGCTTTTCGCTTCCGCCCCGAGCGCAATTAAGTCCCCCAATATCTGGTTGTCACCTTGTTGTATCATTACCGTGGCTGGATCATTTCACTGTACTTAGCTATTACTTGGCACCCACTAAATATAGCTTTCCTCAGGCAGACAGTGTGATAGCACCTCGCAGCAAAGCCAGCTGCGGGTCATTACATCCCAGCCACCCATCGCCCACTCTAGGACTCACTCAGTCAAGAAGACTTAAATGGATAATACGCCACTCAATCAGTTGTGTTTATTTTTCCCTGAAGATTTACTCAACCAAGGACGTTGAGGAATCGGACAGGAGTTATGATGCTGGTCTATTTTTCCTTCAACCGGGGACTGCGACCCCTCCCCCACAGTCAATTAATATAAGCCTTGCAGCTCTTGTGGGGCCGCTCAGTTGGCTGAGATGATTAAGAGGCAGATTTGATGAAATTGAGTGGGAAGTGACTGTATTTACTGATTATTTTTAAGGAATGCTGGCTTTTTTATTACGGGTGGTGCGTGGATAAATTCAGCTGCGCCTGATTCGTAAATGACCTGCCACTGAAGATGATGCCTTAAGACTCCCATCTAATACAGACTTAATACTAAATTTTATTGAAATGTGAAACTTGAATGAAACTGACCCGAGCAAGATTTTACAATGTTCACTGTGCTCTGAAGTACGGGCCTGTTAATAACCTGTCCAGGAAACTATTCAGCACAACATTAACTGTCTCAAAAACCAGGCTGATAACCATATGTTGTACAAATTGTAACCCTAGCTCTATGAAGAGGATCTACTATACAGACTTGTCTAGTGACACCTAACAGTGCAAAGAAATTTGCCTGATTAGGTGGCGAGAATCAGTGACAATCAAATAGTCCGGTGGATATGGTATTAGGGCGATACCGCACTTTTAGGTGTTCTGTTATAAATATAACAAATTCGGCAGAGGAAACCTTTACTCTTGCTGTACTTTGCCTTGGCGTCATCTCTCTTCAGGACAAATTTTCTTAAATGATTTCTAATTAGAATATTTTTGCATTTCAATAATAGTTTTTACTTAGCCTTTCTGTGGCTATCGCACAGATGCTGCTCCTGGTCCGGTACATTTGTGCAAACATGGTGATTTATTCACGCACTCTAAGGAGTTATTTAGTACATTAGTTATTTTCTAATTTGTATTAACAGTATTAGAAATAGGCTCACATTTAAACTACAGTAGACTACATATCATGATTTATTGGGAGAACCCAAGCAAATCTATGTAAAACATTAATATTTATTGCAAGATGCAAACAATGTACTGTTAAATACAAATCACTTTGTGTTTGTCTATTTGCCTGTTCTGTTCAAAAACTGTGTTTTGAGGCACTGATGGGCTTTCAATGTCATTAATAAATGCTTTGTAAGGCATAAATAGTCCTCACTTTAGATGAGGTCACATAAAACACCTTACTAACGAGTAGTAACTACCTTAATACATCATGAATTAATCATGAATTGCAGTATTAATATGAGTTTATGAAACATATATTAACATAGTCCCTAACCATTATATATATAAATGCATGAATAATGTACATCTAAATAAGTGATTAATTATTTACTACCACTTTATAAACTATCTTATTAATCATCTACAACTCCTTAATAATTGGTTTGTAAAATATATAATACTTAATTTAGAAATGGTGACTCCATCATTTATAAAGTATGAAAACACAATAATGAAGCACATAATAGACCAGCTTATTAATCAAGAATGAAACATGTATAACTGGTGTTATGAACTGCATACTAATGAATTATTAATGTAGGAACAATGCTTTATCAATGATGAATTAAATGTTTACTCATTACAAATATCGCGATTAAATATTTTAATCGTTGCCCAGCACTAATATGTATATATATATATATATATATATATATATATATATATATATATATATATATATATATATATATATATATATATATATACATATTAGTGCTGGGCAACGATTACAATTTATAATCGCAATTAATCGCATGGATTTTTTGCGATTAATCGCATTGTATGGCAAAGTTCAATAATGAATTCAAAAGTAGTGTATTGCACACTTTTATTTTAAAAGTACTGCTATATGAAGGGCAATACCATTTGGTTCACGAGATGCAGGTAGTATGTTTCATACTTAATGTGAATATAATTCATACTTTGTTGGCATCTTATTCTGAAATCCGTATGTTCGTCTGAAGAAACCGGATGTTGTCTGACGTTAATGTTTCCGCTAACTTTCAAAGTCCTTCGCTCGCTCCCGATTAGGGTTGGGTATCGTTTGGGTTTTTTCCGGTACCGGTGCTAAAACGATACTTTTAAAACGATACCGGTGCCTAAACGGTGCCTGAACCGATACTTTTTTCTTCAAATTGAACAATATATTAACTGTTTAAAGTATATATATATATATATATCTATATATATATATACTGTAACTATAAATAAATACAAAACACTTGGCTTCAAACTACAGCTTCAAACTTTAACTATGAACAATATGTTAACTGTTAACAGTTTACAGTATAGCCTACTTAGATAAATATAAATAAATACAAAACACACACACACACTCTGTACACACACTACAGCTTCAAACTTCAGCAATTATTTTGCAGAAATATGAGCATATTTTCCATCTCTGGCAAAATACGACACGTCTCATGGCTTATTTTATTTTACCAGTTGGTGGCGGTAATGCGCCAATTCGTCATTTGCCAACCGCCAGTACACCTCAAAGGAGGAGAAGAAGAAGCCTGTGTTGTTGTGCTTATCAGCGACAGTGCTAAATACCCCGTTGTAATAATACTATGAGTGAGGAGCGGAGGACTGAGTCCTGCTGCCAGGACGGAGTCATCAGAGTAGTGTAAAAAAAGTATCTCAGCTCAGGCACCGAAAGGAAGCACCGAAATCTGCGTTGCGTTTCGGTCCGGTAGATACCGAACGTATAGGAACCGGTGCCATATTGGCACAGAGTTTCAGTACCCAACCCTACTCCCGATCTGTGCCGTTTAAATGCGTTTACCGTGAATTTCAGCATATAGGTGCACTCAGTGGCGGGCCGTCAGGGCCTGCAAGGCCTTCTCTGCTGGCCTAAACAGAATCACAAAGCTATTTATATAAAAAAAATATATATATATATTTTCTAATTTAATATTTTTTCTTAAATGCACATGTATTATAATTTATAAAAATATTTTTCCCATTATCTCATTTTCTCATTGCACAGCTACTGTCTTCCTCAGTTGCTCTCAGTTGCTCTCAGATCTCACCTCTGTGTCTCTATGTAAGAACAGAGCCAGAGGCCTGCAGACTCTCGCCTGCAGCCAGTGCAGATTCAAGTACATGGGGACGATATTGTTGATTGTCATAGTGTTCAACTAATCAGATCTTTAGTTTGACATGTTGGGCGTATTCTTTGACGTGTCAGCATCTGTTAGCAGCCTATAATGACGTCAGCATTACGTGCCGCTCATGTCCAGGTGCATGCGCTGCCGCGATGCAGAGTGTGCTGTGGTTGGTCAGTGGGCGAGCACGTGACTAAAGTGAAACTTGTGCTTGCTAGCAGAACTGAGGTTGTTAGTAGTCAGAGTTCAAGTGGAAAGATATGGAAGAAATTATGGCATTTTTAGTTTTTTTTTACATCAAATGGCGGAAGGACGAGAAGCTGATTTAGTGGCGGAGTTACTGGGAACGCCTTTCTCAAGAAGGTGTCAGGATCCAGGATCCCGGTCTGACCCGTTGTGTGTTTCCCCTGATCTCCTCTCCTCATGTGTCCTGTCATTCCCCTGTTTGTTATTGTGTGCCATGTGCTCTGTGTTTGTCCTCTGCCTCCAGCCACCTCCCATGGCCACACCCTTGATTGTGCACAGCTGAGGACACTCCAGCCGATCACCTCCTGCAGCCTGACACACCAGACTCAGGTCCCACTAATGATTCCCCTAACACTATATAAACTCTGGTCCTGCAGTCTGGGGTTGTCAGGTCGTACCATCTTTCACCCGCTTCAACCCCGTGGCATCCTCTGCCCTCCTGGTGTTAAACGGATTACACACCGCCGCTCTGCCCTCCGTGGTGTTTACGGACTACACTCTGCTGCTCTGCCCTCCTATGTGTTCAACAGACTACACACGCCGTCAAGCTGCCAGCCCTCCGGTGTCAAGCCACGGGAGTCACACCGTCGATCTGTCTACTCTGGTATCGGACCACGGGCTCCACACCTTCACACACATTCTAAATAAAACATGTTTATATTAACTTCTGTCTCCTGTGGTCTTGCGTTTGGGTCCTACCTGTGAACTCCCGTGACAGAAGGACGTTTCCTGACAAACTGGACATTGTAAGAAATGGCCGGCCAACCCCACAGCTAGCAGCCCTGACACAGCCAGGAAAAGGATGTGTGCTCCACTTTCAGTCGACAAACTATGAACGGTATTCCTGGCTGACGGGGTCGGAGATGATCTGCAAATTGTATTGCTGGGGATGCCTGTTATTGGCGACTGTGGAGAATTTCAGTATTAAACATAAGTATGATTAAATAACCCCCCTAGTGCTGAGTAGAAGTGTCACAACAATAATATGTTAGTCACAATATGTTTACAATATTCTTACTTATAGAGGGTATTATATGTTACAGTATACCAACTAATTGAATCTATTGAACCATAAAAGTACAGTCACTAAAGGTATTAAAACACTGTAAGAATAGTTTGAGGGTCAGATAGGGATTCTGAATGAGACATGCAGCAAATGGAGGATGTGGTCAGTGGGGAGGACAACTGACCAGAGGTGGAGCCAAGAAAGATGTTTTGCAAGGAGCAAAGCTGTTTCGCTAAAGAATCGATCCAGGGAGGGGGCAGAATTCAAATGGAGCCAATCACTAATCGCCACGGAGGGTCATTCATATGTTTAATGACTGTTTCGGAAACCCGATTCAGTTCCGTTTTTCTGATGCGCGTGCACAGTAGGAAGCTTGAAGCAGAAATCTCCCTGCAGCATGCTGAAGCCTCGCATCCTTCTGTTTAAACCCTAACACGACTGAACGTCTTGATGTATGCAGCCATGCTGGATATAGTAACCTGAGCTGCCTTAGCAAAGCCGCTACACGACACCAAAGTACGGCAGGACACTTGCAAGCTACGGTGGTCTTAAAAACGTTTGGAAGGACCCGAGTGGATCTCCAGATCAACGATCAAGTTCGCAGGGAGACGGAGCTCCACAATGAAAAGGTTAAGAAGAATAGGGAAATCCTGAAAAGACTGATAGATTGTGTTAACTTTTTGGGTCAACAGGAGCTCTCATTCAGGGGACACGATGAATGTAAGGAGTCCACAAATAAGGGAAACTATGTGGAGCTACTTTCCTTTGTGGCTGAGCACGACACAGACTTCCACTACCACCTTTCCACGAACAAAGTGCTTACCGGGACATCAGGCAAAATACAAAACGACCTGATCAGTGCTATAGCTGAAGTGATGGGAGAGGAGATCAGACTGGAGATAAATCAAGCACCCTTTGTCGCTATTATGGTGGACGAAATGACTGATGTGAGTTGTACAGTGCAGCTGGCACTGATGGTCCGTTATAGATACCGGCGTCAAGGAAAGGTTTGTCAGATTTTACGATGTTACCGATGTTTGACGATTTGACGATGTTACCGGCAACAACAGAGCTCTTCTCATCCGATTTCTGGAGGACCACGATTGTCTGGATGAAGTCGTGGCTCAGTGTTTTGATGGCGCAGCGGTCATGGCATCTGGACTTAATGGCGTACAGGCTAAAGTTAAAGATAAGGCTCCTCTGGCTTTATTTATACACTGCTATGCCCATCGGCTGAATTTAGTGCTGACTCAAGGGGTCTCAAAGCTGAGAGAATGTTGAATATTTTTTTCACATCTCAACGGCCTCGCTGCATTTTTTTCCAGGTCCCCAAAACGCACACAGCTGTTCGACGACATCTGCCAGCGGCGTCTTCCTCGTGTGGCACCAACACGTGGCAAGATAGCTCCAGACTGGTCAACACAGTCTTTGAAAAGAGAGCTGCCCTGCAGGAGCTTTTTGAACACATTCTGGGGCACCTTGGCGAGTACGACGATGAATCTGTGCGCTGTGCTGACGGATACAAAGCCCACCTGGAGAACTTTGAGTTTTGTTTTTTGCTGTCCACTTTCCATGGGACTTTTGAGTATTCAGATGTGCTGTTTGGAGTACTGCAGAACAGAAAACTGGACCTACAGTTCTGTTTGAAAAGAGTGGATGAGTTTTGTGAAACTATTGAGAGAGAAAAGGGACAGTTTGCTGACATCTTTGAGTCCACTGTGTGTGAAACAGGTGCTCCAAGTGCAAGGAGAGGCCAAGCAGAGGGAAACATTTGTGCACGGTACCAGAACCTCCACAGCGATATCTTGGACAACATTCTTGTCCAGATACGAAATCGGTTCAAAGACCACGAGAAATTAATGTTTCTCTCCCTCCTCAACCCCCAGCAGTTTGAGGCATATCGGAAGAAATTCCCGGATTCGGCCTTCTCCAGCCTAACGCAGAGTCACGGATCTCTTTACTAGTAAATAGTGACTGTAAGTAATAAGACCTTTCTCAGTTTTACATGCAAACTTTATTATATGTTTGACTGATGACAATATGAATTGTACAATATTCTCTACAGAATTTTGAAAGATTATCAAACACACATCTGTGAGTTTGACAAACATTACACAGCATAAATATGGTAATAACTGGGGTTTAAAAGTGCATTCCAATACAATTACAAATTACCTGTAATCAGTAACCCGATCCAATTATCACAATATACAAGTAATGTAAGATGAGTATCTGTAATTTTTTGATTATTTCAATACTAAAGATGTAGTAAAAGAGAAAAAATCATGCTGAAATTTCATGATTGTGTTAATAAAGCAGGAAAAGATAAACAACAACACAGTACAGTGCAAGTCCTGCCTTCCAGCTGGGAAAATGTTATCATTCAAGTACTCAAATTATTTGGCCCACTAGTGTTGCTGGATGTTAACAGCAGCAGCAGTACCCATAGACATTAAATGACGCTGTAACAGGTTCTCTGCTACCCGGTGGGTCTGGGGAGCACAATGACGCCAGCACACGGTTGAATGACTGTTTCAAATGTTCTTTCTTGTCATACACTGACTGGGCTTGGCCGTGTGCTCTCCTGCCTTGCCTCCGAGCACACGCCGCGGGAGTTTTCCGTGATCTCCTGTCCTGTCCGTCTCAGCATAGCACTGTCGCTCGTCCCGAGCTGGCCCTCTCGCCTCCGTCGCTACTGTGTGATTAAATACAGCTGAGAGTGAGACAATCAGGATTAGTTTCAGCTGCGCCTAATTAAGTCCCTTCCCGGCACCCTTCCCCGAACCACTCCCACACTCCGCCCCCTCCACAGCTGAGCCACCGACGCCCGCCACCACAGATGCATATTTGTAGCGCTGTACAAAATGCCTTTTTTCCATGAAAGCCTCGAATGAGGTTTTTCAAAAGAAGCTTTGAATGTCTGTCTATGATGTCATCACCTTGAACAATTGGCAAGATATGTTATATGCAAGATGTAATCTGCAAGATAAGGCTTTTGACCTTTGAACTCTTGGTAGAACAGTTAATCATGACTCAGAAAAAGGTCTGGTCTTAATATCACATGTTTATTACAAGATAAGTTTATCACATGAACACTTACAGCTTTACATAACTTGTGAAAAGAATGCTTTGACTGTTACGTCAGTTGTTATATGATCTTTTAAATGTCAATGATATGCGTACATTTATTACTATGAAATGTTAACTTGCACACTGAATACCTCCTAAGACCATATTCAAAGAGAAATCATGCGTGACTTAGCCTGATAGCAATAGTCTCTAGCTCTACTTACATGATTACAATTAGCTTCATTATCATTCATTCTGATGATTAAAAAAGGCAAATGTAGATTATAGTTCTGTGGATGAAATCATTTTTGTTTCATATATTCCTGTACTCTGTAGTTTAACTGCCTGAAAAATCAAAGTATTGTACAACTATTTCCGACTTCGGTTTGATCCTCAGCTTTCTTTCTGGCCGCTTTTTCATACATTTCCTGCAACTTTTCTCTTTCTTCACTCCGTTCTCTGTCATACATTTCCTTCATTTTATTCTGCATGTTCACCATATTCTTTTCTTGCTCCTCTCTGTCTCTCTGTCTCTCTGCTTCTCTCTCTTTCCTCTCCCTCTCTCTCTCAGCCTTGAGTTGGTCATTCATTTCATTCTCTTTTTCATATTTTTCCTGTAGTTTCCTCTCCAGTTTCTCTTGGTCTTTCAGCATTTGCTCTTCTTTCTCTTTCAGGATGCGTTGTTGCTCCTCTATCTCTTTCCTCTCCCTCTCTCTGTCCTCACCCAACTTCTCCATCGTCTTCTTCATTTCCTCCTCTCTCTCTTTCCTATCCTTCTCTCTGTCCTCACCCAACTTCTCCATCGTCTTCTTCATTTCCTCCTCTATCTCTTTCCTCTCCCTCTCTCTGCCCTCACCCAACTTCTCCATCGTCTTCTTCATTTCCTCCTCTATCTCCTTCCTCTCCCTCTCTCTCTCAGCCTTGAGTTGGTCATTCATTTTCTTCATCTCTTTTTCATATTTTTCTTGTTGTTTCTTCTCCAGTTTCTCTTGGTCTTTCAGCATTTGCTCTTCTTTCTCTTTCAGGATGCGTTGTTGCTCCTCTATCTCTTTCCTATTCTTCTCTCTGTCCTCACCCAACTTCTCCATCGTCTTCTTCATTTCCTTCTCTATCTCTTTCCTCTCCCTCTCTCTGTCCTCACCCAACTTCTCAATCGTCTTCTTCATTTCCTCCTCTATCTCCTTCCTCTCCCTCTCTCTCTCAGCCTTGAGTTGGTCATTCATTTTCTTCATCTCTTTTTCATATTTTTCTTGTAGTTTCTTCTCCAGTTTCTCTTGGTCTTTCCGAATTTGCTCTTCTTTCTCTTTCAGGATGCGTTGCTGCTCCTCTTCGATTTTCCTCTCTGCCTCTTGGAACATCTCGTTGGTGTAGTGGCTTCCTCCGTTCTTCTGGGCAACATTTCTGATCTTCTGGAGCAGCTCAGTGACCTGAGAGCGATCCTTCAGCTTATTATTGAAGACATGGTACTGGCCATTACATCTGTCCACAAGTTCCTGCAGGTCCGGACAATCCTCCAAGAACTCCTCAATAGGTGTGTCAAGAAGGTCACCATGAGTAAAGAGCACCATGCTGTATTTGTCTGCAGCCTCGCCAAAGAGTTCTTGAATTTTCTGCACCGTCTGCTTTTCCTCTTCAGTGTATCTGCCCAGCTTGATGATCACCAGGAACACATGGGGTCCAGGAGAAGCATAAGAGATGCACTGGCTGAGATCTTTAGATGTTTTCTCCATTTTAAACCTGGTGTCAAAGAGGCCCGGGGTGTCGATAACAGCAACATGTTGCCCACCCGCCACAGTGTCGCCCTTGGAACAGTTTACAGTCATAGACTTTCCACCGAACTTTGATTCAAAGCACTGTCGTCCCAGAATGGTGTTTCCAGTGGCACTCTTCCCAATTCCAGTCTTCCCCACCATCACTATCCTCAGCTCCTCATCATTTTTTCTGATGCTTCCTGTGTAGAAGAATGAGTGAAACTGAATAAGACTCTACATCAGGTTGTACACACGTTGTACTCAATGCAACTTGTACAGATATAGGAGAAAAGAAGCATCCATTCTGCTGCTTTTACAGAGCCAATAAAGGAGTTTGTTGGAGCTTCCAATTGACAACATTTGTTGCAGACTTTCATTTGAGACAAATAAATGTTCTCATCTGGCTTTCTCTCCATCATCTAATGTGGCGTCCATATACTGTTCAGTTCACCATTTACAGTTAAAGGCAGCAGGTCTTTTAAAGTGCCCCCTCTGTCAGCTGGAAGTGGAACTGGAAGTTGAAAACCTGACTGCCTATCCAGACTGACACATTTATTTGAGGGTGTCTAAGATTAAAAAAAATAAAAAATCTTGATAAAATAAAAAAGTTAATAATAAATTTGTTTGTCAGTCACATCACTTAATAAATCAAAGAAAACTCTCAACTGAACCTCCCTTCAAAAGGCAATTCAACCTCCCTACCAAATAACAATACAATTACAAACAGAACAAATTAACTTTTGACTCTCATTCTTAACAAAAACTGCATTCATCTGACTGGACTATGGATAAACTTTTTTTTTAAATGTTCTAATGATGAAGAAATTGTTTTTTAAGTATTCCAGAATTTATATCAGGTTAGATTCTTGGTACTAAAGTCATAAAAACGAAATGTATTTATTTGTATTTGTATTTAATCTTTATTTAACCAGGTGAGTGTCATTGAGATTAAAAATCTCTTTTTCAAGGGAGACCCTTCTACCCAGTAAGTCTAATACAGTATTAGTTTATAGATGGTACAGAGGAACATTTCATAAAATTAGATTCAGCGGTGAGCACTGCTATATCAACATACAATAATTTACTTTAAAACATAGATACAGCTTCCGACTTACCTGGGTGTCTGGCCATGTTTGGGTTAAAGAGTGGAGTAAATACTGCAGCTGAAGTTCAGAGTGCGTCTCCTGCAGCTCTGTTAGAACGGCCCTATATATACTGAACAGCACCCACAAATAGAAAGGGAAACCAAAACCAAATTATGGAGGTATCAGTTATGGAAGGATATTTTAAGAGATGGGGTAAAGGTGAGAATATATACTAAATACAATATAGTATAGTATATCATTCGGGCGACCATGGCTCACTGGGATAAGAGGGTTGTCTGGGAACCGGAAGGTTCGATCCTCGACTGGGACGTGTCACGTGTAGAAGTGTACCTGAGCAATACACTGAACCCCCGGCTCCCCGAGCCCCTGTCATTGGCAGCCCACTGCTCCCTCCATACAGGGATGGGTCAAATGCAGAGACAAATTTCCCCCTTAAAGGGATCAATATAGTATAATAAATTTAAAAAATAGTCTTTAATCATTTTGGAGTATACATATCTTGTCTTAACAAAGAAAGCAAGAGACATTAGTTATTCTAGATGAATTAATCAAGATAGTATTACTGTTACCTTAAACAATCTCACAAGCTGTGTCACATAACACATTCAGTTATTAACAGATCTTTAGTTTCGGATACATTTTTAAGAGTACTTTCAAATGTTTAAACCTTGATCCCTTTCCAAAACACATCCATGACCTCAGGTTGAAAATATTGAGAAAAAAAGACAATAATTGAACTCTGCATACAGTAATGACAATAACTTAGTATATCCCAGATAAATATGGAACTTGTGTGGAAAAGTATGTGGTCATTGAGAAGTTGTTCTCAATGACCACATGTCTTAACATGCCAGCTCGCTCCTCCGGGTCCCCAGCACCAAGCTCCGCACCATGGGCGACCGGGCCTTTAGCTCTGCAGCGCCGCGCCGATGGAACAGTCTCCCTGACCACCTAAGGGCAACAAAGACACTGGTCTCTTTTAAGACTGGCCTAAAAACCTTTCTATTCAGGAAAGCCTTTCTGACCTAAATCACTGTCAGTTATTTCTTTTGTGTTTCTGTACATTCACTGGTTTTTATTATAGTTTATTTTTTAACTATGTTTTAACTATGTTTTAACTGTTTTAACTGTGTTTTAACTGTGCTTTTTACTATGTTTTTACTATGTACTGGCTCTGTGGCACTCTGAGATTTTTTTAAATGAAAAGTGCGTTACAAATAAAATGCATTATTATTATTATTTGTCACAGTGTTTCCTATAACTTAACTTTCGCTGTTGTTTGACTTCTGTTTGAATTCAGCCTTTCAAAAAAGGCTTATTCAGTCTGACAATTTGTCCCCTGTTTATCTGACTTCTGTATCAGGCCCTGCTGTACTTTCAGGAAAGTCCCTGCATTACAACAACATCCCTGAGCATTTACAAGAAATGGCAGCACTTCTTTAAAGCAGCACAAAGCTCCCCCTCCCCTTCAGTATTTACAGGAAAGGGCAGCAGTTCTCTTAATAGTGCAGGGCTGCAAGAAAGTGCGAGCCAAGTTTATTTTAATATGACATACTCAAATACAATTCAAAGTGCCTTTCAAAATGTATTAACCACATTAACCAGAAAGTGCATCAATAGAAATGAAAATAAATTAGTTAAAATTTGGAAAAAGAGACTTACAAGACTAAATTTTTAGGTTCTTAAGTGCTTGAATACTTAAGGTTTCGTTGATTCAACATATTCACACAGTGGACATATGGCTCTGATATCGTGCTCAGGGTGGGAAGGAATCGCCCTGAAACTAGTCAAACTGCTGTATAACTATGGCAAAGTGGAGCAAACAACTGTTGAGATAATGTGCATATCATACTTTGTTAAACTATTCCTTGTTGTTATGCCGGTTCACACCGGTCGCGTTGATTTTTTGACGCGCGTCGAGATTACATACAAAGTCTATGCACAGACGCGATGAGACTGGCGCGCCGCGATTTTGCGATGGCGCGGCGCGTTGGACGCGTTATTGCAGTGCGGTGGACGCGTTGGACGCGTTGGACGCCGCAAAATCGCCAACGCGCGAGTTGAAATTTTTCAACTTCAGCGACATAATCGCGTGACGCTGTGGCGCGATAGCTTATCAGCGTTGAGTTGCTCCCCCTGTCATCACTGGCTTTCTGCCGTTGTTGAATCAGGAAATAAATCCTGTAGCCGTCTGTGTTCACCCAGAGCGCTACGATACCTCATATCAACAGAGACTGGACCAAACTATGCGTATACATGTGTGTGTGTAAACCATACGATACAAACAATGAATAGACGCTGCCGTATTTACGTCTACGTGACGTTATTGAGTGCTGGTGGAGCTGCTAGGATGTTAGCATAGCCTAGCACCGATCCATCAGAGCTCCATTGAGAAGACAAGTAGCCTACAAATCGGCATCATTACGTCTTTATTTCGGAGTCCCTTTTTGTCGGAGAAGACAAGTACAAATCGGCATCATTACGTAGTTATTTCGGAGTCCCTTTTTGTCGGTTTATTGCCGTTGAATCACAGCCAAATCAGTTTATTTTGTGTTCCTACAGCTGTAGTAAACAGCGACCGGTGGCTTGCTAGACACAGTGAATACAGCTCGATACAATCCACGGAGCTCCTCTGAACAATATTATGAACCAGACATGACGGCGTTTGGCATTCCGATGTTTGAGGGACTTCCACAACACGTACAGAGCAGCAATTGTCCTTATTCCTTTCACAGTTGACAGCGGAAATAAATGGCGGCCATGTGAACGGCTTCCAGGACGTTAAACCACGCCCCCTCTCCGGCGCTACGAGATTTTGCGGCGTTTGGTGTGAACACGACCGGCGGCGTGTTGGACGCGATTGTGCAGTGCGTTGGACGCTTTTTTGCAGTGCGTCAAAAAATCAACGCGACCGGTGTGAACGCAGCATTAGACCTCCGAACCATCTGTGTGGAAAGAGCTCTATCCATTCAGCTGAATTATTATTGTTATTATTACTAGTGACAAATCTAGCGACTTTTTCTGGTGTTATAAGAGACTTTGCTGGTGTTTTGACTGTGGTGAACGAGCAGCGGGAGCTGCCGTGAGCCCCTCCGGCTGCCAAAAAGCACACACAGACGTGTACTCTCACAGCTGCAGTCAGAGAAGAGACGAGACGCACTCTCGGCGTATTCATATATCTGGACTATGCAGTTAGTGTATTTATAGGTATTGAGCTTGTTAGGCTGGCCCGCAGCGGCCGGACTTTGGAAGTAGGAGGAGGACACAGAGAGTACGTGTGCCCAACCAGGTGTTTATTTCACCAACAAAAACAACACACAAATACATGCATAACTTTTCCAGGGACCACAGGCAGCATGTGGTCCTGGCAGCGACCGACTAGATGTAATCATGGCAGCCTTATATAGCCTGTCACTAACGAGGACCTCCACATCACTGCAAGATAGGCGACTCCGCCCCTCACTCTACCACACAATCCCCTAATCTACAACAATACATTAAAATAGATGCCTAACATTCTAAAGGTCAATTCTCTATCTGATCTCTATTGTGGTAAAACTTCACCATAGAGATCATCTCTAGCCCGAACAGAGGATTCAATTTTCCTACCACCCCTCTAGTAATTCCCACATGGTACATTCCCGGAACTATAAAATGGTGGGCTTGTACCCTGGGGACTCTTTTAGGATGAACACCCTGGAGAGGAAACACAGCAGAGGTAAGTAAGAACATGCATGTTATTTGACAAGAGTATTCATATATTCAATCATTTAAGTTACAGATAAGCAAACTAATAATATGTTTGTCTACAGGCCCGACCTTCAATAATTACTCCTGAGACCATATCAGAACCTTACAATAAACATTCAACTCAGTGTGTGAGTCTCTTATTGTCTTGAACAGTCCACAAATGTGTGCAATGGAGAGGGTCTTTGTCACAGAGCTTCATTTTTACACGAAACAAATAATAACCGTAGCTGTGTTTCAGCTGCAGGACAGCAGTGAAGGCCCAGGTATGAAATGCACGGCCCGCCACTGGTGACGAGAGATAGCACAAGTAAGAAAAAGAAATAGATTAGGAAATGAATGTCAGAAAGACACAAGAAAGAAACGGGGAACAACAAGACGGATACAAAAGTTTAAATTAAAGTGTTTAAGTGATCATCTTTGAAGATTCATGTGTTTTCAAGTGGACTCATTTTCCCCCTCGGTGTTGACAGACGAATAAATCCGTCAGTAACAAGAACTAAGTACGGTATATGTGTATTTCCTGGAGGGAATGATAGGAGCGTTACTACTGTCTTAATTTGTCTAGCGTGACCTTTTCATGACATGGTTAATAATTCCCTCTGATGTGAATAATATTTGAATGGCCCGTGCTCTTTACTGTGTGGTGGAATGCGTGTTTTGCTCGATTCATTTTGACCATATGCATTGTCCGTTAATGACGCAGCATCCCGCTATGCGCATATTCATGTATCTGCACTCTGCAGTTAGTGTATTTGTAGGTGTTGAGCTTCATTTTTACACAAAACAAATAACCCGTAGCTGTGGCGTGACAATGATACTTTTCCACAGTAGTTTCCCCACTTACTTCTCTTCATATTCCTCGGTCGGGTCAAGAGGTGGTTCAACTTTAGTAGGACAGCACTGAAGGCCCAGGTATAAAACACACGGCCCACCAGTGCTATACAACCACCTGAATGTAAGAATCTCTCTTCTGGTGGGCATACCATTTTAAAGTAACTTCAAAATTAGGCCAACTCTGAATAATTCAAATGAATCTTCATCAAATATTATCTTGAAACGCCTCCTTTAACTTTAAAGACGAGATTTAAGGGGATTTCATGAGCTATTGCCAATGACTGGTGACCCAATTCAGTTCTCTATTAAAATCCACTTACTAGACCTACAGCAGATGTTAATTTCCTTTTTTTATGTCAATCTTGACATGTTCTAATTAGTTCACAATGACACATACATGTTTACTTAACTCCTAATCAGGATACATTGAAAAATTGTACATGCACTCCTGGCAGTACTTTTTTGTTTTTGTTTTAACACGCCCACAACATTGAGTTACCATTATGGTTGCTGTTGTATCATCTATGTTGTCATGGTTAAATTGAATGAAGTTGCATTTGTAGATTAACAGTGATGCTGTATGACCAAGGCGTGTTGAGTGCCTCTCTTTACCATGGACACACTGATTTCTGGTGGACTCAATGCCACCAGCAGCAGCTCATTGAAGAGGACATGAAACTGCTAGTCAGGGCTGCTGAGTGAAACCTATCAAGGCCACAGAGCCATCAGAGCTCCTCGTGGGATGGGGCCATTTGTTTCAGCAAATGAAAGTAATTCAACACGCTGTCAGGCTACATGAACACGACATCACATTATTGATGTAGTTGAAGAAGATTTTTATTCAGTGCCTGGGCGAAACAGTACAGCACAAATAGTTATAAAAATGGATATCCACAGGTTCAGTCAAGATATCAGTAGCATTAAGGCCGGGTTAGTCTCTGAAATTCATACAAGGCTACTGCAAGAGCTTCTCTCTCCTTGACATACTGTTATATCCGGCCCTAACGCCCGTGACAGCAATCCCTCCAACAAAGATTAGCAGCAAACTAATCATCTCCAGCTTACGCACTGATAGGTTTTCATGAAGTGGTAAAGGGAAAAAATAATCATTTTAGATTCATAAGGCTCAATTTTAGCTGGGATGAATCTTGCCCGGTGGATGCAGGATTATTTATTACAGTGGTGTCTGTGTCCAACAAGGTCATTCAAATTATGCTTATAGCTTATTGTGTAAAGCAGTCCTGGTTGTGTAGAAAGGCACAGTTTCTGATCAGAAGCTCTTTTGTAAAGAATGAAATGTTCTAAGTTGTGTAGAATATAAATGAGGGTATTAAGCATTTGTTTTTAATTTTCCAAATCATTTTTTTCCTTACATAACTTCATTTAAAATAAATATCTATTATCTTCCTTAAAATAGTCTTTAAACGTTTGCTGTTTCCCCGTCGTTACCCACAATTTTAAAATGAAATTGGAAAAAAAAGATCAATACTTATACTCAATACTCGATACTTATCAATACTTACTTATAAAAATAAAAAATAACAGGATGGATATAGCATTTTTATAAACAGTTCAAAAGCTAAAACAATGATAACGTCAACAAAAAAAAATCACAAACATGTAATATACAGAATGAAAACAAAAAATGGATACAATTTGAGAACACATTTAGCTTCTCCGCTCTCGTTCCGCACCTGGGAGAAAATATGTGTCAATGCCCCCGAGAAAAAGGACCAACACCCCTCTGTTCGCCCCATCTCTTTGGCGTTTATGGAGGGGAGGAGCAGACAATGCAAAGGGTCTCTGCCAGGCAAAGAGCCACAGGGCCAGTTCATTGGACGCCACATGGTCACCAGGCATGTTCTCGGGAAATTTAAAACGGTGTTTAACCAGGGCCCAGAAGAAAACCAAAAAATGAAAAAAATATATTGGAGGATGGACGGGATTTATTTTTTGGAGTGTGATGTGAAGGCGTTCTCGATGCAGAGGACGACGTAGGAGCCGGAGCAGCTGCTGGAGGTTTGCTGCAGGAGGTGGCCGCTCTGTAGAGATGATGCCAGACCGGTCACAGCGTGGTCGCCCGCCCGCCATGTTTCGCAGTAGTGGTCTGTTTGCCGGTGGCCTTTGTTGCTTGATCCATGCCAGACCATTTTCTCCGGCCTGGAGGAAAGCAAAAACAAGCACATGTGTCAGAATATAGCGATATATATATATATATCTATACACTAGATACATATACAGTATTCAGTTTGTGCCCGTGGATGGAAAATCAACAAAGTATACAAAATGTAACAGCAAAGGAAACAAATGCTGCTACTACTACACTAACAGCGACATGTAAGTGCATGGGATGCTGTATTCAAATGGACGACAACTGAACAATTGACATGAACAAAGACTCACCATGCGCTGTCTCTGACGATGTCTCTACCGTCAAAGGAGTAGATTGGTACATTCTCCCTCATTTTGCTCACGTCGTCCCCAAAGAGAGACTCCCAACTGCTGAACAACACTTGGTCCTGCAAGGAGAATATAATGCCTTATATTTCATTTCTCCCAGTCGTCATAAAGCAGCAAGATAAATAAAAAAAACTGTTAAAACACAGTCGAAGACCACAACGGTTAATACAGAATCCTATTTCCTTTCAAGAAACCTTTAAATATAAGGTGTCCAGAGCTACAGTTGGACTGTAGACTCAAAATCTCTCTATATCTGAGAGGGTCAGCCGATGCAGACACCCAGTGTTGTATAAACAGGAACCCTTTAGCAATGTTGCCACTTCCCCATCAGGAGTAGCTGACCTTGAGGTTGACGATGGGGGCGCTGTCCCTGTCCGACCTGCGGACGATGGTGTAGAGGTCTTGAAGCTTGGAGGACAGGAAAGCTCTGAAGGTCCCCTTCAGGCCCACAGCGCGGGCCTGCTGGAAGCACAGGAAGTCTGCCCCGCGGATTCCTCGCATGTTACCAGTTTGAGGGGCGTTCAAGGCGATGATATGTAGCTGGTGAGGAAGACACGGGTTTCTGTTCAAAAGAGTTGCCTCTGCAGGACCTGCTCTTGGTACACATCGGTTTAGGATACTTTTTTTGACATACCTCGTTTAGCACATTGTTAAAAACATTTTTTCAGATAAAATATTGCATATTTTATTTATATGCCATTGTGAAAAGCTCGAGCACTTAATAGGCTAGGCCACTGTATCAGCCAATATTCGCTCATTGCAGATGTACATATGTCCGCTTATGAGTAATTCATAATTTGAGGTTATTTAGAAGAGACACTGTCTCCGTCATTTTGTCCAACAGTGAGCACTGACAAGTTGATTTTCAAGTGTGTGGCTCACTTATGATCACAGTAAAAAAGAAAGAAAAGAAGTCATATAGTATATTACTGCTGGATATTAGATCCTCTCAAATATTGATATCAGCCTCAAACGTCCATTATCAGTCAATAAGGATGTCAAGATTCCAGAAATGAAGTCATTACCAGTGAAGACCAGCGAAATACCACAAAGTACAAAGCAATAAACCTCACGTACATCAACATGCACTCTTTTATCACCATTTGCATACAGTTTTTTGCAAACGCATTATGTTGTTAAATTATTTATTGTATTATATTCTATCCAACCAGCATACTACATTATTTCCACCCAAAAAGAGTCAACACATTTTCCTCAAATCCTAGTCCTAATCTGAAAATAGGACAAAAGAAGCACTAATTGGATGTGACGGGAGAGAAAAACAAAGCAGGTGCTTCTTATGCAAAGGTCAATAATGACAACACAAGAGGGCAGAGATGTGCTGCTGTGCTGTCCTTTCTGTGGACAGCAACAGAGGGAATAAAATACCCAATCAGTTTGTTCCCTTTCTTTTTTAACCTCCACGTCAAATATATACAAACACACCGAATTTTCTTAATTATCACTGCCTTTAAGTGCGCTGCAATATGATACCCTCCATAACTAACGAACATTGTTGACATTTACGAGCTCTACTCACTCCTGATGCTGATGGCTCCACATGGCCGGCAGGCTGCGCTACAGGCGGGCTGGGTCGTCGCTGCGGAGTTACAGGGTATCTCTTCTCAGTCTGTTGTGTGGCTAACCTCCCATCTGTCTGGCCTGTGTGTCTCGGGTCTGGGAATCTGGGATCATACTGTGCGGGGTATCTGGGGTCTACAGGTCGTAGTGGTGGAGGCTCAATGGGTCGTATGGCTGAACCTCCCTGGGAGTAATGGCCAGCTCCGTTGTTGTGGGACTGGTCCTGGGACTGGGGGTACAGGATCACAGGTGGAGGCTGGACTTCTGCCACCTCGTTCTCCTTTAAATGGAAGTTAGAGAGATTTTTAAAAGACAAAAAACAATCAGTGGATGAAAAAGGCAAAATACGTCTTCCATCTCTGTATTCTATTGTTCTTCTGTAGAACGTACCAGATCTCTGAAGAAGGGACTGTAGCTTCCGAGCTGAGAGGAGAGGAAAAATAGCTGTTTAGTGAATACTGACATCTCACCTCACAATTAATGAATCTGATCTGATCTGAATTACATAATAATGTAGACAGGGTATAGTGTCACTGTATTAACTCAGAATATTTACTATTTTACATAAACACATACTTAAAAACCTTTTCACATAAGTAAAGGTATTTTACAGTTGAACAATGAAATGTTAAAACATTATTTCAAATAACTATGAATAAAACCGTATGAAACAAAACGATATCTTTTTGCATTTCAACCAAAAATACCATTGGGCCTCCAATTGGGACAGGATGTTGTAAAAACCAGGGATATGGCAGTGACAGTGGCTGTGACAACTTCTTTTGATTTTTTTATGCACCCTAGTGGCCAAAAACTGACCACAGCAGCTTTAAAGTCTCATAGTATTGAAACTCTACAGTTTAAAGGCCTCTCAAAGCATTGTACTGTACCATGACTTGCCGCAGTCCGTCGCGCACTCTCAGATAGAGGTCAGCTTTGTCAATGATGTAGATGAGGCTTCCCTCCGTCTGACGTCTCGCAGTAGCTATCATTGTGTCGTATGACCTTAAAACAGTAACCTGTGGAAAACAAATAGACATGGCGTTTAGCTTTTGATGAACATGAATGAAATAACTAATATATGCCAATTGCTCCTCAAGTGAAAAATGATGATCAGCCCTGAATATATATCAGGCAATTTTAGACACAATATGATCAATGGGCAACAACTGCTGCAGTATGCAGACTGAAAATTACGACTAACTTAACTTGTTATCAATGCCAGCCTAACAATCACGTAATATATTGGATGATATTAAAGTGCAGTGATTGTACTTACCCCAGAAGAGTGACCAGGACTTCCAGGCGGACCAGCAGGACCAGGAGGTCCAGGAACATTGAGGGCTTCAAATGTAAAGAAAAGCTTGTTCATGATTTGGCTCTTGAACAGCTCAAGTGGAGTTTGTCTCCAGCAGCCAACGAGCTGAGCGCAGATAGTAGGTTAAAGGTCAACTCCACACACTAGATGTAGCAGTGTTCAGTTTAGAATGATCCAGAATATTGAAACAGAGAAAAAAGCCGCTTACAGTGATTGGGCCTATATGCTCCGGGAAGCGAGGAAGATCCTTGGGGTCCTGGTGGTCCAGGTGCTCCCGGAGGACCTGGTCGCCCATCGTATCCAGTCCCTGCTGTCCCTGGTGGCCCCTGGGGTCCAGGAGGGCCCAATACAGGTTCTCCCTTTGGACCCTAACATGGAAAAGAAGAAATTGAAATGACACGAATGCGTTTTAAAATGTTCATCATCTTGGTCATGACAAACAGTTGTGTGTATCAACGGGTGATGTGCTTACCGTACAGGTAAAACCACAAACCTTCTAACAAAATAAGATCTGGGTCGTTAACGCCTGTAAATATGCTCGGACAGACTCTTAGAACTCACCTCTCGGCCTGGTTTGCCAGGAGGCCCTGGTGGGCCTTGTACTCCTCCAAAACGTGGGTCATAATATCCGCCACTAGGCTCTCCCTTTTCTCCCTTCACACCGAGGACTCCGCGCTCTCCCTTCAGTTCATTCTGTTGGAAACAGTTTGACATTATGAAGTACAGTACATCCAGCACACTCAGGGAAGTGATTGGTGGAGCAGCGACAAGCTAGTTTACCTTGAATGTGTAAATATCGAAATTAGAGGCGGCCCCTGTAAGAAAAGAACGGTGTTTTAGTAACTAAGTACTAATAATTCAGTTCTACACTCCTGCAGTGCAGTGGAGATGTATGTCATGATGGTACAGTATGTGTATTTTACGCAAACTTTGGATTTACCTGGGATTCCTGGAAGGCCTCGGTCCCCATGCTCTCCTTTTTCCCCTTTGGTTGCTACAACAAAATATCATTTTTAACATTGGTGAGTTAGAACCAATATCCCACAGGTGTATCTAATATGCAAAATGGTGCCATTGATAGTGACGTCTTCTGTGTTTTATCAATTCATTCTTCAAATCTAGTCAGACTTGACAGCCTAATCTCTTGATAATAGAGTGTATATCCTCTTGGGGCTGAGGCAGCTTCATCAAACTGAAATGAAGATAGAACTGCTTGTCTCTGCAGGCACTTAAAGCCCTTTCTAAATCTCTCTTCCTTGACTGGCACTTTTTACTTCTTCATTCTGATCCCTCTCTGTCTTACAGTATTATGTATCGGTGCGACGTGGAAGAGAGGTCATACCTGGGTAATTCCTTGAAGGTTCATCATAGCGCTGTGAACGGGGGGAAAGAAATGAAGAAATTCCCAGCGTTAACGGAGGAAAAGATTCATCTGAGGTTTATGCTAAATTATGCAATGAGCGACTCAGTAGTTCCAGAAGACACAAAAAACGGAACAAAAGCACCAGATAATGGTTGACTGCTTAACTATCAGATACTATATCCGACCACATGAGAGACATTAACGTCGTGCTAAATAGTACATGTACATCTCCAAAGTTCACTTCATGGTACAAGGCTTTGGATCTTGTGTACTCACGTTGAAGCGATCTAAGGGAACGGCTGGTCCAGGGGGTCCAGGTGGTCCTGGTTGGCCCTGATGAAAACAAAGTGATTCACTCTATCTTACTGTTTGGTGTGGATGTAGAGAATTATTGCTATTAACAGCTTCAACAGTATTTTGATATTTACTTAATATTGTTGATCTACTGTGACACAATGATTGCTCGCGTTGACGTAAACAATGTTATCTGTTTATGTTATTTAATGTTCGGGCTTTCTCCCAGCAAACACTTACAAGTCTGAGAAATGTACATCTTTGATTAGGATTACGGAAGCTCCCTGATGAGAATATATGTATGTATATATGTACATGTGATACGTATATTTATAACATTTATCACACTGGCACAAGGTAACTAAACAGGGGTTGTGTTTCTGAAACCCAAGACTTGTGTTAGGTAAGGTAAATAATCTGTACAATACATAAATAGCTAGTAAGGGTGTCCCAATTCTCCAAAAACCACAAGTTAATTTAATTTTTGACTGTTTCAATTTGATTTTAGAGGTTTTCGTTTTATGTCAGCACTGATGGCTATGCCATTGTTACATTACCAAGTCTTGATTCGTAAAGATCAACAGATTAGGGCTGTCCTCGGCAAAATCAATTCCGAGGTCGACGAACACATCATGTTGTCGACAAATTGATGACTTGATTTAATCAGCAGAAAAGCAACACTTTAAGACTTACCAGACATGTGTTCATACGTTTCTTGGATATAAGTCATTCAGCATGAAAAAAAGCATGAAAAACAACTAATCGACGAAATAAATCTCAGTCAACTAAGATCAAAATGCCAGATTTCACTTATCGACTAAGAGGGGGCAGCTCTACAACAGATCATTGGTTTTATGGCCAGTTTTTATTTTCAGAGGTGGCGTATGGTAGGCTACCGCGAGTAGCATAGCCTACAAATTGTAGTTTTACGATCAACAATGCGTTTGTTGTTTACGTAACTCACAGGGAAGGCAAAATGTTGCCACATGTAAAAAAGCGAGCTAGCCAGTCAGTTTTTGATGCTCAATGCAAGACTCTCTTCCTTTTCTCTGAGTATGTGTAGTTCCTGGCATGTGCCACCTGATGAAACGCAGACTCGTCCCATTCAGTGTCTTTTGTGACAACCAGGCATGGCTTGGGTGATGGAAAGTAAACAAGATGGTGTCAAACTATCTGTATTAACTTCTGCCACTGTCAAAACGATCTTTCTAAGGTATTGGTAATAATAATAACACTTACTGGGTAGCCATAGCCAACTTCTGTCTCTCCTTTCTCCCCCTTGTAACCATTTACACCAGGGCGACCCTGAGGGGAGAAAGTCATCAATTCATATTTCCCTGCACTTGGAAACAAGTAACAATGGTATTCAAATGTACCTGGAGCAATATGCAATCGGTCAGTAAAATGACTATGTGGTACTTAGTATAACCACATCATAGTAAAGCAACATCCAACCTAGGAAGGGCTACTTACAGGTCTTCCAGGCATTCCGATTTCACCCTTTATTCCAGAAGGCCCATACTGGCCCTATGCAATAAATCAAGAAATGAAACACATTGTGAGCTGACAGGAGAATGAAGTGGGGAAAAAATACATTTTTGGTTTGAAACTGTTCAGTTACATGTGTGTAGATATGTTAGATAGAGATGCTAAAACCCTTACAGTGGGTCCAACAGGTCCAGGTGATCCTCTGTCTCCCTACATGCAGTGTAGAGGAAACTGATTAGTTACAACAACAAATGTATCACCGAAACCGGGCAAAATATTAAGAAATGAAAAGCAGCAACACATCATACACTTAAGAGGAGAGGCGCGTACCTCTTTTTACGAGAGAGACAAAACAGACGAAAGCAGTGAGACTCACCTTCGGACCCGTCAGCCCTTCCAGATGCAGAAGGTTTCCATCAGGTCCGATTACGAGGCCTGGTTCACCTTTCTCACCCTGAACACGGCACAGCACAGACGAGGCAATGCACACTCAATTACAGCAGTGTCTCAACAACGACGAGTGGCGAAATGAATAGTGGAACGAACAAATAACCAAGACCTTACCTTGACCCCGTAGCTTGGAAGGCCAGGGTCTCCTCTGTCCCCCTTTGGTCCAATAGGACCCTGCAGGATAAAGACAGTACGGTTTATCAGCTTTCTTTGGCAGCCGGAAAGTCTTCCCACCGATCAATTCAAGCCATTCCATTGCGCTCCGTCGACACAGTTCTGCTTGTATTGCTGAGTTAACCACTGTTTACACGGTCAGTGGAGAATTAAGTGGATGAGATGTTGTGGGCTTCTGGGAGTAGATGCAGCGCCAATATGTTGTCTGCTAACTGTAGCGCAGAGAAGCATTTCATGCTTGCTCACTTTACTGTTAAAATAGTTCGGAGGCATAATGGGAATTTGAAAGAAATGGAAGTAGAATTGATGTAATTAAATTAAAAGATCCACTCCAACAATAAATTGATCCTATAAGTCGGTATTGTCTGAGTAGCCAAAACCTGATAGCTTGATGTGTCTTATTCCTCTTTTAAAACTGTTTGAGTGAACTTATCTAAAATCTACAGTGCCCAACTACTGAAGGAAAGTACTTTAAAATGGTATCCTTCTTTAAGCCGGTGGAAACGTGGATTCATATCTTAAGTATTTCTCCATAACTTTAAATACTCATTACTAAATGTGTGACATTCACGGTCAAGAGTGTAACACCAAAATAAACTTGTAAATCTGATTAACTGCAAACAGTGAGGTGGCAACACAAGCAAACACCTCAAACAACTGTTATCACATTTTGGTTCAAATGTTAAATCCTGAGTGATGCGCTAAAATACATGACATCGCTTTTTTAAACCGAGCACCGACCACTTCAAACCAGTCAGAATAGCTCCGACAAAACAAAAAACAAAGACATTTTTCATAGGACATTTTCAAAACTTTGGCTGAAAATAGTGCATCCATGTCGGACCTGATCATTAATAACATGAAGCTGGTTGAGAAAAATAGGTTTTTAGAGCCTTTAATTTACGTTTAATATAATTGTAACCTGTTTTTGTGAGATTTGCATCTTTAGTAGGAGTGAATGGTCTTGAATAGGGAAGTTGGAAAGCACTGAGAGACGGATAAAAAAACATTGTTGGTTTTGGTCTTTTCATGGCATTTGTTGACAATAATAATGAAAGAAAGAAGAAAATAAAAAAGAAGAAATGTAAATTTAACAAGAGGTTAAAAAAAACACAAGACAACACCATGAATGTGAAGTGTATTTACCATTAGTGTGAAGTAAATAGACTTAAAATGTGTGGTTATAATTATAATAAGGGGAAGGTACATTCATTATGTAACACGGGGACACTTACAGGGAATCCAGCTTGACCAGGTAAACCAGCTCCTCCCTGTAGACATAGACATACAACTTTATTAAACTGGTGTTCTGCGTTTTGTTAACTGACTATCATGCACCAGTTTCTTTTTTTCAAACCTTACAATAACTGTAACACAACATTGTACAAGTAAATCTACACACAACGTATTCTTGCCCTGATTGGTTTGATTCTAAAATGGAACCTGTGAAATTAGTGCAGCTTCCGCTCTGTGGATGAATTGTGTACAGCTGCCTAAAATACAATAAATTGAAATGGAAAGAGAAGTTTTGTCATTATAGTCTGTTAGTTAGCAGTTGACTTTTTTTTTCTATTGACTGTAAATTTAGTTTGTATCAAACCAGTAGGAAAGGTGAAATGCTGCCACTTGTCCAGATCTTATAAATTGTCCCTTCAAGATGGGTTATTTTCACAAAAACTATGTGTGCAGTCCCACATTCATTTAAAGAAATACACACATATTATCAACTCCGACCTCAAAGACTATGTTGTATTAGCACCAGAGTTGTTTTGCTGTATTTCTGTATCACTATCACTGTTTGAACATGAATACAAACCTGAGGCCGTCATAGCCAACAACACCATCAACCTGTAGTGACACATGAATGCCATCACTGGTTAAAACTGCTCTTAGTTTAGAATGACAGTCTACAGTGTGCTTTTTGTTGCTTACATCGCCAGATGTTTGGTGAATGATTTGTCCTGGTGGTCCAGGTGGTCCGGGTGGCCCTTGGAGACCTGTTCCATCTCGACCCGATTCACCCTAAAACCACAACACACACAAACACACACACACGCACACACACACACAGCAAAAAAGATGAGCAACTGTCCATCCAAGACAGGAAATTAATCAAATGCTGAATGTGACAAAAGCTTTCGTCTTTTAATATCTGTATAAACATAAAGAATAACAGTATCTTCAAAGAGGATACTTTTTATCTTTTTCAGAAGTCTTTTATGGTCTAACAGATCAAAACAACTACACAGAAACAGACAGAAGTGAGATGGAATGTGTGTTGCAGTACAAGATTGAATTAGCATCATACAGACAATTGCTTTGTAAGGAAAATGATGTATATAAATTAACAGAGATTTTAGGGTTAAAAATGAAGATACTATTCACCCTCTCTCCTTTGTTGCCATGGTCACCCTTTGGTCCCTGTGAAATGTAAGAGGAATGAGACAAAAGATACTTTTACAAAAGGTGAAAGGTCCAAATACCTGCTTCACAAAGATCCAACAACAGACGAGAGGAACAACCTTCTTATTCATTGAAAAGTGAAGACAATGAAAGCACTGCTTCTTTCATGTCACGTAGTATAATTACCTGATAAACCTGCTAAATAAGACGTAAAGTCATTTGTGATTCCATTCATATGTAAAATTGAATTCCCAATACACCTGCCATGACACAGTTGTATGCCCCAGCAATGCCAGAGCGTACTCGTCTTTTGGGTGCTCGCACGTCCATCGACAGAGAGCAAGCTTTACCCAGCATGCCGTTTGGTGGCGTAACAGTTGATACTGGAGCATGTGACGTATGAATAAGTATGAATATCAACTGAGCCATCTCTGTGATAGCCGAACAAACATGATGGTGAAGACCATAACATGCAATTGAAAGTTCATTGAAACAGCTAGTAATTGGACCTTGTTAATAAACAACTATTTCCAAGGTCAAGAATGAACTTTCATGCTAGGGGGTATTACTTCCCAATATGACAGTACATTTTAAAGCAGTTTTTGACTGACACTGATAGGCCGCCTGATGTATTGTGCACCCCTACTATAGCAATCTTCATAAAGCTGCTAGGCTGTGTTTTAACTTCTTCTGCACTGCTGGAAACAGCAGCAGGACGTGTAAAAAATGGCGATTCTCCGTCCTCAGTCCATTCATTTCTCTCCATTATAGTTTTATTTTTTAATATACATTGGTTGACACAGGCTTTGTGTGAGGGGTTGGCCTTTTCTTCTGTTACTGCATCTTGTCAGCATTTGCATGACTTCAGGCTGCATACTCGGCTGTTTTTCCTCCATATTGTCTAACCCGGGATGTGCTCAATACAAAGGACTTTATCAAATGACCTATTGTGGCCACCAACGGACATCAACATTTGAGAATGCAAAATATGTTTTCCCCATGGCTTGTTAGATTATGACAAGTCTGCTACATAACACAAAAAAACAAGATACAAAAAAAATCCCCAAATAAAAACCATTGAAAGTCAAGTATCCTCATTTTGACAGCTTGCTCCGTTTATGAAATATTCTTATTTGTCATCTAGATTTATTTTACCTGAGGTCCAGGGAAGCCATCCAACCCTGGACGTCCATCTCTTCCTGTGAGACCTTCACTGCCCTTCTGACCTGGTATACCAGGCAACCCAGCTTTGCCCTGCAGAGGCACAATCAAGATGCGACGGTAAAAATCACACTTCAGGGGAACACAAAAACAAAGTTACTGCCACATTACTGCCCATAATGTGAAGAGCTTGCCCGTATTTCTTAACACACTTAAAATCAACACCCAACTCTATGCAGATTTCAGCTACTCTCTGCTCATTGTTTAGCTTTAGGCAGGTCATGTTGACACATGTTTGCTAACACACTAACTTGGGTACACTCGTGCTGTGTTGCTATGACTTTGTCTTTCAGCCCCCTTCATTTTCACACATTCTTAATGTCCCTTCTATCTATGCATTCATTTAATGCCGGTGTGGCCAAATGACTGCCTGTTTTTTAATGGCTCGTGGTGAATTCTTTAAAATAAACTAGTATAGCTTGAGGATATTTTGAATAAGTTGCCCAGTATGTACATTGCACATCTTCATTTAAACGCTATATGTCGACTAGGCTAAATTTCATGACATTTTCTCCGTCTTAACCTCTTGGCACAAACATTTCTGACTGTTGTGTTTGTTAATATTATAATTAGAAATTCACATTTTTACACCGATTTGTAGCGTAATCTTTTCATTGAACCCTTAGGCCATGGACAGAAACCAATGAAGGTATATGTTGTCCTGTTTTAACTTTCGTTCTTTACAGATTTACACACGGCATCATAATATTTGAAGTGGGCGCATATGCCATGCACTGTATTTAAATCTAAAAGTATTGAATTTATTTGAATTAAGATCAATTGAGAGCAGCAGATTCAAAATACATGTGGGAAAACCAGTAAATAGTCGTTATTATACGTAGTAGTGTTGCGTAGTTATTTTGATAGCATGGGCTTTTCTGGAATAGAAACACAGCTTTTCTTGCAGTTTAACTGGTTGAAAACTACGCATTTACTGTTGTTTGGCCCATGACTCCTTTTATGTTTCTCTACGTGGCCCACGATCAAAAAAGTTTGTCCTCTCCTGATTCAATGTATTCATTTTTTTGTTACTTTCAGTTCTGTTTGTGTGCTTGTATTGTTTCTTTTTCCCTGCTTCTATTTCTGTAGACAGGACAAGGACTTTCTTTCACCCTCAGAAATCAATTAAGGTGCAGCTTTTTCTTCTCAACCCCAATGGTTTAGAGAACACACGCGTGAAATGACAACGGAGGAGAGTAGCAAGGATAAGATTACCAGCAATAACCAAACCTGAATGTCAAATAAACTTCTTTAGGATGCTCGAGGGTGTGCATAGGCTAGGTAGCTGTACCTCACACTTGTTTGCGTGTTTCCACTAATTTCATGGACTCAAAACTAGACCCCTTCTTGATCCAATAGCTTGGCAATAGCAAGAGCACCGGCTCATCACAAATTAGAAAAATGACTTCAGTTGACTTACCGGAAGTCCAGGCAAGCCAGGAGAACCCTGAAAGCACACACATTTGCCTTGGTTATTATGCAAGTGCATGTATATCTTCCTCGTGCATTTGCAACTTTCTACTATAAACAGGACCAGTTCCAGTTCAATAACCAACAGGACTTTAAAGCAGCTGATCAGATCCTGGTTCAGAGACATACTCTGGCTTGTAATATGGGGACTAAAAAAAAAACAATATTTAAAGAATTTCAGCACAAGGGGGAACTATTGCTAGTTTTAAACCGTGTCCGTATTGTGAAGAATGTAAGATACAGCGTATCGTCTTCAATTGCAGTACTGACCTGTCTTCCCTCAGGTCCTCTGACGCCAGGCAGTCCATTGCTGAACCCTCCACCGGAGGCCTCCATGTCATCCTTCAAACACCAACAAAGAGTGTATTCAGGGTTCATACATATTTTGACCAATGGATTTCCATGACTTTTCCATGACTTTTCCATGACTTTAAACCAAATTTCCATGACCAAACATTTTGTAAAATCTCGGTGTATACATGAAAAAGTGAGAAAATGTAGTATTTAAAATAACAATGAGAATTCCAAAGCTTACAGTCTCCCTTAAATGACACAAACGAATGAGAGACAACAGTTTGATTAAAAGAATAAACATTTATAAATATACTCTGGTTGACAGGCATTCATAACACTGACACATCAATAAGAGCTTTAGTAGGTAGTAGCATCCAGCTCGTGCACATATTGCTTTCCCTTTTGTAGTGCAAAGTTTTCATTGAACCCTGTTACCGTATGGCTTCATTTTAACTTCCACTGTTACTGCAAAGCTGTTGGAATTGTGGCCTATCTTCTATTTGCAATTAATATGCATTCAATCCAGTTCAATTATTTAAATGAAAATGATAATCTACTCTGGCTGAGGTAGTTTATCAAGAGTAAAATAATAGCTGTGATCTATACACACCTCTGCATTAGCAACCTGCTGAAATGAAGGTACAGGCACCTTAACCCTCATTACTTCAGGGTTCTTGAGAGTAACGTGGGACTGTTGGACTGTTAGTCCACTGGCTGTGGTCATCACAGTGAACAGTGTGTTCAGTGTGATGAGAGGGCACATGAGCCCTTGTTGCTGTAGTTCATCTCCTTGGAGCATTTAGCATACCCTGCCTTATCAATGTATTTAAAACACTGTGACACTGTGACAGCACGTTTTTTCCTTCTAAATCGCGATAATGACGAACGTTAACAGTCGACAAAGTTCCGCATGCAGCTGCCGTTAACTTAACTTGGCTGGCAACTCAGCACAAATGAACGACATGAAAATATGTATATAACAAATTTCCATGACTTTTCCAAAACGTTTGGAATTTTATTTTTTCCATGACTTTTCCAGGCCTGGAAATAACCATTTTAAAATTCCATGACTTTTCCAGGTTTTCCATGACCGTACGAACCCTGTGTATTGCAGTTGGGCAAACAAAACGTTCAGTTGGATTGTTTTTTTCTATCCCGTTTACTTCTTTTTAGATTGACTGCTTTCACCTCAAATGATTTACCTCACTGATACACATATGAATGGACAACAACAATGTGTCTGAAGTACAGCTGTCTATATTATTGAGCATAATTTCGTATTTATTTTGTGGAGAACTTTCCCAGACAACCAAATTACACACATGAAATTCAGCTTTTTTTGGGTATCATTTACATTGATATATAGTCGACTCTACCAAAAGGTATCATCACGAAAACTAACAGAGAACTTACAAATCCAACACGATAGCTTGATCCAGGAGGCCCCGGAGGCCCTGGAGGCCCAACTGGTCCAAGAGGTCCGGGCAGACCAGCCAGTCCAGTGTCTCCGGAGGTTCCTGGTAAACCATGGTCTCCTTGAGATCCCTGTAGGGTGAAGTGACAGAATAAATACATACAAAGTTTAATAAAAGCAATTACAAAGATTTCATCTTCATTGAAGTGCATCTTACGATGGCAAGGTAGTATAATTCATTGTCTCACATATCCTGCACAAAACTATTTTGGAATGAAACTATGTTACCATTCATGCATCATTTCGTATCAGTAAGTGTGGTTTAATAGTACGTAGATTAATGTAACTGCACAAAAACCCATGCTCATTGATCTGGGGCCAAATTCAGACGTCACAAAATGTTAAACCAAACCATAGCCAGCACTCAGATTAAACTTTAGGTCTAGCTGACAATATTTGACAAACATTTGCATATTGTTAGAAGTCACAAATCCCCTTTGATGGCTGACGTGCTGGAGCCCAGTTACCTGCGGATGGGAAGGCTTAGGAAAGTAGGAGGATAAATAGTGGGGCAGCAGATTGGTGAGAAAAGAAAAGTAGGAGCTTGGCTGGACAAATAGAAATGGAAGGGATGAGAAAAGCTTTAGAAGTAGATGGATTGAAGTTGATATTCTAGTTAGCCAAACAGTACTGGTATTTCAAAAGTAATCCAGCAATTCATGTACCTTGTTTTCAGGATTATGTGTTCTATGATACCGGTTCCAACAACAAAGGCAATTTGCATTTAGTTGTGTTTTTGAGTGTGGATCTAATTGTAACGTGTCAGCTACTTTAGGGTAAAACTGAAGAAAAAAAAAGACAATAATATCTGCACCTTCTCTCCGACTGCTCCTGGAAGACCCAGATCGCCTGAATCACCCTAGTGTCGGAAAAAGAGTAGGACAAAATGTGTTAATTAAAAATGAACGAACTACAATGATACTGTTGCTATTGTGCATGTTTCTATCAAAAGGATTGAAAAGATTTGGACATATTTATAGTAACAGCATCTAATGGCAAACCCCCCCCCCCACCCACCATGGAGCTACAACATGCTGCTCGGCCACACTTAGCCATTGCTCTGGTGTGTTTTCGGGGTACAAGCCTGAGAGCCAGTTTAGCCCCTTTTCCACCTTCATATGTTGATACAAGCTGTTGCGTCTCTTTTTTAAGCTCACATGTTGGTTATGTAAAATCAGTTCCTTTACAACATGAGAAATTGGGTTGAATTTCCACTCGAAATGCGGACGCTAGTTAGCCTAGCATGCTAATATAAGCGCAAACTCCCACTATAGATATTTTTTTCACACCTGCTGAGTCATTAGCAGATCCCGCTCTCTCCCATTATAGACGAGTCTAGCTAGCGCTAGCTGTCTCATGGGTGCAGTCGTGGTGCAAACGCTATCGACCAGACTATCAACAGTCACAGCAGTTTTAGCGCTCCATTCATTACCCAGTGATTCAAATTACAACACAAATCACAACACAGAATCACATTGACGCTGAGGTGATATTATCTTCAGTATATTAGTGCCCACCCACACGCCAATCACAATAATCAATATTTTCAACAAAGACCAAGGCAAAGCAAAACTGAATTTTAATTTCAGTTCAACTTAGACAGATCCAACTCGTGTTTACACTATGACTGCTACTGAGACCACCATTGACAAACTTCGAAGGCTGCTAGAAAGATACATTTTGTTCGAGTTTACAGAAGAAACAATCAGTCTCACAAGATCATTACCATATTTCCCTTGGGACCAGAAACCCCTGGGCGGCCATCAGTACCCGGCAAACCAGGCAAGCCCTAGAAGGATTAGGTTCAGGCATTCAGTTGTTGATTTGGTTAGACTCTACAGTAATTTTATTCAGATTGTTTAGAGAATTATTTGGCTAGTGATGCTGAGAGACAAACACATTGACACCTACAGGTTGACCGGGCACCCCGTCCTTTCCTGGTGGTCCGAACGCCCCAGAACTCGATGCTGCTCCTGCTGTAGAGGCAGTAGCAGGACCGGGGGGACCGGGGGGACCAGGAGGACCTGGTAGGCCACGCAATCCCTAAAACATCAAAATTGATTTTCATTTACGGATGCTGGTTACAGTCTTACAGCAACACAGATGATGTCCTCCACTACATAGCTTGTTTCGGTTGAGAGTAGTATTTCAACTTTAAATTCTTCTCACCCGAACGGATTCCAGATCAGGGAAACCAGAGCCTTCCATGTCCATAAAAGTCTGAAAAACATGGACTGGAATCAGTTGTATTCAACAGATAAGTCACAAAGGCAGAACACCTGCTGGTAGAAGTTGTGCCTAAACATTATGCAGCATGTGAGGCCAAGATTAACTCACAGATCTGAGTCCTGTTGCTGGGGGTCCCGGAGGTCCTGGGGATCCCCTCGGGCCAGGTTGACCCTCTCCACGGTCTCCCTGTTTGCACAAGTCTCATTATTATAATTATATTTATAATTTTTTTTTAAATACAATAATAATATTTGTTATTCTGTGAATTTAAGTGGGCATCTAACCTTTTCTCCTTTAGTTCCAGAGTCACCTGGGGTTCCTGGGAAGCCAGGTGATCCATCAACACCCTGTGTTGAGGAACCAATAATGTTAGGGCACTCATGCTGTTAATACAAGGAAAATCTAACTGTTAAGGAGTAGGTATCTCCTAAAGGTGCTCCAATCAGGATTTTTCGTGATGATCACTGATCGCTGCATGCAGTATCGTCTGTCAACGTCATCCCATACAGAAATATATCACTTTGCATTAAGTCGCCTCATCGCAGGAATAGCTGTGCCCGCTCAAAGCACGCATTCCCCCAGAGAACACGCCGCAGCTAAGACACGTCGCCCATGATCCTCTAAGTATGGCAGCATTTAAGAGGAAAACTTAACAATGTGGTTATTCTGCCAATTTATATATTCTGTTTATGTATGAGTGAGAAAGTGGCTGTTACTGAAAATGGTTTCAATTATTTCCCTTGTCACAACTATTTCAAGTTTTAAGTCAAGTTGTTACAAACAAAACACAGATTCTCCAGTTCGGGGAAGAGGGTTTCTATAACATACAGTGATTCAATGATTCTGTATCACAGCAATCTTTTTGAATATGAGGTCCAGAATTTGTCTGATCAGTATCTGATAAATAGGGTATATTAGCTTGTTACATTTGTTTGTTTTAAGATGATTGAATAAAATATTGAAATACTAATCAGACAAGTTTTTGATATCTGTTTTGGATAAGTTAAGTGTTATAGTGCTCAGGTAATTAAAATAAAAAATAATTAGAGTATTCCATAAATTACAAAAATGAATATTGTTACTTTAATTAATTAAAAAAATAGTTGTCAGGTGCAGACCTAATCACAGGGTCTATTTAAATCCTTCTATTTATGTGTAGCATTATTTATTTATTTAACTGTTATTAACAACTGTTGTATATTAACTGTGGCAGTCAACTTGTGCAACATATGCAACATATTCCACTTTCTCTCTCTTAGAGACACAACTCCTAACTCCGGTGAAGACATTTTTGTGTCACAGAGAAATAATCTTGCGTGTTTTGCATCATCTGATCCGCCTTTACAGAGACCACCAATCAAACTATTTCGTATGAATATCGATCAGTGGTTGATCGATCAGAGCACCTTTAGTATCCCCTTAAACAATCATTACATAACCTTTTGACAGTTGATAAGAGTTCAAGCCATTCATCAGTGTTCTTGGTTTTGTGCAGAGGGGAAATAAGCAACTTACCGTTTTTCCATCCTCACCAGGATCCCCCTGTGAGAAGGAAATACACGTCAGACACATTTCTAGATTGACAATTCCTTTTTTCAATTCTATACATGTTTTAACTTTATATTTAACCGATTAAAAGTATCACATTTGAAACTTTTGAATTGAAACTTTCCTTTCAAGACTCTAAAAAGCAAATGTAACAGAAAAGATGTGCTTTATAGTTCAAGAAAAACAAGCGCACGCTGCGACAAACACAAGGAAATCTTGCTTCAACGACCACAGCACATCTGTTGCGTTTGGATGATTTCAGGAAAAAAAATTCAACTGCAGTCTACTAACTGGCTCTCCATCAGCTCCTGGCGATCCCTCGGGGCCCGCAGCACCTTGTGGTCCGGCCGGTCCTCGGGGTCCGGGGCCTCTGGAAGAAACTGAGCCGTCGCCGCCGACTGAGAACTCGGTTGCGGGCCCTGGAGGGCCGGGGGAGCCGGGTGCCCCAGGTGGGCCGATGTCGCCCTTCTTTCCTTGGTAGCCGAAGCCTGCACTGCCCTGGAGATAAAGGAGGTGGTGACCAAAGCTTCTCCAATAAGTACAACAACATAAGAATAATAAAGTATCACTGATACCAGTGCTTAATAGAATACAAATAAAAGTAAGATACATGTAGGAAAGTATAAATAAACTACAATAGAGAAGTAATGTTGCGCATGATCCTTGTTCTGTTTGTACAAGACTCCTGTAACTTTGCTTCTGGGCGACTTAAGTCAAAGAGCCGAAGATGACATGATCTCTGACTTACCTTGAATCCCTTTTCCCCTGGATCTCCCTGAAAATAAGAAGAAGACAACAGTGCCAAGTCAGTGCCAGCAGTTTTCATTGGCTGTCACATTCGACTTAAAACTCTAAAATGCACTGCCATACGTATCCACGGACACATCCACATGTTGGAGAACTTCACATTTAGTATATACACTTCCAGTAGGGGTGGCATCAGCAGACATTTTATTTGCGACACACGTGTATTTTGTTTTGTGTATATTTGGATAAGTGCATGATGTGTATGTTGTTCTAAGACAGAAGGGAAACAAATCGATGTCAGGCCAACAGTAATGTCCTCAATTTAGAGGATCTTCTTCATTTTACAATTATTGTAAAATTAATGGCATTTGGCCCCTCATAAGACAAAATAACTATCCACAAACACACACACACATCTTGTTCTTCAAAATATAAGAAATGTAAACTACAGTATGTAATTAAATGAAGAACAAGAATAAACAAAGTAACGTAACAATGGCTTGACATTATATTGCACGTGGGCCCTTATGGAACACATTGATATGATTGGATATCATTTTACTGAGCTTGCAGTATCCTGTTTCTCTCATTGTGCAACTGGAATAGCATGCAGAACAATCTAAAGCTTACCTCATTTCATATTTCACTTCCAGTTATAGTTGATTGATTTGCTTTACATTTATTGTTGGAATGCTGTTAAGCATTCCAACTATTGTTCTTCGAATCTTTATTCAACTTCTTCTATTTCTTCCGTCCCACCTCTTCTTCTCCTTCATTTTTTAAGCGACAGAAACCATTCAACTATCAAAATGTTCAGCTCTTTCACCAGAGGGGTGCTATGACTTTTCATATTTCTAACCTTTAAACTATTTGAATTATTAAGCTTTTTATTTTCAATGGGATCTCTATGGAGAATATTTTCAAATCCTCTTAAACTTCTTCAACTTTCAAATCCTTCAACTTCCTCATACTTTCAGCTACAGACACCATTTCAACTTTCAAATGTTGAGAAAACCCTGAACTATTGCCAACATGATTCAGCTTTTTGATGTATTTTAAACTTTTTGAACTGCAGCAATTTAACTTTTATGATTTTTCAGCCCTTTTCTGACTTTATAATGGGTGTGTATTGCACAGCTTAGAGTGTGGAGCAGCTTGAGATTCTTGTGAAAAAAACATTTGTATTTTACCACTGTGTCCACAATCTTCACTCTTCATGCATAATTTCTGGATGTAGAAGTAGCTAATCTTGTCCTTTCGTGGAAGAATTACTGTGGAATCCCACAGATTTCCACATTTGACACAGAAGCCGTTAATTGAGAGGAAAACCAACTTTCTGCTCCACAGAGACCAATGTTAAATTTTGCTTCAAAAACATCTTCCACAGAACACGGTACCCCATTTGTAGATCGCCAGTTAAGCCACATTTTTTACACTACAGACACAATTTTTACAGGATCTGTTCTTTAACTCATCCTTCCTCTCATTTATTAATATCGGAGCAATAGGAGGTACGGTTATGGGAGTTTTGATGATTTGTTTGAGAGGTGTTTCCCTGTTTTATCTCCATGAAATGGCTTCAGGCACACAGGTGTTTGCGATTGAGCCAATTAGTGATGTTGATAAACACACAGACTCACAGACACACATGCACTCCTCTCTCTCTCTCTCCCTTTTATTTATATATATATATACATATATATATATAGACATATATATATATGTCTATATATATATACATATATATATATATGTATATATATACATACATATGTATATATATATACATATATGTATATATATATATATATATATATATATGTATATATATATATATATACATATATATATATATACATATATATACGTATATATATATACATGTATATATATGTATATATATACCTATACATATACATATATATATATATATATATATATATATATATATATATAAATATATATACAGTCATTTCAGGTCTTGGAGACTTTTAGAGGACCCCCCCACACACACCCACCCCATTTTAAAATAAAAGCCGCACACACATGATTTGTTGCAGCTGTTACGTGTTGCAGCTCGGCCAATCAGATATGAGTATTCTGATAAGTTTCCTGATTCGAGTGACATTTACACACACCGCGACACAAGAGGGAGAGGCGAGGAAAGACATGGCAGAGCAGGACAACAGTCATGTAAGCTGTAAAAGATAAAATATAGCATAAATCTCCAAATGAGAAAGTTTGCCAGAGCTATCAGAGTCTCTCTCTCTCTCTCTCTCTCTCTCTCTCTCTCTCTCTCTCTCTCTCTCTCTCTCTCTCTCTTCTTCTCTCTCTTGCTAATTCTTTCCTGTCTCTCTCTCATACAGTCATTCAGGTCTTAGAGACTTTTAGAGGACCCCCACCCCCACACACACACCCCCCATTTCAAAATAAAAGCCACAAAGAGTGAATTCTAATTGAAATGCTTGTGATGAGCCAGGCATTTAATAACCTCTGTTTATGTGTGTCAGACATTATGATTATGTCTCCTTTCCCCCCCACCCAGCACCACCCTTTCAAAATAAAAGCCCCATGGATTAACTGTATTTAAACAAGCTAAAAATTATATTTGTAATCTTTAAATTTTTTGAATTATTAAGCTTTTTGCAATTTGTTTTTGAATTGGATATCTATTTTCAGCAATGTTTTTGCGATTAATTTCAGTTTTCAGAATTCCAACGCATTTTCAGCAGGAAATGCTTTTTCTAGTTTGGCTTTTTATAATGTTTTTAGCACCAATTTCATCGAAACTTTTCTCTTGTCTTTCTTGGTGCCTAGTTTATAATTTTTTTTTTCATCTTTATTGCAAATTAAGTCTCTATCTCAGTGTATTTTTGAGTTCAAATAAAGGTTGAATGAATGAATTTGCATGCATACATGTAAGACTTGTAGCTCCCTCTAGTGTTCCTGTGGGACATATAACCAAAGGCCATATCACTGATGTCATTACCCTCTGCTCTTGTCCAGCTCACTCACTGGCCACTGCAACCTTCACAAGGACAAACCCTGGCATCATCGGTGCGTCCCACCCCTCCTCACATGACAAAGATGACTTGTCTCATACGAGTATTCCATCCACAATCAAAGCAGATTACACAAAAAAAGGTCCAAACCTTCTCTACACGGGCTCCACCTCGAGAGCCGGATCCAGAGCCAGCGTCTCCCTTCGGCCCAATTGGACCCCTGTCTCCTTTCAGTCCTGTATCCCCCCGGTCACCCTTTCCTCCTGTACCCCCAGCTGGACCTGTAAACAGCGACAAAAAGGACAGAGTCATTAATGCCCTCGTGAAAAGACCTTTCAAAATTGATGAATGACTGTATCCCACATCCCAAACAATACAAAGCTAAAAGCAGGGGAGAAAAAAGGGGAAAAGAAAATGAGTTTTTGCTTGTTGGAGCGAGAATCCCAGTGTGTGTGTGTGTGTGTGATTTAAAGGCCATGTGAAGGTTTTGAAGTTGTAACAGCGCTGCACACACAAGCATATTTATGCTCTGGTGTGAGCTCAATTCACCCTAAACCCTTCTCACAGAATGTGTCGCTTTCAGTTCAGCATGTGTGAAATGCAACCCGCTTCCTGAGCTGTGAAGAAGTGGCGCATCTCTGAAGCCGCTGGCATGCACAGCAAAATGATGTCCGCTTCAAGTGTTCCAGTTCAGGGATTAGAGTTTAGCAATAGAAAGCAGGATCCCATGCCCTCTGAACGGATACATAAGCATGGCATATTCACAGAAAAACACAAATACCTCATATCAAAGCATTCGTAGCTTAAGGGAACATGCAATATTTTCTTTCTTACGCCTTTTTAATTCTCTCTCTCTCTCTCTCACGCTCTCTCTTCTATTTTCTCTTTGTGTTTATCTTTCAGAAAGATAACAGCCTGAACGGCCCAATTATTTATTCCCCCTGGCTTACATACGAACGTGTCCGCCACCCTGCGTGAATTCAAAAGCAAAACATCGAGAGATTCATGCATGCTCGTATGCTTTTTACAATCCATGTGACGTCCTGCACGAGGAGTACACATGAGGTAGGCAGAGCATCAGGCCAGAGGATATAAAAAAAAAAAAAGGAAGTAAAACACGGGAGACATGGATGCTTGTCTCTGTGTTTTAAACTCCCCTCGACCCACCTGGTGACCCAGGAAGCTCCCGCCCGGACTCCACAGAGAGTGAAACGTACTTGGAGTCACTTGCTGAACACAAGCCAAGAGACAGTGTTAAATTCACTTTCTGGAGCAACATTATCCAGGATGTGAGAATAGCTATTTTGTCCATTCAGTCACGAAATTGTATTTTATGTCGTAAAAGAAACACAGGAGGGTCGTCATTCCAAGTTTACACTGTGAAATTGACCAGATCCTGCTCAGATGAGCACACAAGATGCTGTGTCTGTGACATAATATTGACACACTGTACTTAATCTTAAGACAGTTCATCACAGCCCCTTTTCTAATGTTCACAGTTTCTAGTTGAATTTTCATCGTGTCAGTGTCTCAGAGACAAAACAACTCGCTTTGTCTCTGTCACGTGCTGACATTGGCATCCCACCACGACTACTGAGTTCCGTAGAGTGCTTCATCAAAGACATATATTGTATTTAGCATTCGTGTTGATGCTAATCCTAAATTTCTCTTTGCTCCAAGTTACGTATTCTAATGTAATTCACACAGGAAGCAGCACAACACGTCAGCGCTCATCACAGATGAGAGCCTTCCAACCTCTGTTGCATTAATCCTTATGTCCACTAGATGGAGACATGTGTCAGTGAGTACCTTTGTAGCGAGCTCTGACTAGCTCAGTTATACATGTTGAAGGAATATGAACTCTGCCACACCATGTGCCATCATGAACATTCCCCCTCCATACCCAACAGGTATGTGGAAGTACAATCCCTATTTTTCATATGTCAAATTATAAATGTATGAAAGACAGTGACACAGCGAGGGGCAGATCCAAAGGCATCTGTAAGACGGCTGACATCAGGAAAGTACACTAAACTTAGATTTTTGTCCAGTATAGAAATTAGACAGAGAAATGAAATTCCATCTCATGTTAGAGCTGATTTCTCTCTGTTAGCAGAACGTAGAACTGTGAGTGGTCCTTGATTTAAACTCACCTGTTTCTCTTGCAATGGACAGTTCCTCTTTCCTGGTCAGTGGTGGCTGCTGAATGGGCCGGGAAGATGGAGGAGCAGTCTGCAGAAACATATCATTTTTAAAAGGGCAACGGATTACATTTACTGGAAGCTGCACTCTAGATTTTACACCCCTGCAAACAATGCAACAGCCATGTACCTGCATGGGAACAAAGTAGGCATTGTGTTCCCATAATGTTTATAGTTTGTGCAGCCAAAGCTCTCTTCCTAACAAACGAGGCCGTTTCCCAGCTCCACTCGAAGCCTTTTAAAACAGGGTAAACACGATTGAGTCAACATGGGGAGCAAAACTTGTTCTTTCGTATTTTGGCAAATCGTTATTGTTTTTCGGTAATTGCAGTTTATGCGTTACCGCCGTCAGACATCTTGTAAAACTCTTCTGTATGTGAACAATGTTAAAGCTTTCAGGGAACACAGCTGGCGGTCTATCGCGCTGATCAAGCATGATATCATCACCCAGAGTTATCGTGACACCCAGAGTACGGTGATTGAGTTTGTTTACGGCAGACTTCATTCGTATTCGTGAGTGTGTGTGTGTGTTTGGTCAACTCATTGCTGCAACTCCTAGCCCCATTTTTAACCTGCTGAGCTGTAAAACCACCCATTATCTTATATGAACCCGGGAAAACGTTACGATGTGTGTTTTTGTGTGTGTACATCACTCATCACATATCTGCCCAGCTTTTAAATTGTCCTTGACCTTTCCACTGCCTTTGTACGACTGCATTAACAAATCAGATGAATTGTTTTGTCAAAATAGCTGAATATATTTAGAAATTATACTTTTTTTAAAATGTTTTTGTGTCCTGTATATTTGTGGGCATAGGACAGACAGATCAGTCTGTAGTCTACCAACAGTCCTCCGTCACGAACAACACAGCAGGACTGAGAGGAGCAACGGGACTGAATGAGGGTCGGGGGAGGAGGGGTCACTTCTGGTGCCTTTGGCTAAAGACCAGAGAGGGGGAGGAAATAATGCAACCCCCCCCAGCCAGTAGCTCATTCTTCACCGGTGACACACCTCGATTTGTCACCTGTGGAATTCAAGAGAGGAGTGGGATGAAGAATGTAGGAGAGGGGGCAGCCGAGGGGGGGCAAAGCGAAGCCACTGTTGATAATTAACCAGGTTCCTTTCTGAGGAATTCTCCCCACTGTGTTGCACGGCACTGGCTATGCCCCGCTTGTTCTGTTCACTCCTTTACTTATCCATCATAGCTTGGGTTGAAGGGTGGGAGGCTCCAGTCTTTAGAACATAGTGTTGATGGATTTGAACCGCATGACCCCCTGAATCTAAGAGCAGGTATGCAGCTCCCTCGGCAATGAAGGTATTCCACCTCTGGAACAGTGGATGTTCTTTTTTTTCTTTTCTCAGTGCATGTCCTATAAAGTATTGCAGAGAGAACTCTTGTTTGCTGTTGTTGCTCTGCGGGTGAAAGACAGACAGCCTGGCTCCCATGGTTTGCCTCTCGTGTGTTTGACTCCTATTGCATTGTGAAATGGAATCTGGGATCAGGAACAAACAAGTCTTTTCCATTTTTTTCCATTTTCAAACGTTGCTGCTTTTGATTAAGATTGAAATACACACTAGATGCAAAACATGTTTGTTGGCCAATCAGTTAGCTACTTTCCTTCAGCACTCGGTCTAACTATTGCAAAGCCGATCAGCTGTCACATATCACAGCCCCTGTTCGCTCAAACCGAACCTGGTCAAAATGTCTGTTATTTGTATTTGATGAATTACTAAAGAGAACTACATTCAGCAGAGCAGTTTTTAATAGTCGTGGGTCACCAAGTCAAGTCTCCTCGCCTTCAACTCTCAAGTCAGGTCGAGTCTTCAGGCGTTCAGGTCTCAAGGTGGTCGAGTCTCACAGCAGACGAGTCGCAAGTCTACAGCTCTCAGAAGAGTATAACTCTTAATACACAAAATCCATGAATCTGTTCGCATTAAGTATTTATGAAAGCTTTCTCAAAGGACATTACAGACGAATTGAACTTAGCAGCTGTACTCTACCTGCAACGCATCACATGCAGCTGGAATTAAGCTCCTGAAACATTTCCTCTTTGGGTTTCATGCTGAAGGAGACGCCAGCAGTGACATTGCTATGGGTGACTGACTAGCTCTGCCATCTATCACCACGAAATTCCAGGATGACAAAATGGAAAGTTTGACTTGTACAACTCTCCCCGTCTAAGTCCTCTCTGCCCGGACTTGCCTTAATTGCAGCGGTGGGACAGTTGCGCAGAGTGTAGGTTCTACCTTCTGTGAACAGACATCGGTTGGAAAAACATCGGCAGGTAGGCATTAGATGCCAGCTGCTTTGTGTTGCGTTGCATCTTGTACTGCATGATAAAAGCCTACTGAACAGATGGAAAAGCCCCTTGTAAAAGTTGCTGAGTATATGGCAGTACCGTTGAAGAGACTTCCAACCCGCGGTGCCTCTCCTGCTCTAACTTTCTTTCCACCTCACAGAGTTGAGTGTGATCGAGAAACCAGTCAGAATAACAGAGCCTTGAGGCAGTGGGGGGGGGGGGCCTCTGACTTGGATCCGATTGAGTCCAAATTGACATCTGGTTTTTCTAAGTCTTCACTGTAATTGTGAGTGGGAGTTGAGCGGTGGTGCTGGCTGCCGGCGGAGGCTGTGCTGCATTTCAGCCTGCGTGACTATCTTTGACAGGTGGGAGGATGTGAGTGGGTGTCTGTAGAATCTGATTGTGTGAGTGTGAGGGAGACAGAGAGCAGAGAGAGGAAGACAGGGGACTGGTGGGGGGGGGGGGACAAACGGAGAGATGAGGAAAGACACCGTAAAATACAAGAACATGTAGAGATTTAGAGAACTGAAAAAAAAACGATAGCGGGAATACTAATAGCGTGAGCATGACAGTGTGAGTGAAGGGAAAGGTAATATGCAAGGTGAGTAAGATTATCTGTCGGTCCTCTTGCAATATCTGTTATGTTAGGCCTTCGTCCAAGTCTACCGATCTATTCAGAGAGCACACGCCTCACCTGACAGCAGGTAAATCCCTGCTCTTTAAGCATACCGTTCATGCTGAAAAAAATGTGCTGAAACCAACATTCGAAGCCGGACATCCTTCTTGCTGACTTTACTTTCTGTTTAGGCCGCTATACATTTCAGAGGAATGTCATTAACTCTTGAATTCTAGAAAAAAGCCCAGTTTTTACTCCCCAAGGTCATTTGCCTTTTCTAGTCTGACAAGAGGAAAACTCTCTATGTAAAAAGTCTTTGTCCCCAGATCTATAAGACAGAAGCGGCTCGATTTCCTGACGTCAACTCAGCAGTTTTTAATCTCTCTTGAGGGATGAGTGTTCACTCACTTATAGCGAGCAACTCGAGACATCAGCGGTATATCTAAGACTGGGATGACTCGGTTTGCAGAAGCAAAGGAATCATCTTTGTCGGCCAGGTTCGCGTGTCTGGCTTGGTCAGCTGTTTTGAGTCCTCTTTAGTATTCTGCATTCAGTCATCTTCTCACTCCCCCATATCTCGATTTATAGTTTTACACAACTTCCCAGTGAGAAAATGGAAGACCAAACCAGTAATCTGTCAATATAATGTACCAAGAAGAACAAGAGCAGCAAAATAGATGCAAGGAACAGTACCGTTATTAATGAAACATCACCTAACCGAGCTGGTAAACGCCAGCGGGTCAATATTGTCAAACCTTTGTTTATAAAAGAGCTAAATAATAAATACAAAGTTGTTCCATACCATCATTCTATGTTTCTCCACGGTTGGCTGTGGGGGTCTGGTTTCTTCAAAGCCGCTTCCTTCACCTGAAGCCTGAGGAGACCAATCAGACATTTTTTTATTTTATGTCAACGAGATGTTCTTTCGTTGTTTTACTGAACTGACAATTAAAAACCTGTCACATCGAAAACAGTTCTTTAAAATGCACGTGTCCATGCACCATGTGTGTCAGTTCATGAACTCTACTTTAAGTGTGGTAAAGTTCAAAAGGAATGTAGCTGTTTAGTTAGCAGTATTTTATTAAATATGATACAATACATGTATTTTACATGAACTACATAATCTCTATCAGGCCCAGCTCTAGACAACAGGGGGCCCTCGACAAGATTTTCTTTGGGGGCCATCCTTACGTTTTGTGTTGGTGAGCGAGAGAAACACGCACACAAAACAGTTATGAGGGTGGGGTGGGATCGTATTATCATGTTTTTTCCTTAACTATTAACTGCATTAATGTGTCAGAGCAGGGGGTTTGAATATATATGGCAATAAACAATAATTTACAACATAGTACATTGCTATATAATAAAACCTTAAACAAACTAGATATAGCCGTTGATTGGCTTTCTGTCCCCCAGCAACGTTCTATGTTAAAAAAAGTTAAAAATTGCGAGGACCTACTCAATTGGGCGGGCTAGCACTAACCTCTATGCTATTTGTGCTCTGAGTGACAGTACCACTTGCCTGGTGTCTTTATTGCTGTAAATGTGTTTTTTTATGCCATGTTCTTGGCCAGGTCCCTCTTAAAACATACATCTAATCTCATTGAGCCTTTTACCTGAATTAAAGTGTTATTTAACACTGAACTCTCTCTAAATTGTCAATACTCTATGTCGCGCCACTAATGTCATTAAGTGAAATGCTTGTATATTTGTTGTATCATTTACAATACAATAAGTTTGGGCTCATTGGCTTCAGAACGTCTTGGTAACGCAATACCTTGAATGTGTCCTCAGAGCAGCTGTGTGTGAGGTCAGCATTTGAGATAAAAGACACTTCCTGAAATCGGAAACCTGCCATTTCCACTTGGAATGTGATTCTCCCATCTAATCCAAACAACATCTAAAGATTTGACGACAACAAGCGGTAAAATCGTGAACCTTGTTCTGTCAGTAGGGTCGAGGTTTTGGTGGTCTCAGCGAGCAGAGCAGCTGTGGAGGCAGCGTTTCACTAATTAACAGTAAATGCTGCTGGTGGGCTGCAGCGAGGCACCTGTGTTTGTGTGTGGGTGGCCAGGGTCGGCGCTGAAAAGGCTGCACTCGGGCTCTTATCCGTTACGGATTTACGATTGTAAAATGCTGGAATAAATCAACAAAGTACAGTAAAATTAATACTTGTGCTCTTTCCTATTTTAGGACTTCTCCCTGATGCAGTGGCAGATCCAAAAGCAAATTCTTAATAGCCTATTTGAAACGATGGGTCTGTGATTTCAGAGAGGTGGACTAAAGCAGGCTTCTCGTTGCTAGCCGGCGACCATCAATTTTGGCAGATGCTGGCAGATTTCATTAGCTTCAGCTAGTTAGCCAATTAGCTTAATTAATGTTAGCTCCAGGACTTGGTTGAAAACGTTTCCAGCTGACTCTTTTTGAAATGATAATCTTGTCGAGGGGGTTTAACTATGGATATGATGGCTGGAAATCTGCTAACATTAGCGTGAACTCTGACAGCATCCAGGACTGGCTTCCTCACAGTGGGGAAATATTACTCAGTGGTTCTGCTGGATGTGAAACAGGTCTTTCTTTTGTGACCTGTAACAGGGACTTAATAGAAGAAGTGGACGTGGTCACGGTGAAGTTACCCATCGGTTTGAGGACTGCCGTTTTAAGCCTTGAGTTTGGCATTTTGGCCGTCGTCATCTTGGTTTATGGCCGTCATGTTTTTTTTCAAGCAGAAACGACAGGAAAAGGTGGAGCTAAGTATGACTGAATGCTGAATAAGACATACTTAGGCGACCAAAATGTTAAAATGAACTTTCATGAACTGAAAACACACTGTGTAATGTTTAAAGTTTTAAGACCTAAACACGGACATCACCCAGGCCGGACAATGCAGTGGTAGCAACCTGTCAATCACAAGGTAGCCTAAGGTAGTTAGAGCAGATACACATCATCAATACCTCACACTTTGCTCATGTGTTTTTAGTTTTGGAAAGACTTGACAGGCCTGCAGTGCCTGCTAACTGTTGCTAAGCTATGACTGGACAAGAATTGTTTGAGGGAGGGGTTGTGCTAAAAGTTGACGTGTGAACAATCTCATCGCCAAATACTGATTTATATTTCTATCTTATAGTGGGTCTATTTCTTGTAGTCATGGCACAGCGGTTCATCACATGTAGTCAGGCATCTTCAAAGTGCGATGAGATGTCATTTACCATATCGGAGTCATCTTCATCCTCTTCACAGTGCCTCTCAGCAGCACGGGGGTCTCCCACCACCCTCAGCTCACCGATCACTCCCTGTCAAAAGACATATAATATGTGCGATGAGCACTTGTTCTCAGACACACACACACACACACACTTACTTTCAAGATACAAATATGCTGATCTTATCTTCTATATTTCAAGGAATTCCCCATTTCTGTGAAATCAGAGAGGCTATTGATGTCTCCATTTTTTAGTGTCGGCCTGTGAAGTGCCACTATCTCTGCCCCACACAGACACAATCTGATACATGTTCCCACACATGACAGTTGCACAGATAGCATGAATACTATCTGATGGCCTATCAAAGGGCCATTAGGTCTGAATGAATAGGCAGCTTCTCTGCTGCTGAGTTATTTGAAGTCGACTCTTCAGGACACATTTATGCCCTGAGAAAAAAGTCAAATGGATTTTTTAAGACAACTTTGAAGATAAACAGCAAAGGCTCTTTGACATTGGAACCATGTCTCTACACAGGCTTTTAATGGTCGTTCTTTTTTTGTAACTTACGCAATGTTTCGTCGACTGTCATGGTCTTTTTCTAACAAATTCCTTTAGCTCTTCACAATGAATCTTAGATCCTATGCACGAGAAAGGACTAAATTGTCACTAAAGTATGGGTTTCCTGGTGATGGATAATACAAAAAATGGACATCAACTAAACAAATCCAGTTTCAGAATGGAATTTCCATTTTATAAATATATAATGTCAATATTTAGATGCCAAATAAGCCCTCCAAGTCTTGGTTTGAGTGGAGAAATTAAATTCGCAAGACATCTCCAGCTTAGGGCCATGCTTGGGTCAACATATGGCACGTGGCCAACATGTCCTGAAAGAAGAAACAGGGTTGGGTTGCTTTTTCCAAGTGAGCAGCTTGTAATACAGCTTTCTCACAAAATATCCGACTCCAAGGAAATACCTTATATGGGCTTGAGTAATAAAAGAAAGAAAAGCTCGAACTGTGTGTAGCAGAGTTACAACGTGGTTTACAGCAAAACAAGTAATAAAAATGATTAAAGCAAGTTAGAGCTGACAGAGGAAGCGAGAGATAATATTACAGCTGGGAGAACACTAAAAACATTATCTCAAATGGGAAGTAATCATTTGAATTTTTGACATATTTAGTAGTTTAAATATCTCTTTATTTCTTTATAGTGTACAGATATAATAATTGTTTTTAAAATATACTCTTAAGCAGTGGCTGGAGTATCCCCCCCAATAAGCCCCTTATTTGGCTCACCTGTAAAGGGCTTGTGCCCTCATGGCTTCAGTCTTATTAACACAACAGGGAGGTCATATATGTCCATATAAGCAGCAAGACTCCCTACTTGGCAACACTGAAGAGTGAAAGCGGCAGAGAAAAGCATCATCGTCATGTTGAAGTGAAACTCAAAAAGAGAAATGTTGGGATGCTGACAAAAGCCAGCCATCTATCAAGAGTCAATGAATAGCTTCCAACCAAGACAGTAAAAGTCTTTTAAATATCAAATTTCTAAGATAAATAAAAACATTTTTTGCACGAATTAAAGATATCTCCGCACACTTTAAGGGAACTGGATTGTATTTTCAGGTGTAACTTCAAAAGAACTGAAGTAATGAATAATTGTCAAAATATTACTCGAGTCCAAATAGTAATTATTCTCCAGATTGTAAGTGAATAATGAATCATAAAACAATCAGTCAATAGTGATTGTTTGACTCATTGTAAAATGCTCCCAAGTATGTAAATAACGTATGCAATAAAGTAAGAGTGTCAACGCCTGCAGCAGTGGCATGTTTTGTCCGTGCAGGTAGCCGTGGGTGAACGACTATAATATCCCTTTAACAGCTAAGGTCAACAGTTGTTGGGGTCAACCGCTGGGATTTACAGCAGTCAAATGACTGAAGTTAATTATCTCCCGACTGTGAGGTCTTCCAATTATTTGCAGTCTACTCTGGAGAAGATGGTGAAGCGACGCAGACATTTATGTTGTGGTTTAGAGTAGGCCAATTTGAGCAATCAAATCATATGAGTTATTCGGCCAAGACGTTTCACATGATTGACTCTGGAAAGTCAAAACACGAAACGGTGTGGGAATGGGAAATGTGCAGTCTTCTGACTCCAACACAAGAATTAGTGTGACTTATTGAATACAATAGAGCCGAAAAATAAAGATTGTTTTCTCGACACTATGAACACAGTTTATCTTTCATCGTCATACAGCCCTTGAATAAATAAAAAATCCTGATTTCCCGGGACTGAATATTGTCTTGTTGAAAAGAGACGACGCCCGTGTACACACCACAAACTTTTCAGGATCAGCTCCTCCAGCTTGCCCGACAAAGACCCCGGCACCGGCCTGCAGATCCATCTCGTCCGGGGACCTCTCGATGCGCTTCACCTGAGGGTCTGTGTCACAGTTGAGGTAGAACATCACCTTGTCGTCCCTCACAGCGATGGCAAAACGAGTCCAGGTGTCCCTCATGGAGGGCACGAGGAACCTGGCCGCCTCGTACGACTTCTGCGAGTTGGGCTCCGTGTAGTACAGGAGGACGTTCTGGTTGCCGCCCTGCACGGCCGACAGTTTAACACCCACATACATGATCTTCTGTGCGGCATCTGTGACGGAGAAGATGACGCCGGCCCGCTCGGTGGTGGGTTTCAAGTTGAAGATGAGGGCGAAGTCTCGGTAGAACGGGCTCGGCAGGTGGGCGCGGGCCAGCTGGCCCGTGTTGGCGTCACGGTCAAAGACATAGCCGGGGCTGCTGTCGGGCCCATAGACCTGGGCGATCGTACTTGGAGGAGGATCCCCAATCAGCTGTAGCAGGGAGACTCCATTGTCTTCTAGAGGGGGAGAGAAAAAGGATGTGAGGCCACAATGCGTATGACATATGTTGGAGGTTAGAAGAGAGGGCTGCATGGCAGGGTACAATGTTAGAACAGGTTATATTAGGCTGCTGGGGGTTGACTTCAAGTGAATGTGCCTGTTGGATGCAGGAACAACTGCTGTTACTTGCATAGGACCGTAGTCTTTGTTGCACAAGAACACAACAAAAAACAGCATAATTGGTCAAAGATGTTTCCCTTTCATAAGTGATGTCGATTTCAATGAATGTCGATGGAAAGTTACCACAACTGCCTCCAACCAATCTGCAGGCTTTTTTTGAGAAGCATTGGCAGAGCTACTCTACTCAGGGGACCAAAAAACAAACATCATTTTAGAACTTCTTGTCCGAAATATGGAAACGGTTGACATCTCCCAAAAAAAGCCAAAGGGATAGGCCACATGAGACTATGAGCAGATAGTTTCAGCAGACACTGCAAAGCAAACTTGTAATTCCAAATCTGAAGTGGTATGAAAAGGCAGAGTCTAAAAGATACATACAGTACTTAAGAGTTGACTGATTTAGCTCTCAGTATCTGAGAAAAACAACTCAACACCTAATGTGTCGAGAAAACAATCTTTCTTTTTCTGCTCTACTGTATTTACCTGAAAAAGGTCTGAGCGTTATTATTGAATGTAGTGACAGAGGAGTCGCAAACAGAGGTGTCATAGGAGCTATAGCTTCTAGATGTGGTCTCTGCAAAACTCTACGCCAGAAAATTACAATTACATCATCAGAGCGAAACAAATCTTGCACATTTAAAAATGTTGAAATTTTCTATAATATTGATGATCTAGTGCGTGTAGAATAGGGTAAAGATTGTTATAGATGCATCACATTCCTGACGAAACTAAAAATAAAATAAATTTTAGAAAAAATCTTCCGACTTGTGTGACATCTACTAAATGCCACTGCTCCAGGGCACACAGGGACCAACAGCTGGGCCTCCTGCATATCTTTGCTCACTCTTCCATCACCCTGGGTGACTCTGGCGGGGTCGCTGCATAATGATCGGAGGCGTTTAGGAAATAAAAGGAACACAAAGAGCGATGTGTTCACATAACGGTGGAGATGTCTTACTAGCATCAAACTCGTGACCGCACCTTTTCGGCTTTGATCAAAAAAAGTATGCGTCCTCATGTTAAAAGAGAAATCACTGTTTTGGGAGAAGACAACGTCATTTTCTGGTGCTTTGAAGAAAGGCTTTGGTTTGCCACCTGGTGACTAATGCGCGAGCTCCATCGCCCGGTTCAAAGCCTCCCCGGTGGAGATCAGTGGGGTCTACAGGCGGCTTTGTTGAGAGCTCAAACACGCGATGCGTCGAGCTAAACCCGAGGTCCTGCTTTCTGCTGTACAACCATAAACTGAGCTTTTTCTGCACGCTGTCTGAGAACTGAAGATGCTTTCATTTGAGTCTGAGCAAACAGAGAACACAGTCACACTGTATATGGAAAGCAATAAAAATACTTTCCAGTATTAAATATAAGTTCCCCTCCACACCAATCAGACGGACATTTGTGAAGAAGACGCCTCACTAGATGCACATTTTATTATGTTACCAGAATAATGCACTGATAGAATAAAGATGTCCTACGTTAGTTCACAGTACAAATGCTACACTTTGGGTCAATTTAAAAACAGTATAACAGTGGAAAATCCAATAACATACATCCAATATAGCAAGCTAAAAAACTGATTATAATAGCTATCAATAGAATACTTATAAAAGACACTACAAATGTTGGTACATGTCACTTGATACAACCTTGATAAACCTTTCTTAATTTGAAAAACCTGAAACAGACCTTTAGCATAAAACTGACATTTTCTATGTAACAAATAGACGGACGAAGACGGACACGAAGAGTGCCAGCTCCAGAGCTCCATAAGTAGACTGGGACTGCTTGACTGTTGCATGAATGGCAGTTAACAACTGACTCATTTGCACCAGGTCTACCAGATGTTTGCTCTGATGAAGTCAGAGTAAGAAACCTGGAGGGTCTCTGCAGTGGGCCTGTGCTCACATGTCTGAACCTGGATCCCTCTTACGTGCACCATCTTTGCCAGAGTAGGGTATGTGAGCGATCATTAAAGCAGAAAGACTCCATAAATGTTCTTTTTGATAACATAGAAATGCCTTCTGCTAAGTGCAATTCACTTGCTTCAACAAATTTGAAAGTTTTCAAAGAAACGTGCAATTTGTGAACTGTACATTAGCAGCTGGTCATGACTATCAGATTTGTATGCAGATTAAACTTCAAGGTCTGTAATGAATTGGAATGCGAGGTCTCTCAAACAGAGTCTGGTTGTCCCCTCTCAAAAAGAGATACGTCATACATGCTTCAAACATCTGATTTTCTTATGCATTCGCCAAATGAACAGCAGACATCCTCACACATGCACACAGCTTCCGAGCTTCCCAAACCCCTTATTAGCGAAACATATATTAGTCATCACTCACACCAACCAGATGTGAATTACCAAAAAGAAGACACATCCTCATGAACCAGATGGTGTTCAAACACTAGAAGACAAACAGGATCAATCTTTACTACAAATACAAAAAAAGAACCCTGATGTAATTGTGCCAGATGCCAGGAAAGAAAAACAGAAAAAAGCTTTGAAGTGTAAACAAAGACAATTTCATCACTGGATCTAAAAGTGGCTAAAAAGGTTTGACCTGCTTCAGGCTAGCAAAGGAATGCTTTGGCTGAAGCCTGTTCAATGAGCCTGCATTGTCAACAAAGGAGCAGCCAGTCATTTCTTCTCAGAGATCAAAAATTGCTGGGTACAAACAAGGTTCACCATTAGCATTTTAAGTGCGATCTCAATTCAGGTTTTTCCAAACGGCTTTTGTTCACCAATGACAGCTTCAAGGCCAATCGGGAAGAGAAAAGGTCTGCTGATGAATGGAGAGGTGCCGGGTTTATGGCGCTAGTTTGTCTTGTCAAGAAGGCGGCTTACTGACCAGGAACGCGGCTCTTTTTTTCATTTCCTAAGATCCAGGACGGGGTACCAGAGTTTCTGATACCCTGTTGATAAAGCTGTATATACAGTGTGGGGCTGTGTATACAGCTTTGGGAAGTGCAGGATCCTGTGTAATCCATGGGAAAACATTTGAACATCTGGACAGTCCCAGAAAGATTTTGCGGTTTCCCTGACAATGCTCCATCACCATTTAAAACATCCCTTGAGGCCCGCTGACAAGGGCAATGATCTGAATGAAGCTGGTCAGTGGTCTGACCTGTGTTCAAAGAGAGTGTCTGTTAGAGTTCAACTCTGGAGACATGAAAATTACTACCCCATGATTTTACAGATGTACTACAATTTGTATGCATTTGCTGCATAAACTATGTCTGTCAGCCAATTGATTTAAAAGTGAAGGAAATTAAATTTGGTCACCGCTCAATTGATCCCTGTTTGATCTTAGTTCCTGTCTGCTCACGGGGCTAAAGGGAGCCATTTGTAATGCTTACAATGTTAAATCAATGACAAGTACTTTGTGGAGTCCATTTTATCTGCGAAAATAAAATAGTGTACATGATTCGTTTTGATACGACATGTTGCCCACTGTGTTGGGAAGAAATACATGCAAACACGGGTGCACTATAAACTCAGTATCACTTTAATAATTTGATCTTGTGCGAGTAAATATAGTACCATGATTACTACTTAAATACTACATAAACTATAACAATATCTATAGTAGCATAACTTCAACAGCTCCATAACCAACACCAGATTCCACTGCCAGGAATATGAATTATTATGTCCCTAAATTAAAAGAAGAAAAAAGAACACAGGATGTTTTAAATATCAAGGTACATATCAACACCCTGGTTAAATGCTGCTTTCTTTCTGCAGAGGATATTCTGTAAACCCCTGGGCAGATGTATCTTTAACCTGATGATGCAGAATGCTCGGAAAAAAAAAAGATGTCAAACCAAAAACCACATCACAGTCCAGGAAGGAGATTTCATGTTAGCTGTCATTAAGATTCAGCTGTGATTCTCAAACCACAAAGAGGAAGATGGGCCTACCGCAAGCTGTGCACTTTAGTCTTTGGGGAAGGAGTAATACGATAGTGTTCAAGTTCTCTACCTGTAAGTGACGAACACTTAGTCAATATGCAGGGTGTAAACAAAACCCTTGCCACATGCCTGTGTATTTTTGGAATGCCGGGGGGAAAATAGTTTGTACGACATTCACAGATGCACAGTGCAAATGCTTCTAAATAGGTTTAGAGCTCATTAAAAATGCTGAAACAGCAGCGCTCTCCTCTAGAAACTGCTATAAAAAGCTTTTAAGAGTGTCACAATTGGGCTATTATCCAGCGAGAGTACTGTGTGTTGCAACACTGCCTCATCATTTCTCGTTTTGTACCAGTGCAACACAAACCGGAGGGGGGGGGGGGGGGCAATGAGTTTCTGGCAGCAAATAAAATCGGGCTACAATGTGCCCATAATTGGAACCCTCCTGAGCTCAACTCAAAATGATTCTCTGGCAAGCAGCGAGCTGAAGAACTGGAGCCAGCTTTCCTGTCATGAGATACAATGTCAATCTCGGCTCAACTGAACCTTGGTACTGTATAAATCAATGTCAAACCACCAAAAGGGTGCACGAGCCACCAAAACAACGACTAAATGTACACCGATGCCACCAAAAGACAGTGTATATCTTAACAGGAAAACATATTTTTTCACGTTTTTTTAGACCACCACAGAGGTGGTCAGGGACAAAAAATCACTTTAAATGAAATGAATCAGCCTCAACTGACACGAGAGTAATGGAGTTTCTCATACAGGATATAGTTTTACTGCCGAGAACAAACCTAAATAAATTGCAGTTGACCTCTAGACCCTGATATGAATGACTGCTCATCTTTCAAGCGGGAGACTGGTAACCATGGAAAAACATCATTAAAGGGGGCTATTGTGCCCCAACAATCCTGTCTTACCTCAAGGGTAGTCCCCCCCCCCTGTGGTAAAAGGATCACATCTGACAGATTTCTTACAATGTTGCCATGCACACACTGATATCTCTGCGATCTTCCCACAGTGATTACACACATATATAGGCTATATTTTAGTATATAAGGTGTTCCCTTATGTTTCTTGCCTCATGCCGACGGCCCTTAACTCTAATTCCATCCAGAATACAAAGTCAAAGTGACGTGTATATCATAAGGCATTCTTGCATGACAGGTCATCGTTAAATGTTGTGAGAGTAGGGTAGTATTAAGGAGAATATAAGTGCCCTCCTCTCATACATCGAGCACACACAGCTGCAGATTGTGGAAAGTGTCTACAGCTTCCCAGACACTGCATAGGAGGGGCTCTGATCAGTGAATCCGAAAGGTCAAAGGACTCGTGGGTGGGTGGATGCAGCGGAAAACAGTACCAGGTTAGAGTTATTAGGCTAGTAAACTGGAAAATAAGGCATTTTTGCCCGTAAGGCACACATTTACAGAGCTTTGTAACATATTATCTTGGCTATTTGTGTGTGACCTCATTCGGTTTTAGGCCAAAGCCCACCAACCCGTTAACTACGTTCAAACATTTACTAGTACGACCACTGGCTGCTGCAGTAAGACATCGGCATTCAGCACACGAGGCGTTTTGTTAACAGAAACAAGGTGAAGTTAGATTGCTAGGCAACGTCTCATTGACTCTGAAGTTTATCAGTAAGCTTCAGGATGTGGGGGCAAAGAGACCTCACAGAGACAGTGATAAGTCAATAGCTAAGTCATTTCTTACATCAAGTCTATTCAGCCTCACTTAATCACCATCACTCCATCAAGCACTGTCCATTAGTAGATTTTTTAAGATTGCCGTTTTTGAATGAGTGGTACCAGATGGTCTTTGACTGCAGTGGCTTTCTGTCTATCCAAGAATGATTTAGAGTGACTGAAAGCACTACAATGATACCTTGAGGGTACTCTAACAGGTGATACCCATCAGGCACGTCTTAGTGGTGGACCAGCTTTTGGAGAGCCTATAAAAGCTGACCTTGGGTTGTAAAGATGGCAACAAGATCAGACCTTTTTATTTTTACAAATGCAAATCTATTTGGGCCCAGATGCATCACTTAGTCCTGGAACCAGGGATATCTTGTCCACTCATGTCTGTCAATGAAGCAAGCTGTCAGAAAGATAGTGAGGCTGTAAAAAGACAAAGTCTTGAACTCCCAGTCATATGTAGTGGAAGTAGAGAGCAGCAGCCCAGTAAAAGGAATTAGGGGTTGAAAATGTTCAGAATTGAAGGCTTGCTTACAGAAACAGATTTTCTCTTATTCAACTGTTGGATTGTTAAACTTAAACTACGGGTTTGCTGGAATCAGTAGAACCTCACTGACATTTAAAAGAGACATTTCAAACAACAAATGAGCTGTTCTGGTGTTTGACATGTCATATTTGATTAATCAAATTGAATTTCCCTGTTAAATTTGTGAAGCAACTTTCCAGCTGTGATAAATACTTTTGCCGAGCATGACTGCTTACCATGCATAACAACCTAATCTGTCCATTTCTGGACAGACAAATGCACATCAAGCTGCCTGCAAGTCACTCGCTGTCAAAAAAAACATGCAATTCTACGTGCCACAATTATCTACAGTGTTTCATGCACAAGATGTCTACAGAAGACATGCCTCTGCTTTATGCAATTTCCAGATGTATCAAGGTTAAAAAAAACACCCTATTTGATTAGTACTAAGAGTAATCATGTGTGGAAACAGACACACATCGTGCTTTCTGACATTACTACAATCTGTATTTAGAAAATATGTAGTTCAATTTGAAATGGGGGGTTCTTTCAATTCACATTTCATTTTTGTGGCATGCTTAACACTATATGCTGTATGTCTGTTGATGCTATGATTGCATCGCAGAATAGGATAAACAAAACTTACAAAACCATGCAAACTCCCTCTGAGCAAAATATCACCCTTTGAATTAATAACTTACAGGAATGACCCATAAATCCACTGTACTGTGTGTGTGTGTGTGTGTGTTATAATGACCTTCAAGTAGTAAGTCACATGCGATCCAAAGGACAAGGGAAACACATACATGCAACACTGTAAGGAGTGCTGGCACCATGCATGTTAGGCTTTAGCCAGAACTTTTACCTTTTAACATCAGGACAAACAAACTTGAGGCATGCTTATTTTTTCTTCTGAATTGTTTTGCTGTGCATGGGAATCAAGAAATTGTTAATGTCTTTGACTGGGCTGACAGGGATAACTGTAAATTCTTTGGGTGGGTATCGGTTATTGGGAATTGGGAGGAAACATCAGACAAACTGGGGGGTAAGGATACTGAAAACTGGTTTAAAATGAATCCCAAAACTAGGATTCATTTTAACCAGTAGTTACCTTTCTGGTTACTAACTGACAAGCACTGATACCCATCATCCTCCTCGTCTGGTAGAGTGTGGCACTCCACAGGGAGGCGTCCCTCATCCAGGAGTGCCCAGCAACTGTCCCGCAAGATTTCGCAGAAACTCCGGCAAGGCAACACCGGCAGCGGGACCAGAGAGCTGCACTTTGGTACCAAGAGAAGGCAGAGAAACCACTCCAAACTATGGTGGCAACGTGACTTCAACAGCCATGCCCATTCATTCAGGAGTACCTGGACTTCCTCCACACTGCTCTGGTTGAGGTAATTGGGCACAACAAACCTTTCCCCAACCATGGAGGAGCAGAAAGGGAGAGCAGTATCAAGCAGTAAGCATTGAGGAGATTTTACGGTAAGTGCTGATTTAGCTACTTCTGTGTGGCTTTCACCTGGTGCCCACACACTTACAGTTGTTGGTCTAATTATGGTTGCTTGGCTCGGCTCTTGCTCACTTACTAATGATTGAGTAGCATCTAAGATTTGATAAATTTGGCTGTTCACATTCTGGCTAGTTGCTGGACTGGGTACTTGAAATTGGGCAGCTATTGGTATTAATTTAGTATCTGGTTTCCTGCTAGCTGTTTGTGGTTGGGTCATAAACATTTCGGGGGTAGTTGGTTCTTGGGTTGTAGAAAGTGCCTGGCGAGCAAATGAATCTTGTCTAGTCTGTAACACTTGGTTAGATAAAGTTTGCAGGCTAGCTGTTAATTCACCAGCTGGTAACTGACTAATGTCCACTAGTTGGTTGTCCTTAGGTACCTGGGTAGTCTCTACAGAGTTGTTGCTTACAATTGGGTTTAGTATATCTCCTAGGGTAGGTATTTCATGAGAATACTTTGTCAAATTAAAGTCATTAGCATTCCAATTAGAGCTACTGTTAAGCTTTCTATTTACTCTTGTGTTATTGCTGGTTTCAACAGACAAATCTAGATTTTGCTCTGATTTTGTGCTACCGAGATTATGGCCCTCATCTGTGCTGTGATGAATTACCAAGGCACTCTTTTGCAATTCCATCTCATTTGTTTGGGACACTACACTGTCTCTACTATCTAACCCCATATGATCAGTGGGCATTACAACTCCTTGATGGTTTTCCTCAGAAAACCCCTGTGTTTCAAAGCCAGCTCTCCAGCTACTTTCAGATCTGGTTGCAGATCCAGATTCAGAATTGAATCCAGAGCCAGACCAAAGACCTGACCCAGTGTCTGATGCCAATTCAGACTCGAGCCCAGATCCAAGTCCTGAAACGCCTCCTGCAAACCTCAAATGATCAGATCCTCCAGAACCCATACCCGTTAGAGAAGATGTGCCATTACCAGGTTTACGTATGCGCGACGAAATCCCTGCTGTTCCCTTTTCTGATTCACGCTCATTCTCCGGTTGTGTTGTAGGTATTAGAGTGGTCAGTCGAAGTCCCTCAGTGGTCTCATCCCAAGTCTGCACATTTTTTTGGATCCCATGTCCCTCATCAATGATCTCCGCTCCAACACCTGCAATGTTCTCTGATGGTGTATCTCCACTACCTGCTGGACTGCCAGACCCCTCATGGTCCACTGTTGGGGGAAAAGTTGTAGTACCAGTCCGGGTCCAGAACCAAGCATCAGAGTAGACCACCCACAGGGTCAACAAAAACAAAACTCCGAACTGGGTCCTCATCTTAGGCATCATATCAAGTCTTGACCACGTCCACGCACTTGATCAGGCTCCCAGACTGAATTGTGTCATGTCCACACTGCCACTACACTAGTCACACACACTTTTCAGCTCTGTCTCCACACACACTCCACTAGGCAGAGAGCAAAAGTGAAGAGGAGTATCCCATTCAAAATAATAAAGGGGGAGAGCAGGAGGAGGTGCCCTCCGTATTGGCTGCCCTGGCAATATTTCCTCTCCTAACTCCTCCTTCCTCCTCCTTCTCCTTTTGTCACAGCAGTGAAAAGCGATCTCTCCTGCTGACTGATACCTTAGAATTACGGCAGCTTTGCCTTTCAGTGTACAATACTGATGCCTTCAGTGTCTTACAGAGTAGGGCAATTTGTTCCCCTTGACTCGTTCTCTTTGTTAAAACAAGATAATGGGAAAACTACAGATCTAGCTTTAAAAAACCTGCAAACTCTGTGAAAATACACAGTGGGAGCAAAAGTTGTGCTCATGTGGTTTGCTGATTTCAACAAAAAAGATTTGAATGCAATTTTGTGGTGAATGTTTGAAATGTAAAGAGCTTTGCTGAATTCCCAGCTGTGGATTAAACGAGTCCCATTCCACTGCAATAATGCAACCAATTATGCTGCAAAGTTGTTGTGACATGTAAACATGTTTAAATATATTCTAAACAACAATATATTACTCCAGCAATTGTATCATTTTATGGGATTTTGGTCAAATGTATCTAAACAACCAAATTCAAAACCACTAAATATAAATTCAATCCACCGGAGTCAGTTGAAGCTCTTATAATCTGTCTTTACATTTCAAATTCAAGGCATAACGTTGTCATTTCCTTCCACTCTTCCCTGCCTACATTGCCCCTGCTCTACATGGTGCAATTTATTGTCCAATACAAGTAAGACCCCTGTTGTCAGTGTTCTGTGGTTACACGTTAATCCAGGCCTCACTTTCTTGTCTAGACTGGTTTCTCACACTGCCTATGGGATCAGTTGACAGAGACCCTCAACATCTGGTAATGGGAGATCAGTGATAAAAGGAGCTGGAGGTTTGTGCAAGTGTGTGTCCAATAGTACCGGGGGTTTTAAATAAAGGCAGGCCTTTTTTTGCATGTAAACACAGTTGCTGATAGAAAGGAACCTGGGTCAAATGTGCACAGCATGCAAACATCCCTGTGAAGGTTCCAGACGCTTATGTTGAGATGCATAAATGTCTCGACACAAGCTTGACAACTTCATCCTGTAGCTCTCCGCCATGGCCCCGGGTCACTGATGATCCATCTGACCCCTGTCTGCAATATTATGTTTGTTTAGCCTCGCAATGGGGGAGGGTGAACACCAGAGACATTGGAAAGTGAGAAAAAAGAAAATAACACAGTATAGCTCACTTATGTATCACAAGGCCGAGCTATTTTGCACTTTTTGCCCTGATGACATTTTCAATGAAAGAAAAATCTTGTGTGTAGTCATATGAAAAGCAGCTTCCTTTTGGGCAAACATGACTAAGGGACTTGTGATTGTCTTGAGTTCGTGTCTGCCTGACTTTTATCTACAAAAACATTTGTCAGTTAAAGGAACTAAAACAGGGGTCTCAAACTCCCGGTCTTTTTTAGTTAGACTTGACAATAAAAATATCCCCATAGTCGAAATTATGAGATAGAAAGTTGAAGTTATGAGATAGAAAGTCATAACTATGATAGAAAGTCAAAATGATGAGATAGAAAGTCAAAATGATGAGATAGAAAGTCAAAATGATGACATAGAAAGTCAAAATGATGAGATACTTAAACACACAGTCATAGAAGCAGCTCTTTGGCTGGTTACTGTACATTTGACATGGAAATGTATTGTGAGCACATTGAAGACTTTAAAACACATGAAATACTTCATGTGGGATTGTGCAAATGCACCCTTGAAAGGATTTTAAGCATTGAACAAAGTTATTGTAATAACTTGTGTTTGATATTTGTCTTTGATATTTTCTTTAATAGTTTGATCTTTGATAGAGTAATGTGGGTTTCTTAACCCTAAATTAAAAGGATTAAAGTTATAATAACAGAAATGTGCTTAAATATATTTTTACATTTATATAACTGCATGTACAATATTTTTACACTTGAATAAACAACAATCAAATGCAGAGTTATTTAACAATATGTTACGAGTAGTTACATTTACAACCGGCCCTTTGTGGGCGACCATGATGCTGATGTGGCCCGGAGTGTAAATGAGTTTGAGACCCCTGAACTAAAAAGAAAAAAAGGTCTCTTTGCCACTACTGAAATAACATATAAAGAACACTACTTCAGGAATGGAAGATGTAAGGCTTTCTATCCTCATTTCAGAGGCAGAATTCTAAGAGGCGAGTTGCAGTAACAGTAAATGTAGATTAGTTGACCCTCAAGGCAAAAAAGAGTTAACACTCTAACCAAGCAATTGTTCACTCTAAAACTGTCAAAAATAGACATTTTAATTACAGCAGTTGCTTGAGTAAAAAAACAAGGAGTGACATCTCATTATTAAGGTGACTTTTACGCAATGCTATCCAAGAAAGGGAACAACACAAAATGTTCCAGGAAACATTAAAAGTGGATTGCAGACATATTCTCATCCACTTGCAGCAAATGGTTTTCTGTGGTCGGACAAACTCTGTGATCAAAGTCATCTTTAGTCTGTAAACCAAAATAAACACAATGTATATAGCAGGGGCTTGGTTAATAAACCCTAGAGCAGGGATTCCCAAAGTGGGGTGCGCGCACCCCTGGGGGTGCGCGAGCTGCCTCTAGGGGGTGCGCGAGAGGAAAAGTGTAATGGCGGTCTGATGGTGTAATAATATTAAATATTTAAAAAAAATGTAATTTTAATTTAAAAACTGTCAGGTGGGACATCTGAAGCTATCAGTCGTAAAAGAGGAGAGGGACAGAGAGAGAGAGAGGAATCGGAGGCGAGGGGAACGGAGAGGTGCGTTGGGGGGAGAAGAAATCGAGGCAGAGTCAGAGGAAGATGAGACGGCGCAGACTGGGAAAAAAAGAGGAAATATGATGAAAAGTCTCTGTGTCTGGGCTTCACTTGGATTGGCAACGCAGATTCCCCAAAGCCACAGTGCGTGGTGTGCAGTGAGGTTCTGGCTAACAGTCTGAAGCTCTTATTTACGTCGCCACCTGAACACCAAGCATGCCAGTGCAAGTCAAAAGCCCCTTACATTGTTTATATCGAAATTGGAGGAGTTACAAAACAGCCAAAAACAACTGGAGTCTCATTCATGTGTTGGGTCTATAAATGACGCACTACGGGCTTCATATCTGGTTACAGAATAGCGAGAAAGGGGCTACCGCACACAATCGCCGAAGACGTGAGCTCGCCAGCTGCCAGAGAGATGGTGGAATGTATGATTGGGGAGAAAGAAGCAAAAAAGTTGTGCATGATCCCGGTGTCCAACAACACTGTGTCGCGCCGCATCGATGCTTTGTCCGAAGACATCCTGGCTACATTAGTCGCTCATTAATTGTAAATTAAATGTGATAATCTGCCTCTGAGCCTGTGCGTGTGTGCTCGCATCCGTATTGCTCTTTAAAAGTGACGCCTTGTGTCACTGAAAGTTATTGAAACTTTGTTGCAGTGTTTCAGGGCGTTTTCACACCTTCAGTTCATTTGCTTTGTTGCAGTTGCTCCTTTGTTCGGTTTGTGTTCACACTGCAACATTTAACAGCGGACTAAATCTTGTAAACAAATGCCACGCGCGAGCAAACTGTTCTCTCATTGGTCCGATTCTTATGCGGCTATGAAGGCTTAAAAGGCTCTGTTGCTTATTTTTTTTATTAAGGGGGGGGGGGGGAGCGCGAACCCGGTCGGGATGTAGAAGGGGGTGCGCGGCCTAAAAAGTTTGGGAACCGCTGCCCTAGAGTAATAAGCTCGGTGATAGGTAATGATTAGCCTCAAACATCAGCTCCCCCTCTCAGGGGTTTATTGTCTTATTGTATAAGTTAGGAGAAACCAAAAAAAAAATAGACACTTTCTTTTGCAAGAATTTCCACATGGCTCATTCAAACCAGATCAATGTAACTCAATGATGGCAGAGGTGCGTGTGCTGTTTTACTCTTTCCATCTCCGGTGGGGATCCCCAGCAGCACGATTGGCTCTTTTATCTCGTCCCTTTCCGCTCTTGTTACTACTCACAGAATCCCGACGGAAAGAAGAAACTGTCTAAAAAAAAAGAGTGAGACTCCAATCAGTGTTCGGAGTAGCCTGAAGATGTTTTTTGTACGACACTGAAATATAAAAGATGGTACAGAGTTTACAAATGTTCAGACACACTTTAAAAATGGGAAACTTGCCAAAAGGCTTGGGTGGCCAAGCATATACCCTGTCACCTTGGAGCTGGAAAACCTGACAAGGAAAAGGTAAAATTGCACTTCATGAAGGTAGCACTTTTGTGCTTTGGGAGTGACAGTTTTTTTCAGAACAGGTAATCTGCAGATATCATAACATACCTTGGACTTTGTCAAAAGTCTCTTCTTTCAACATCCCTTTAATGTGTACTGCTGCCAGTACAGAGTACAGCCTGCAAGAGCTATTTGACAACACTGTGTCCGGTTTTCAAGAGTGGCGTTTGTAATTCTAACAGGTGATTACAGTAAGAATGTTTGAAAAGTTTGCACTGTGTTGTATGTCGAAGATAGTAAGAGGTTGGACAAAGGAACGCACCAACTGTGTTTAGCTGATGAGACTTCTTTTTCTAGGGAAATCAAACTCAAAGGGTGTCTGACCCCTTGAGCAGTCCTTTTAATATGGATTATTGCATATAAAAGAAAATAAAAGTTTCTTTGTGGGACTAATGATTAGGATTTTGTTGTTAATTGATCGAAAATAACAGCAGGGCAATTGTTGTCAATGAAATGAAGTGTTCAAAATTGCATTTGTTCAAGATATAGTTCTGTTAAGATTTGTTTTAAGGGTTTCACAATGTCCCTTTTAGTTCACATGCTGGTCACTGCAGCCCGCAGACAGAGGACCATAATCTCAGCGGGGATCTCTCGTAATGTAAAGGGTCAGTTCACCCAAATGCTTTTGGCACCACTAATAGAATTCCATTCACCTCCAATGTATTTATGTGGTGGCAGAAAGATTTTCCAATGAATACTCTATATTTCTCCTAATTTAAGAAAAGAAAAGCCTTTATCGTACATGTAGATAATGTTAAATGGTATTCCTTGTAAATGTGTGCGATGTCTGCGGCCTGTGAAATCCTGCGATGTTTGAGCAGGGGAAGAAGTGAAATTCCAGGCCTCCCCAGTGTCCGTGCTCACAATACACAGACAAAAGTGTGAAACCTAAGACCAGGAATGAGTCTGACGCCTGAGACCATCAATGGGAGGATGAATGATCGACTAATTACAACACCAACAAAAAAAACAGCTGAACTTAATCCACGAGGGGCCAAAGGTGTCCAACTATCTGTCACTGCACGGCAGTATTTTACTGCCAAACTGTTGTTCAGATCTTGAATTTCAAGTACAGAGTATCGATGTCATCAGAGCAAAATATAGTTTTTGTGAATAATTTAAAAAATAAAAGGATATATGTGTGCAACACAAGGTCTGCTGGAAAGAGAGAAAGTATACGTGACACATACAGATTACAATAAACCTTCTCTATCAACTTAACGTTAACTTATCACTTGAACCGTCACTGAGCTTCTTGAAACATCTAAAATATACACTTGCATTATTGCACTTTGGTTCAAAGGCTTTACAGGCATTAAGGGTTCTGCTGCAAGGAAACACTTTAAGTCAAACAGAAGAGCGTGAAACTAAACGTACGTTACAACAGAGGTTTTCCATACAGAAAAAAAGAAAAGGTGAGGGGTCTATTCTCCGTAGGCCTTGGAGCAGCTAAAGGGCCTTTTGGGAAGCCCTCCCTGCACCTTCACTGATGTTATTTCAGCGAGTGGGGGTCAGCGACCTCTCGCTGTGAGTCATAGTGTAGTCTCCGGTACACAAGCATTAAGCCCCGAGGCACTCGGCTCTGGGAGTTTTAAATGACACAGACAAATCAGCATGTCCGCACAGACACTCGTGCACAAAGTCAACCCATATATGGTTGAAACACATGTGCGCGCACACACACACACACACACACACACACACACACACACACACACACACACACACACAAACTTGGACTGCAGTCGCACAGCATGTCACAGCTGAGCAGCAGTATAAACAGTGAGACACAGACACAAACTAGTGAACATATGGCTACAACACACACACACACAGGACTCCCCTGCTTAAGCTGCAGCCATACAGCATGTCACAGCTGAGCGGCAGTGTAAACATATCTCAATTTGAGTCAACTGCAGAAATAAAAATAAAAAAACACGTGAGGAAATGCCTGCGATACCATCATTAAGAATCCGCATTTGCGTCCATTCTCCATCCAAAAAGACAACTTCTCTCATCTGACCCAGTATCCCGGAGCAACAGGTTGCAACAGAGCGGTGAATCACTGTACAGTGAAGGCACTATTCAGTGGCTCTCCAGCTAAATTTAAAGCCGGTTGTGAATCTTGAAAACGGAGTGCTTGTCTCATCCCCCTCTTTTAAAAAGACACAATCAGCAATTTGTGGTCATGTACCGTGCCCTAGTTTTTCCAGTCTCATGGGAATTAGTGTCACACACGGTATGTGTGGCAGAATGTAAAAACGTTACTTTCTATTGAGTACAGGCTACCCTCGCTAGATGGCAGACCTGGTGGCACCAGACAGTGAGACAGCAACCGATCCAGAGAGCCTGAGAATGGAGGATGAACAGTGTTTTAGGCTGACGGAAAGACCCCGATTCAAATGGCGCCTTCCCTCACATCTCTAAGATCTCCAACCGGTGCATGTGTGTCACTGACTGTGTGAGACAGCCAGAATGAGAGGCGGGGGGGGGGGGGGGGGGTAACAAGAGTGGAGGTCAGAAGGTCATAGCTATCAGATTAGGAGGGAAAGGGGTCCCGTTTCCCACCAATAAAGACTTATCGCAGTCCTGGAGTGGCCTGCAGGAGCAGGTTGTGAGTGAGAAGCCCTGCCTGCAGTGTAAATGCCTCCCATTCAGACATGACAGCTTTTGTAAACTCAAACTGTTGGAGTTTCTTAAATTCATCATCTATGGAAGAGAGATTATCGAAAGACTTTAGAAGAGTGCTGGAGTTCATTCAGACTCTAGCATGAAAACAATAAATATCAATCAAGCAGTCCAGTGTAAAGGCTTCACAAAAGTCATCTGCAATTATCTGTTTGTATTCAAAATACGATCGCTTTTCTATCTCGCAACTCGAGTGGCAGAGGCACCGTCGATGAACGGAACAATGTTAATGCTACAGCGTAGCTTTGACTGTGTGGGTGGTTTCAGATTAAAGGTACTTGTCACTTCGTATTCATTCGAAGCGGTTGCAGCGGACCTGTTGAAACGGATGAGGAGACCTACAGCAATGCAATTAGTAGTCCGAAAGCGCCATTAGTCCTCTTGGTTTTTTTTGTTTTGTGTTTGTAGATCGATGTCAATTGTAACAAGTATTGATCAAGGCCTAAGTCACTAAGTGGTACTCCCCTTTAAAAGGAAATGAATAGTGATACAACTTGTCTCGCAAAAGTCTCTGGCAATAACTCTCACCAAAACTTAAAGAAGTAAGTGAGTTTGACAACCAAAAGCCCATCACATGGCAAAGTAAGCACTGAGCTGTCAATACAATCCTATCAAATCCTGAAAATACAGGCAGTGTTGAAAAGCACTAACTGATTGCTTTAGAGACTGCTAAGCATATATATATATATATATACATATATATATATATACGTATATATATATATATGTATAGTAATATCACAAATTTGCCTCAGGGGCCTTTACGTTCCATACAGCAAACGACACTCTGTGTACTTTTCGACCCTCGCTTTGGATAAGGCGAAACTCCCCCAGTCAAAAATTTAAAAAAAAACCTAAGCTAAGCTGCAGCTTTCAAGCATCTCCGCTGAACAATCCAGTATTCTGTAGAAAGAGACAGCCGGGCAGACAGAGCCCTGCAGGGTTCCTCACAGTCCTGCTCAGGCAAGCAGAAGAAAGCTCTGCTGTCACTCTGAATAAGACAAATTCCATAACAACAGCAGAATAAGTAGCCTGTGGGGCCAAAACAAAAGTTACAGTATAGGCATGTGGTACTATATATATATATATATATATATATATATATATATATATATATATATATATATATATATATATATATATATATATGGGATGGAAGGGAGGATCACATGTTTCACCGTCTTTAATCCATGGAAGAAATGTGATTTTGTTTTTCTCAGTAATCGCTATCACTTATCTAACAGGGCAGATCAAAGCTACGCTGCTGTTCCGCACATGAATTGCACCCTGAACTACGAGTCCCACTTAGGACCAGTGACGGATTGGTTCCTTTGTTGATTCTTTGGCTTGAGATTTAATCAAACATGAAACATGTATGTTTCGGGAACGAGCTACCCGTGCACCAGCAAGAAAGACAAATGATTTACATAAATGTATGTAAGCTAAAACTATAGTAACTTGGTGTGTTATAGCTATCAAGTCATCATTTTCAAATTGTATTAAGGCGCTTATCAGTAAATTGCAGTTTCATTCAGCTTCATTATCTACCTGAATGTAACACAGAGTAAAGTAATCACCTTAGTAAACTATAACAGGAAACATGACATGGCCTTAAAAAGAGGAGCGATGCAGGAAATGACCCGAGGATTGAAACCCCCTTGCCGTCACCCATAAAAAAATCCCCACTCTAAAAGGACTACTTTCTTCTGCCTGCAACGACTCCACTAATTAGTGCGCGGTGAAGTCAGAGCATCCAGAAATATCTTAACTGTAATTGCCCCGCGATGCCTGGAGGGTATTGTCTCAACTAATGACAGAGACGCCGTATTGATTCCTCTGCCTCAAACTAAACGTCAAAGAGGAGACAGGCGGAAGCTGCAGAGAACTTTACTCTCATAGATGTTTACATGTGAACGTGTGTGTTGGCTCAGAAAAGGCAACTTTTTACACTTTGACTTTTTTGTGTCTTTATGGAAGCGTGTTATTGTGTTCTATTAAAGGTGTTAGGTGCTTTTCTAGGAATGTTGGAAAGGAAGCGCATTCGCACATACTAAGCAGAGGACCACATGCTGCATCACAGCAGCCGGTTAGGAAAATCTGATTGTGCTGGTGTTTCGTATCACTTCACATCATAAGATCGGGGTGGTAGCTGTGGGGAAATAGCTCCCTCTAGTGGCCACAATGTGAGCCACACCTCGTCGCAGTGACGGTACTGCATTGATCACACAGCCTTGCCTCAGCTGTCTATTATAAACTGATTGATGCCAAACTACATTTCAAATGCAACCCCAATAGAAGGAAAGCAGTTATTTATGTTGATGTGTTTTCATCCCATGGAGCGTCCCAGGACAAACTGTTTACTCTTGGTATACACGGCCGCATTGTCTCACGAAGACAAAGATGTTGACAGGTGTAAAATAGCTCACAATGATCGGTAAAATCAGCGGCTCTTTGACGCGGCGTCCCACATCCTCGCTGCTGCAACAAAAGCAAACCTCGCTCGACAGGTGGTGCTCCCCGAACGAAAACACACCTGCGGAAAGTCAAACACACCGACCGTAAGGCCTGTCAACAGCCTCGGGGGCAGATAAGGCACGTGGTCAAGATGCTGCAAAAAAAGATTTGTTTGCTTGTGCATGATTGTGTGCAGTCGGCAGGAGAGAGAGAATGACTGTATTGCACACTGTTTAATTCGACGCTCGCTGAAGATAACCATTTGTTACCGTGTTCAACTCCAAGATTACGTCCTCAAAGGGGGCCGCTTCTCTTGACATTTAACAGCGCATGAGATGACTTGCAATACGACATATTGATGGATTAAAGAATTATCACCGCTGCCAAAGTAAGTAAACCGCTCGCTCACTCAAAGCAAACTAACTCAAAACTGATTTATTTTTTCCATTTTGGTGCCAAAAAAGTAGACAGAAGATCTACATAATCTACACACGTACATCTAAGTCATGTGAAAGCACTTGTGCTGTTCACCGTGTTGATCAGCAGAGGGAGACTGAACCACTGTGGGGTTCATGACGGGGTTCAAAGGGACACTGGCCTCATTACGGTCCAAAGCACTTAGGTCACAGGACTGTCATCAGCACGCGCACACACACACAGACACACACACACACACACGCACACGAATATCAGATGAGAGACAGGCGGGGCCAACACACAGGATAACTAAGTCCATTCAGGTCATCATAGGAAACGGAGTCTTAATATTTTGTTGCACTAACCTGCAGCAGAGTCCAGTGTTGCACACGGACGTTTGGCCGAGTGACTTCCTCCAACAACACCTACCTCTAGTAGCGGTATTTTGTATTTATAATTGTCCATTTTAACTTCATTATTAATGCCCATATCCTTTTTCTAAATAATTAAACAATATAAATACAATAATGGCTGACTCCAAACTGCCACTTAAAGCAAGGTTATTTAGTACAGTATGTATTTACAACATTGTAGTTAAAACAATAACGTTCCCCACTAAATCAATACGCCTTACTCCAAAAGCTGACTGAATTAAAATAGGAATACAATTCAAATCTCAATAAATATGTCGCCAACAAAAATTGTATTAACTGATTACATGTGTGATATCTTAAAAACCTAAAAAATTAACAAAAATATCAGGTTTAAAATGAAAAGAAAAAGTGCCACCAAAATATTTGTCTGTGTCAGGTCCTTGCTGGCCTGAGTAAGGACAAGTCAAAAGTTGATGTTCAGAACAGTGACACAAATACTTGAATTGAATGAAGTGAATAAAGTAATGTACCATAGTCTGTGTGGACCCTTACACAGTAAAGGAAGAAAAGATAATGCTGAGAAAACAGGTACACATGAATATATCCAAAATAAACAAAGAGCACAACTCAACCGAGACTTCCTACCAACCGCTCACCACCATATGCAACTTATTTATTCTTAACAAACCTTGAGTTTATATCATTGTTTTTGTTCTTTATCATGTGCATCTGAGAGTAACTCATTTTGTTCTTAACGACGGCCCGGCGGATCTTTGGGTGAACTTGAGGTAAAGGGTCACCCCACTCTGACAAATCATTAACCTGCTCTCTAAACCTGAAAAGAATGGAGACGGACTCTCCCACACCTGGAATCCAGACACTCTGCTTGTCTATGGGCAGGGCTAGAGGGTCACCGAGTTGGAAATGTCACATTCAGGTTAGCTATATATTTACCACAGAATACCGAAATCTGATGAACAAAATTTTGGTATTCAAGTTATACATTTGTTCTTCAGTTTTTGAAACATTTGGGGGCGATTTGATTTTTAGTGATTACTGTCATTTCAATGTTTTTTTTTTCCTCTTTGCGAGATCATTTCCTGGTCACCAGGTGGCTACATGTCAGAGGATTGGGGCCTTTTGGCCAGAGGGGTTACGAGATTCACCCTCGAGACCAGGGGAAATCTGGATTGAGGGAATAAATGCGTCACGGTGTCATTTCCTTTGATGAACTGTTATGAAGATGTCCTTAAAGCAAGGCACTTAGCCTCCAACTGGAGCTCACTCGCTAATGATAAACGGCCGTGAGGGTTGTGTGAGTAGCTCAAGCATTTGGCTCTAGTTTAGTTCAATTTCATGATTTTAACTTCATGCATTGAATGTCTCTGTGACGATCTACAACCCACCATCATATCGCCCGAGTGTGCAGAACACACAAATTGAGTGACGCTACATAACCGCCGCCCGTGTTCAGGCTGATCAAATCCAGCCTGTTGATGTCTCTCTGTTGGGAGAGCGTCACCCAAATTTCTGCTGGAGAAATGAAAGAGAAAAATTGCTAATTTTCCATTTTGCCATTGGTAACCACCAGTTGAGGGGAGTCTGGAGGGGGAGACGTTAGTAAAGGAATTGCACGTACCAGCTGTTTCTCTGGGACTGCCTAGCAGGACAGTGCACTGCAAGTCTGAACTCTTCCTTCTTCAGACATCTGACACGCATGAACCATTTGTTTTTTTCCTCACCTCATACAAAATGTCAGATTCCAACCAAGGCCATGTTTAAAGAAAGTCAACTGCAAAAACTGAACAGCAGATGCATTGCCAGCACCACCTTTAAACCACCGGCCGAAGATCAGAAGGTAAATAATTTCAGGTTTTGCATCACCAGCTCAACCAGACCAGTCAAAAGAGAAATGCCGGTGGCTGCGACCTGATCGGCTATACAGCGATACGTTTGGGGCCAGCTGGTGATGACAACGCCGTCATTCTCACGTCCCACAAAGATGAAACAACGCGGAGATCGGAAGTCCGACATTAGGAGTGTTGACTTTGGGGATTAGGAACCGGATGGGCAGAAAAAACGGAACAAATCGTCCAGATACTTCTTTGAGAGGCATCTGTAAGTGACTGCAGGGAAACGGAAAACAGCGCTGACATCCTTAAAATAATCCTTTGACCTTTGTGTTTTCTCTCAAAAAGGCTGGATCTGTTACTCTGACATGTCTTTGCCAATACAGTACATTGTATTTGTCCCCTGAGGAGTCTTTCATGCACTTATTTATTTATTTTGTATTATCCTTTCCCAGATGCGAACTGGCACAACAAGTACGGGTTTAGAGAATTTCTGTGAATATCGTGTTATCTCAGGGGAATGGAAGCAAGATAAACCCCAAACAAAATCAGCTAAACTCAGGTCATGCAGCCTTTGAGGAAGGGTAATACTGAATTTAGGTAATAATCTGAGAAGTCGTAGAGACTCAAATTATGTATTTAAGAAGAAGAAGAAGAAACATTCCTTTATTAGTCCCACAGTGGGGAACTTATTCTCTGCATTTGACCCATCCCTGTATATATAGGGAGCAGTGGGCTGCCAATGACAGGCGCCCGGGGAAAACAAGCAAACTGTATAAAAATACTACCTTAGACATAGATTGCTATGTCTACCTTCCAGTAGTTTAGTTGTTGCCTGTAATTAGCATTGTAGCTGGAAATGAGATGTTAACAGCATGGTGAAAAGTGCTGTTAAAGTGCCAGATCCTTTAAAGGTTGATTAAGCCAGATGTAGGACTGAAAGTATGAAGGTAGATTTGTGTCTTTATTTTTCAAAAGCAAAAAAAGGTTTCAAAAGCAAAAAAAAGTTTCAAAAGCAAAAATAAAAGTTTTAAAAGCAAAAAAAAAAGTTTCAAAAGCAAAAAAAAAAGTTTTAAAAGCAAATATATAAACTGAGAATAATTTATTTGTTAAAAAAATAAAAGCTTTGGTTTTGAATCCAAAAGTTTTGAATCCAAAAGTTTTGAAACTAAAAGTTTTGAAACTCAAAGTTTTGAAACTAAAAGTTTTGAAACTCAAAGTTTTGAAACTCAAAGTTTTGAAGCCAAAAGCTTTGGAACCAAAAGTTTTGAAGTCAAAAGTTTTGAAGCCAAAAGCTGAGTTGGGTGTAGTGGGCGGGGCATACGCTGCTGAATGTATCAGGAGTTTCTATTGGTCCGTTTGACTTGCGTCTCGTATCTGCATCATCTACACAAACGGGAGGTTACGTGACATGGAGGTAAGTTGACTGCTCTGTTTTGTCAAAATTATTGTAAATATAGCAGCACTTCACTTTCTTCTCATGTTGTTCGTGTCGTGGAGTCTCTTTTTAAGAACGACATGGAGGGCTGCTGTGTTGACATGTAGCCCCACTGTGGGCGAACGTTACATGCACCTGAGGCATCTATGTTAGCTAAGGTTAGCTACACATGTATGACACAATTTAAAACCAATTCTATGAGCTTGGTTCTCTCTGACCGAGGTAGGTACAGATGACGACACTGTATCTAAAAACGACATGCGTCTTATGACTACACTGGTCAGACACCGAAGAAAACTTTTACTACTTCTGCCACCTCTGCTTGAAACGTCCCTTATTTGTTCAAACGCACCACCTTGTCGCGGAAGCTGTGCAGTACACACACATACATGATAGTAGATAAATTGGCAATTATGAACGCAGGCTCTGGGAAAATACTTTAAATCAGTGTATTTTAGATCACATATATGCCTCGCATGGAAATGAACATGCATGTGCTACAACTCTATTATTTTTATTCATAGGTTCTTGTGTGTGCTAACAAGTACGAATCATGTAACAGTAAAAGGTACCCAAAATATTCAACACTATTGTAAGTAACATTATCAGTTGACCCCATACAAAGGCTTGTATCATTTGATACTTGATAATTAACAAAATTGTACCACTTGTGCCTTTATAATAAGCTCCAGAGAGTAAAATAGTGACACAAAACGCATTCAACTTACATTTAAACATGTCTGTGTGTTATGGAGGGGTTCTGTATATTTGTTAAATCATTCCATTGTTTAGTTTGTTGGCAATGACTGGCTTTTCTTGTTATACGATATGACTATATGGTCTGTGTATTTATAATAATCCAGTGTGGTCATAATTCCCTTTTCTACAGAATGGAACCTCTTCCACAAATAGCTTTTGTTCAGGTATGTTGACCTCTCTCCTCAAAATGTAATTCATCTGTATATACACATATAAACATGTTTTGATACCACTGCTCTAATAAATTTCTATTTTGCTAAATTCCCTCTTACAGGAATCCATTAGCAGGCGGCTTTTATGCAGGGTCAGGGATCGGCTTTCTGCAGTAATCACAAGGGAGCCAATTGATTTTGATTACCTGCACATGGTTATCTCTCAGGAATTGCAGTTTCTTCGAGCAGGGGCAGTCTATATGGATATTCCTCAGTGTGTAGTAGATGGTTTACAAAATCTAAGTGAAGTGATCAAGTCTCACATTTCAAACAGCACTGTTGCTCCATTACTTGACAGTGTAGCTGTAGTTGAATGGAATGGTACTGTGGGTCGACCAAAATTTAGCATTAATACCCAAGTCCTTGAAAATCTTCTCAGCATGAACCTACCAATGACCACTCTGGCTACTGCCCATGGCATTTCAAGATCCACACTTTACAGGAGGATGAGGGAGCATAATCTCTCAGTCAGAAACACCTACTCTGATATATCAGACATTGTACTTGATCAAAAGGTGAGATCTATCAAAGCCAGAATGCCTGATGCAGGATATCGGCTTGTAAAAGGGTCTCTACTGGCTATGGGATATCGTGTCACATGGAGTAGACTGAAGCTGTCCATGCAGCGTGTCGATGCCGCTGGCATTATTTCAAGAATGGTCCAGTTGACATGCATTGCCAGACGGACATACTCTGTTCCAGCTCCATTGTCTCTTGTCCACATTGACACCAATCACAAGTTGATCAGGTATTGTTTTAAAATTAATTACCATACACATTTATTTTAATCAAGGATTTTATATCACTGTTATAATGTCAAATCTTCTGAAAATTTGAAGGTACAACATAGTGATTTTTGGGGGTATTGATGGCTTTTCCAGGAAGGTAAGCCTGATCTGTTTTCTATAACTATTCTTTACATGATCACATCTTGTTTATATTATCAGTCTTGCTCAGAATATAACCCAAGTCATCTTTAAATCCTATTCCTGAACAGATTTTCTACCTTAATGCAGCTCGGAATAACAAAGCAGAGACTGCTCTAGGATTTTTCATGGATGGTGTGCAGAAGCATGGATGGCCATCAAGGCAAGGACCTTCTCTTTCATACCAGGCGTAAATAGTTTAGCCATCCAACCCTTGTCACACTACTCTGTTTGTCTCATTTAGAGTCCGAGCTGATCAAGGGGTGGAAAATGTAGACATTGCGAGATGCATGTTTACTGTGAGAGGAACCGGTCGTGGCAGCTTTATTGCTGGCAAAAGTGTCCACAACCAAAGGTAAAAATTGTATGTATTACTATAAATGTTTACATTATATAAAACATGAATATCAAATGTAGCCACTTCATCATGTAATTTGCTTCCAGAGTGGAACGCCTTTGGAGAGATGTTTGGAATGCTGTAACATCTCAGTACTACAACTTGCTTCACATCTTAGAGGAAGATGGCTTCATTGACCTTTCAAATGCGGTTCACCTCTTCTGTGTGGGGTACGTCTTCATTCCCCGTCTACAACAAGATCTGCAAAATTTTGTGGAGACCTGGAATTACCACCCCTTAAGCACAGAGGGAAACTTGTCCCCGAATCAGCTTTGGAGGATTGGAACGCTACAAGTACCTGTGCCAGAGCCAGATCTGCAGGAGGTACTGTGTGTACTATACATTTAGCACAAGAACAAAGAAATGCAATTAAAAGTATGGTATTCATTAATTTGCTATATCACTCGAACCTAAATTAATAAATATTAACATTAGATCGTCTACAGTATGTGTATAAACGAGGCAATGGCTATATTCGTAATTAATGTATGTGTTTGGTCCATCTCAGATCCTGCAAGCAGAACACTTGCATGATGAGGAACCTGATCCAGAGCATGGGGTCACTGTAGCAGAGATGCCGTGCCCCTTGTCAGCTGAAGGTCTTGCTGCAGTGCAGCAAGTAAACCCCACCGTCGAGTCCTCTTCTTTTGGACGGGACATCTATATGCATGTCCTTCAACTGGCCTCATTTTTTGGATGAAGTTTGATTGATATACTTGATGCACATCTCATGTGCTTATTCTAAAACCAGTATGCACGTTTAACTGATCACAAATAAAGCACAGTAAATAGATACTTATGTGTTTATTTTGCTCACTCACATTATAACAAGGTGGCATAAATAGCTGCAGTATAAAATGATTCTGGAACATTTTGTTTGTTTCACTAAAGAATAGAAAACATAAAGAACAAGCACAAGTGAAACACAACACAGAACCATGCTCTTGCCAACAACTATTGAACACATTTATCACACTCTATCAAATCCTGCACCATACTTAATGGCAGTTTGCAGGAGTGTTTTAAAAGATTCATAATCTTTAATGTGGGCTACTGGGAATGTGATGGTGTCTGTGCAAGCACTGACACTTGGGTAACACACAGTGTGGTTAGGCATGGCGTTCAGACACCAATGATCAAATTTCACTGTGAGTTTGAATGTTTGCCGATCTTCCAAAAGCAGATGTCTGTGAGCTTGACCAGTCATCCACTGCATGACTGAGGATACAGTCAAAGCCTCTCCTGCAGTGTCGCCATCAGTTTGTGCATCTTGAAGAGAAATACAAAGTGTAGACCAGAATAAATCTCTCCAGTCATTTTATATGCAAACAGTTAAATATGATGCTCATTAAGACAGTTCTATGGTATAGAATTAGGGTGGAAATCTAAACTTTCAATCACAAATAATTATTTTAAATGAATGGTTGGACATACCGTCAAGTTCTAGGAGGAAATCTTGGAAGTGCTCCAAGATTTTTGATTCCTTCACTTGTTTACTTGAACCACTTACACTCAACTCCGGGGCCAGATGGGACATGATGTAATGTGAGTCCACCTACATTTCAAACATAGTGATACACAATGAGATTTCTCAAAACTTAGCTAGTTAACAAGCAGAAAGGAAGTTATGGAAATACTATGTAGTACAACTAGTACAACACTCAAAGCAATACTCGTGCATACTGAGTCGTCGTCTCTGAAGATGAAGAGACTGCGACACTCTTCTGGCTTTGTCTGCATCACTTTGATGAGGTCACATACTTTCAGGCCCTCACGCAGTTGCTGAAGCATGGGCATGCGCTTAGTCTTCACATGAAGTCGAATCGCCCTGAATACAGAAAAAATGATTTAAAGGGAAATAATCTCCAAGTCAAGCTGTCCAGGTGTAGTAGTTAAGACTTTCGGGCAGCAGGCTGAGGAAAATGGCCTTGAACAAGGCTTTGCTACTACATGTAGACAACGGTATACATTTCCTTTTAACCCTACATGGACATGTCAGTAAAATACATTTTGAGCATTGTAATTGGAGTGCCTTGGACTCTAGCTCATTTCTCTTTACTCAAAATAAATGTTTCACATTGAAACCAAAGAGCACCCTAGAAACAATAACCGATTATCATTATCCTAAAATTTCTCAAAGAAAAAATAAAACACAAGGCCTATGATTATCTGAGGCCACACTACAATGTGTTACATCAGCAGTAATATTTGATATTGTGTGAATACCTTAATATGTTTTCTTTATGCTCCATGTCAACTTTGCCTGTGTAGCCACAATCCAGAATGGCTTGGATGTGAGGAGTCATGTCAGAAGCATCTTCAATCTTAAATAATCATACCAAAAATATTAAATTGTACTTTAATGCTTTGCATTCACAACACATTATACAATTTCCCAGGATACCACAGTCCATGGTTTACAGCTGAATAGACCAACATGAAATTGTTGCATCATTCGTCCTGTAAAGTGCCTTAATACAATATTAACTGTTTTGGGCATTATATAAACAAGTAATTAAAACATTGTGTTGTGATGAAATTAATCTGTGTATATTTTGCTAAAAAAATTCAACTTACCATTGTTATTAATGGTGATAAAGTAGAGTCATGGACGCCCTTAGATGAAAGGTTCTCAGAGAAAAGGTAGTCATAGCACCATTCTTGCATAAAACGTGGTGCTGGTCCTCCTTGAGCTATGCTGACAGCAAATACTTCACCAGCTGTCCTACAAACAGGAACAGAGGGTTTAAAATACTCAACATCAGTGCAGGGGGAGGCCTCTGCTCAATTTTGTAATCATTAGGGGGAATACCTAAATAACCCTTCATCCAAATCATTCAAGGAATACTTTGGCATCTTCCCCCTTTCACTTTCTCCTTCAAAAAGTCGTTTCTCGATCCCAGCAACCATTGCTAAAATACAAAACAAAACAATGAAAAGCATTACACAAGCTGAATTTTGTAGATTGTCAAAAACGTAATTGAGCTCATACATTGACAAGTGCATTATTGTACATATGTTGGTAGCATCTTCAGCTGAATGGTTCTTCAATTAATTTCCCCCTGGGGCAAATAAACTTATAATGCTCAACTACTCACTTGACAGAAACTCCTTCTTCAGGGCCCCCGTATCAATCCCTGCTTCTCCCAGGAATGTGATCCTCAAGGGATTCACAGGACCGCCATTTTTTTGACGCTTCCATAACTTCAGACCTCTTTCCACCATGTTGTCTCTGGATACACAAATCTCAAACGTCTTGCTGGAGTCCACCTGTGATCTTACCCACTTGATAACATCTTCCTCGCTGTAAAAAGTTTAAAATCTTGAAATTAGCCTCACATTGGAATGTATTTAATACCAACATATAAATACAGTACATTTCATAATAAATGAATATACCATGAAATAATTTACCATGAAATAAGATCCATATCAGTATGACGTGTGTCTCTTTGACAGGTTCTGTCCTCACTACTATCAGAATAAAGGCAATAGTTATTCATCTTCACACACAAATCTTGCATGCTAACACTGCCATCAATGGGTGTGTAAACCAGACTTTTGCATCTTGCCATCTATGTCTAAATATAGTAAATGCAATAAATCTACATGACACAAACCAATTTATATGGCTTATCTTCACAGTATGAAAAATTGTCAAACCAGTCCAAAACAATTACCGTTGTCCACAACAGCTTGCATGTGCCTCGATGTCTGAGACAGGAAAGACATGGGTGCATATCGGGCATTGGACCTCTTCTTCCTACATGCGGACATATGAAATACGGACTCATACCAAAGTTATGGGCAATAACTGTAACATCAAAGATGGCTAATCTTAACTTTTTTTTAAACTACTCTACCTTCTGAGGGCAGTGGTCTTCACTGGATGATGAAGCAGATCCAGCAGATATTGAAACAGGTCCAGATGTCACTTCCTCAACAAACACCAAATCTTCATCCTGAATGTGAAATAGTGCAGGCACGTTTACAATTCTAGTTGTATCAAGTCTGTTAACTTTTATCAAGGACTAAAGTTCTACTGGTATTTAGTCTTGTGGATCAATCAGATGGTTAAATATCATTAAAATGCACAATTCATGTTTGGCAACATATTCAATAATTTGTTGACAGCTTTTAAATACGATATATTAAACAGAACATTTTACTTGTTCCTAAAATTACAATCTGTACTTATTTTGATCATCCTTAACCCTAAACTGTAAGGCAATTCACCTCTGTTTCAGGGCGTGAGTGAAGACAGTCATTGACATGGAGTGCCAGCATCTGCAGAGGCATCTCTATTTTGCACTGTTTGCAGCTGGCTTTCGGCATCAGTGCAAACTCTGGTGCACTTGCAGGAAGAGGTGTTAGATCTAGTTCATCTTGGAGAGGAACAACATAGAACATGGTCTTTCCTGCAGCAGAGGAACATCTCAGTACGGACCCAGTGTAGCCCTCAGCCTCCAGAGGAACAGCAGAGAGTTTTCTCCTTCCATTTCCACCTGTGAAAACACAAACAAATGAAAACGACTGATTTTGGGGATGACCCCAAAACATGATGTATTCCTCCTCTTTTGGTTGTAGGTACAATAAACATAAAATATGTTTCAATTTAAGTACAGTAATTATTAACCTGTTGCTTTGTAAAGTAGCCATCTGTCCTCGAGATGTGCCATCTTTGGAAAGTTGTTTTTTAGTAGACTGGACAACTACATTAAAATAAAAACAATTTGGGACAGTTTTATCATGTGAAAAACATTAGACAAAATTCTTACTCTTGACAACACATTCGGCATTGTGCCTGCTTCAGCCTATAAAATACCTCTGCATGTGTAAAGTCAGATGTCACTGACAAAGTCCTCTTTCCCAAGCCTGCCTGCATGAACGTCACCTCATCCGCTGAGGTCGGAGTCATTTCAAGTTTTGATGCCACTAAAAAAAAAATCAGCTCAAAAGGCTTCCACATTTTCAAAACCTTTGCAGGCATGTGACCTCTGGTTTGAAGTCGTTTCTTGCCCCTAAAGAATCCAGGGAAGGACCTGTATGATTTTAGAAGAATAATATTACTTTTGAATTATTATACTTCTCAACCAAGCGCACCACATCCAAGTATTCCAGAGTAAAGAACACAACAGTTGCCCTTAACCAGATAACTTTCTAAAAAGCTCAACAAAACTGATTTGGGTAAATAAAGGCATAATTAATGTTATATGACAGTTGCGTAATTGTACTGCTGCCATCATGGTATAAGACAGACTAATGACACATTTAACTGGCTCATTGACATGAGTGCATGCCTGTCTACCTGGCCATTTCAGTTTGCACTGACGATCTCTCCATAACCTGACTCTGTCCCTGCCTTTGTCCCTGAGGTTCTTCAGGTATGGCCCTTGAAATCAGGGACAGGAGATGTCGTGCAGCCTCCGTGGCTTCACGTGCATCATGCTGGAAAGGGATTTTAGATGTATGGACACGGTAAAGGGACGTTACAGTGTAATGCATTACTGTCACACAGGCAGTTTCGAAACAAATTATGCAATTACCTGAGGTCGTGTTTGTTGTTGGTTTCCATTCTGACATTAAAAGAAAAAAAGTAAGTATTACCATGACAGTATCAATGTAATGTTTGAGTGTAATTATTTGATTGAAAACACCAAGCAAATTATGAATAACTTGTGCCTCAGCTTTACTACATGATATCACTAACTAAGCTAACATAAGTTATCTATGTAGTTACTTTCAAAAATGTTGCCACTTGTGGGTTTAGTGAGTGTTAAATGTTGCTGTGGATTAAGACAGTTCACCAAATGTGTATTAAGTCCCTCCTCATGGGAGACATAGGACCCTGCCTCTGTAAATTAAGCCTAATGTTGGTATTTACTGCAAAAATAGTCATTTTAGACTATCTGAAGTAGATCACAGTAAAGAAATACCCCAACGTATCGATGGCAGGAGAAAACGGTTAATGATAGCAACCCATGCTAATTTAACGTGATTGTGGTTGATATCAAATGAGATAATAATTTCTGTAATTGGTTAGTCAGACTGGCGATGGCGGCTAGGCTATCAATAGCTATGCCCACGTTAATATAATTAAGCTTTAGGTACATCGACAAGGATGTTAGAGTGAGACAGAATTTAAATTTCCTGTACTGTCATCAAGGGACAGTGAAAGTGTGATAGTAGCCTCCGACTTTAGGAAACGTCAGTGCCGACTTGGCGCCTAACTTATCTTATGACTTGCGACCAGAGATGTCTTTAGCTAACTAGTTAAGAGTTTTAAGGATTTAATGGCTCATTTCAACATTAGCTTATCTTCATCAAGTTTAATACAAGACAGTAACATGGTTGTAACCTCGTCATCTGTACCTACCTCGGTCAGAGAGAACCAAGCTCATAGGATTTGTTTTAAATTGTGTCATACATGTGTAGCTAACCTTAGCTAACATAGATGCCTCAGGTGCATGTAACGTTCGCCCACAGTGGGGCTACATGTCAACACAGCAGCCCTCCATGTCGTTCTTAAAAAGAGACTCCACGACACGAACAACATGAGAAGAAAGTGAAGTGCTGCTATATTTACAATAATTTTGACAAAACAGAGCAGTCAACTTACCTCCATGTCACGTAACCTCCCGTTTGTGTAGATGATGCAGATACGAGACGCAAGTCAAACGGACCAATAGAAACTCCTGATACATTCAGCAGCATATGCCCCGCCCACTACACCCAACTCAGCTTTTGGCTTCAAAACTTTTGACTTCAAAACTTTTGGTTTCAAAACTTTGAGTTTCAAAACTTTTAGTTTCAAAACTTTGAGTTTCAAAACTTTTAGTTTCAAAACTTTTAGTTTCAAAACTTTTAGTTTCAAAACTTTTAGTTTCAAAACTTTTGGATTCAAAACTTTTGGATTCAAAACCAAAGCTTTTATTTTTTTAACAAATAAATTATTCTCAGTTTATATATTTGCTTTTAAAACTTCTTTTTTTTGCTTTTGAAACTTTTTTTTTTGCTTTTAAAACTTTTATTTTTGCTTTTGAAACTTTTTTTTGCTTTTGAAACTTTTTTTTGCTTTTGAAAAATAAAGACACAAATCTACCTTCATATGAAAGCACCCTCCATGTTAAAAGAATAGGCTATTATGTGAATAGGAGAAAGACCGGGTGTTTGTTTGGGCTCGCTTTGTTCTATTAACACGAAAAACAAAACACAAATCTCCTTATTGTGGCCAGGATGTCTTTTATGTCGGCATTTACTTCATCTTCACCTCAACAACAATTTTTTTTCAAACCTGGGTAAATTGCGCTTGTTTACCCATATTATTAGAGAAAATTCCTGTCACACACACTGAAAGTCTTTGGCTGGGTTTGAATGGTGACCTCTTTAATGTCTCTCACCCATAAAACAGGCCCGGCAGACAGACAGAGACTTGGCTTCAGTACAAACCAACTGTCATCCCTTTGCCAGGAACAGATTGAGGCCGCGATGCGCCGAGGCATGTATTTACAGGAGAGTTTCTTTTTCAGCTTTTTTTATTCATCATTTGTGGCTATTTACGTTCATCTCCCACTTTGTGCACACAATGAGAGTCACAGCTCTTTTGTCTTATTTAGCAAACTACCTCATGTATAACACACACACAAACACACACACACGCGCGTGCTGTCAAACTCTTACAACTGCCACTGTCTGTAAAGCTCATAATAAAGTTGAATTTCACTCCTTGAGTCACAGACGCAAGAACAAAAAGAACAATCAAAACACAGCAGTTTAGATTCATTACAGATGATATATCCGCCTCGGCGCCTCAGACGGTTTATTTCCGCTCGCTGACTCACGAGTAAAACTTGGAGTCATGGCATGAGTCAGGACAAGCAGAGGTGAATCGGAAATTTCTCCCACTTGCAAACAGATGGAGTGGAAATCCAGTCGCTTACTTTACCAGGCGATAACAACCGGGGACGGGCCTTTTGTGTGAGGAGGATTTACAAACATTTATGCCATGTTCACAAAGATGTCGGCAAGACGGCATGCACATCGTTTGATCAGAACAACTTTAAAGAGATTTGGAAACACAAAAGAATGATTTCATCCAGGAAGAGGCTTTCAGTCTCTAAATTGAATGACGTCTCATAGGCAGATAGCTGCCCAGCTGTTGTGCTGGTGGGAACCACGGTAGTTCTAGCTAAAAGAGATTAAGATTAAAAGCCAAAACGGAGTCTGGTTTTGACACTTTTAGGTACAGTTTTGTGTGTGTGTATGTGTGTGTGTGCATTAAGGTGTGCCAGTGAGGACCAGTTGATGCTAGATGAGCAAGAATTAAGCCTTGGACTTTACAAATCATTGGGTAATTCCAGCAATGTCAACCAAGCTATTTCCTCAGCCTCTTAATCTCAAAATGAGTGAAGCATGTGTTTGAACATCAAAAGGTCCTGGGACCGTGGCCTTTAGGGGAGCATTCTTCTGCGTCCGTGCAAATGAATGGGGGTCATTTCCAGAAGCTTTACTCAGCCGACCAAGCATTAAGTGGCCTCAATTGGTCTATTGGGTTAAAAAAAGATGACGAAAAAACGATTAATTACAGTTAAGGATTTTTTTTTTACATTGTCAGTCCACAGAAAATGAGGAAAAAAATAACATGCCTTGTATTTTCACAGACAGGGAGAATGCTTTTCCCAGAAATACTGCTGAACCAACACGGTCAGATCTCCAGACCGTTCCCAATGGAAATTACTTTTCTAGGATGTTTAGATCTATGATGACTGTTATCTGAGTCCAGACAAATACATAAACTAATTTGCTTGGATGTCTACAAACCAATCACAGCTTTCCACGTCATCTAAACTACTGTACTGCAGTAGAGCCACGCCCACTTCTTTGGAAAGCATGGCCGACCCGTAAATCAAGAACGGCTTAAAAGAGGAGATATGATGTCATATCATCGGGGTACAAAACATGCGCAAAAAAATCTGGTGAGAATTACAATCCTGAAATTATTGAAAAGATCTTTTTTAAAGATCATAAACAAATGCTTTTCTCTTTAAAAAAAATAGATTATATATTGGCTGAACGCACCCAAAGAGCACGTGAATTGACACTATCCCTTTATTTCTAATCCGTCTGCTGTGACCCTCCAACATCGCAGCTCCAGTCCAGGAGTCCAGGAGGAAGCGTAAGGGATATGTTCATCCATTTGTCATATTGTTCAAATACATCATGTGTGTAAAGATGTTATGTACGTATACATGTTAAAATATCATATGAAAGATTTATAGCTTTCAGGATGTTTTTCATGAAAATCCGTCCTGCGGATTAGTCGGGGATCTGAATGTCACCAGAAGGGAAATAGGGAAATAAGTTGAGGAATACTGTTTTGATTTATTTTTGACTGTTGTGATGGTTTTTTTTTGTTTTGTTTTGTTGAGTTTTTGCATTCAGATCTTCCATCCATTGGAATAGATAGAAAATAATAACAGCTAATATAGTATTCTAATCTATTTTTGTCATTGCTAATGATTTACAAGTAGAAAATCCACCATTACAGTATTGTTTATGTGCGTGATTGGATTATAATTGGGTTCAGAAAGGGTTAACTGTAACAGTGGCACATGGTAAATCACACAATTGTACAACTGTATGAAATGATCACAAACTATAAAGTTGCAATCAATCCGGTGCCGTCATTATCAGCTGTTATCCATTTAAGATGTATCAATCAAATTATAAACAGGCCTCACAATGAAGCAGATTCATGAACGTGTGCAAACACCACTCACACAAACACACCCCTCCCAATCACCTTTACCCGACTGTGTGTAATGATTCAAATGGTAGTTTAAGCCATATTTCAGCAAAACAAAAATGTTTGGAACGTACTGAGAGAACAGAGAAGCAGATTGTGCTTCAGGGGAGGTTTGACATGGATGTTCTGATAGCTTTGTTGCACTGCAGCATCACTATTACAAATCAGTTACTGTCATGACTTTAGCTTTATGACTCTCAATGAAGGATGTGAACATTTCACTGCCACCTTTCAATCTAGAATGTTTGACACACTAAAACATTTAAGACACTGTGCCATCCCTTTTTCTTAGAGATGAATACATACATGAAAACATAGAGGGTTTGGTAACTGCCGTTTGGAACATATTTCCAGAACCTTTCTAATGTAACGCTGCAAGAGCGCTATACTCACCATGTGACTCACTTTCTTTGGGGAAATACTTTAGAAACACATGCAACGGCAAGAGGTTCAACTGAGAGCCCTGAGGTGTCGCAAAGCATTCACCATACATATTCACAAGCAGAGCAAACGCATGAAACACACATTTTCCCCAAAAAGGGATATCAAAGGGAATCGTTCCCTGAGTTCAGCGGATCTAAGGAGCGAGTTGTGGAGGAAGAACCGGGATTACAAAAGAGGAAATTCTGTGGTTTTGCATGCTCAGTGGAACTTCATCTCCATAATCCACTGTAAGCACAGAAACTGTTTGCAGATGAAAGCCCCTGTGCAAGACAAGACGATACAAGCATGCAAAGGCAGTGGTAATAAAACAGAAAACTGCTGACTCGTTACCGGCATACTGCAAGCAAACCCACAAAAAAAACAGGGTTACAGATGAGGACAACAGCTAAATGTGCTTATAGCACCTCCAAGAAATTCGAACATATCATTTATACTTCAGTGTTGAGCAACTTTAAGACTTTAAGCAACTTTAAGACTTTTTGTTTTGCACTGTTAGCTGCAAGCCGCCTACTCAGCCGTCGCTAAATTGAGAGCCATGCTCAGGATTTAGAATACAGCAGCTTTACTGCAGATACTTTTTCTTTGCTGTAATGATAAGGGAAGATATTGCACGAGTGTGGTACAATTAAATAGTTAAAGAAGGTTTTTATCCATTTACTCCCACGTAAGTCCAAACAGTAGTAAATGTATTTATTCACTGAGCGCTCCTCTCCCCTCAGTAATACCAGGGAACTGTGCACTTAACATTTTGATTCAAATTCAAGTAACATGTGCTATTATTTCAGACATTTCGGAACACACATGGCCAACCAAGACAGAAAATGTTCCTTACTTCTGTTGCCATGTTTTCTGTTTTATTCTTTCAACTAATGCGGTAGCTTACATTCCCTTTCGTTATATTAGAACTCACCTTCCCTTAATCGTACCCCAGTCGAGCCAGCAGACAAAACAAAGCCACCTCCAGACACTATTGCCAGCTTTGGGCTTTCTGTTGTTACAGGAAAACAATTGTAAAAATGATAAATTTGGGTTATTTTCTCAAACTTGATTTGTTTATAGGCTAATGAGTACTATCCATGACTAATAACTTCACCTTTATGTGTAGAATTAATGGAGTGTGACTTTAACTGTATGATACCAAGATATGTTCCAAAGAAAGACCAGGATTGCTTAAATACTGTGTCAAAGCTACCTAAATAGTCCAGAGAAACAGCCTAATTGTAAGATTTTAATTAGAGAGAAAAAAACAATAAAGCAACGGCCTGGACTAAATCAAACAGACCGACTCTGACCAACAAAGGTCTTTCTCCAATGTCCATCTTTTCAATCTTCACCTAAAGCCCAAAACAGACTCCTTACCCCCAGCTCCAAACCCCCAAAGTGAAAACATTCCTCCTTAAATTATCACATTAGAACAAAAGAGCCTCTCTCCAAAAAAAGAAAGAAAATGGGACAAAAGAGGGAAAAAAAAGCATTCCAAGGTTCAGGCTTTGCAATACCAAAATACTGCATGTGAAAGAGGAACGGCAGGCAGGCGCACCAAAAGTATCGCCCCGGGGCTGTGGTTTTGTGTGGTCAGTCAGAGGGGGAGGAGTTTGTCTGCCACCTACAGCTTCCTGGAAACAAGACAGTGCATCTCAGTTCCATTCTTGGCCAGAAATCTGTGCATTCATTTCTTTGACACAAGCGGCTGGAAACAGTGGCACATAAACAGTGTTACAGTCGACGCCGCAGCCTCTTGTACCACATCGCATCCCTCATACCTCGCCAAGTCAGGTCCACGCCAGGTCGGCAAGAACTCAATAAAAGTAGATTTAAAAAAAACAACTATGCTCCTGGGTCGTAAGATGGGGATATCAGAGAGCAACATTAGTCACTGCGAACGCCTCCCATTTCCTTTAAGAAGGAAAACCTGAATAATGAATCTTTATTCTGCAGCGCAACCTGACAAGCGGGGGAGTCCCAGAATCAAGTGTCAGTGATTGATAAAACATGTTGAGATGATTTCTGAGGGAATAGGGAGAGGGAAAAGATGGAGGTGTTTTCAAACCTTTACTTGATTTACTTCACATCTGTAACTCTTTCATGAAACATTGGCCAAAAACAATGACAGATGACAGTGTAGGAGGAGGGAGAGGCGGAACAGGAGAGGTTGCGGCACAATGTGTCTTCTTCCAGACACATAACGTTGCATCTGTGTTACTAAAGGGCCTCGATCGTTTAAACAGACGTACAGGGATTTCCTTCAACATTTATTTGCATTAGTCATGACGCTGAATGGCTACAGATGGCTGCCGCAATGTTTTTCCATTGCAAGGACATAAAGGAAGTGATATTTGTGCAGTCTCAATTCAAATATAATTTTTGTACTTCCGAAAATTACCATATTTTATTATTTTGGTTTATCGCTGATATTGACCTTCATGGGTGTTTTAGGGTTTTCACATTCATACTGGTTTTTGTGAAAAGTGACCAAGGCAGATCACCATAACCTCCATCCAGTATGACAATGTGTTTTCTTAACTTAAGACCAGGTGGTGGAGAGCAATACGCCCCCGAAGCACTTCCACAAGAAGTAAAGCTGGCTTCAGGCTGGGCCTCGCAGAGCATCACCAGAGAACCTGGTTGCATGATTTATGCAGAAATATGAAAAATGTTGGCTCCATTTCAGTTTACTTTCACCTGTCCAATTGTTTTTATGTACCTTAAAGTTGTCGGAAACCGAGTCCTTCGCCGTTTACGTGGATGAAGACGCATTAAAATACAAAGTAAATGCTGCGGTACCACAAGTTTCAGTGAAGGACCTACCTCTGGTTCTTTTCACCTCCACAGCAATTTTCAAAAATAAATATAAGAAGTTGACATGAAAGCATATTTAGAGAGATGTGTACCCTATAAATCAAAGAATATGTTAACAATATACTTGGTACTCGAGACACATTTCTTTCTGTATGAAAACACTCACATTTTATACCTTGCCATACTCTTTTTTTTGCAACAAAACAAACAGTACAACTGACAAACATCCCCAAAAACCCACAAGCAAGCACTCATAAACACAGGAAGAGTCCTACAGGATCGTGTCATCCAGACGCAGTGCTACCTTTTTACAGTCCGGGCGGGGTATACAAGTCTGGCCATCCGAATATAGCTGCTCTCTTTACTCGACCCTCTTTCTGTCTCCTTGCATGTTAACTTCTATGACCCGGTCCCTCAGAGAAATGCATTGGGTGTGTGTGTGGGGGGGGGGGGGGGGGGACACTTAAATGTTCACAGGCTGTCCTCGGAGACGAAAGACAAGATGGGAAGGCTGCATCCTTTCATCCCAAGACATCAAAGATTTGACCGAGCTGAGTGGGCAAACCCAGACCCACAAGTACAGAGCAGAACAGCTAACGCATTCCACTGCTCACACACACACACACACACACACACACATCAGCAGCAGTGGGCCACCACTGCTACAGGATAAGAAAAGCTTTTTCTTTTTTGTTCTGTGCTGTCCCTTTACATGCCACATAATAGTCTGTTGTCGTTGTACTGCGATTGACATCGCGCAGTGTAACTGTCAAATGTTTGCAATGCTATCACGCTATTCCTAAACTTTATCTTCTTTGTCTTTTGTAGTTGTCATGGCATTTGTAATCTGACAGATAAGTCGGCCATTCTCCTCCCCTTCAGCACCATATATTTTTGCAGAAGCACCGTCACTGACTCCTAGACTTAGCACCGCCCGAGACAATTGTGATTGGTTGAAAGAAATACAAACAAGCCAGAGCGTTCTACTCCCCCCCCCCCTCCCCTCCCCTCCCCTATACCAGAATTCTAACGTGTGGAGCCAGACCTTTCATTAGAGTGGTGCCACGGTTAGAGGACGACCAATTGAAAGAGTGGGACGGGCGCTGGCGCTAACTTTAAATTAAGTTTAATAGTCTTAAATATTTTAAAGCTCTGCGGTCACTGATTCTACAGTCATAATCTGATACGTTTTACGTTCAATAATGGTTCTATCTCGAATATTTAACGCAACACTATCAGCTGTTGATAGGGATCGGCCGATTAATTGGTTATCGACCTTTTCCTGCTCCAAACTGTTCGTTAACGTTATTGTTCTTACTTTAAAAAACTGTCAACCTGTAGTCACCATACTGGAATTCTCAGTGGTGCCAGCCATCTTGTTTCCTATAATATCTGATATAGCAACCATGTTTTGAAATAATGGGTCGGTCAGTAATTATGATAACAAAAGTTGCCTCAATACTTTCTTTTCCTTATTTAATTGTACTCTTGTTTTCTCTCAGGTTATTCCCAACACATTTTTGTTCTGGGTCCAACCGCCGTGGCTGCCAAAATAAAAACAGGTGAATAGTGATTATCATTACTGTCACCTGCCTGGCATTAAGTTCTTTAATACTTTAGCTTTCATGTCTACATTAATTTGGTGCTACATGTCTACGCAATTCCGATTGAAAGTTCAGAGGTTCTTCTGAAACAGTGTCGTGCAGCATTTAGCTGTTCTCGTTGGCCTGCTTACTCGCTCAGATCTGCGTCGCTAAGGGGCAACACAGACTGGATCTCAGAGTCCTGCGGCGTTTCGGTTGGATGGTGGGAGAAAGTAGGTAAGGATACATGGCTATTGTCTGCTCTGAGGCATTCCCCACAAGCTGTGCCTATTCACCAAGGCGACTCCACTGTGTGCGAGGGAGACAGCGAAAGCATGCCGGGCCCTCGCCTTCTACTATAGCCACTGAGCTTATGGCCATTTGGACTCACTGAGGGGGAGCAGAGATAAAAAAAAAATGAAGTCAGGCCGGGGGGGGGGGGGGGGGGGGAAGGGGTAAGGGACCATAATCGTTGCGCGAGTGACGGAAATCCTTAACCTCACGAACGTGAGCACACGCACCACAATTTGGAGCCACACACACACACACACACACACTCAGCTTGACGCAACGGCGGAGGAGGACGTGCATGTGTATGTGTGTGTATGTGTGTGTGTGTGTGTATGTGTGTGTGGGTGTGTGTGTGTGTGTGTGTGTGTGTATGTGTGTGGCCTCATTTTCTTCCCTCTGACAAACAATGCAGCATTCAGCTGGAGAACAAATACAAAAAAAACTACAAAAAGTATCCAGAGACAGCTACAAATTGTTACAGGAAGGACAGTCAGAGGCTGAATTTCATGAAGCCACGCACAAGAGATAAACCATTTTCCCAAAAGCTTTATGAAGCAGCAGGACGAGTTGTTCTTCTCTTCTTGATCTTTCCATTTCATCTGGTTTGTTTTAAGCCTAATTTTTACCACCAAGTGCTTGATGAAAATAACTAACTTTTCACATTTCCACCCTTCTGCAAGAGAAGCAGAAGTATGAGCCCCCCTTCACAATAAAAGTCCAGGAAACTATCCGTCATGGCTTGTTAGTATGTGATGAGCGTTCATGAGCATTTAACAACCCCTGGGAAGGCTCTGGGCTTCTACTCAGCTGTATGATGTCTCACGCCATCACTGGACCAACTTTGATCTTTTGGGTCTTTAAAGCACTGAAAAAAAACTATTTGAGCATTTTCAGTAAAACGTTCGGCACTGTGATTTTAACCTGCAAAAAAAAGGTATGAGTTGGAGATTTCTATAAGTAATAAGAGAGCCGATCTCATGACCACGCTTCGATTTTGAGCTCAGATCAGACCTATTAGGTAACTCCGCAGTAACCCAATAGCACTGCCTCGCTCTGTGGGCTGAGCGGCGGTATGCGCGGCCGGAATGTGTCCAAATACCTGAGCGGTGGCGGGAAGAAAGAAAGACGCATGGAAGGTAAGGAGCAGGAAGTGGAGGCAAAAGCACACACACACCTCGTGTGAGCCAACGCGGCCCGATGGCTCTTTCTCCTGGCGCGGACCTTGAACCTGTTCGACACACACTTCCATCCACCTCGTCCCGCATCCTTAGAACAATCGCCTGCCATGAGCCTCAGCTCTCCCCTGAGTGTATCAAGAAGTCATTAGCCGCCAGTGTACTTCTCACCCCATTGTGTATTTCCAGTGAAGATTCGGACTCTTGGAAAGTGGCAAGCCTCTTAATCGCAGTCCCTGTGGACCCCGGAAAGACACACCTCACCACTTTATTTCTGTCCTAGCCCAGAGACACGGTCAGGAGCCTGAGGACTTGATTTTTTTCTTTTTTTTAGTGGGAGGGGAAGTGAGAGATTTGACTTGCCCTCAGGGTGTTGGGGTTAAAAAAATGAAATAAAAACATCCATCAACACAGTGTTACAGCAGGGCCGTCATCATCACATTCTGCAACTTTACAGGCGATACTGAGGAAACATGCTTGGATGCCTTGATTAATGCTCCCTTTGTGGTTTATTGCACAATAAATCACCTAATTGGTCTTTACTCACTAAATCAATTGTCGTCTGGATCCTTGTCATTGGCCTTGGCATTTACAAGCATTAACTGTTAAGAAATTACATCGAATCATCTTGCAGCTCGAGGGAGACGTTGAAAACATACAGTTGCAGAACTCTTACAGCAGCGCAGAAGTCTTTCTTTTTTTTTAAAGCTGGGAACGATTTGAAGCCTGTACAAATGACTGAGGTGGGACGTGTGACACTTAACTGACTTCCTGTTGTTCCTGGTGCTAGGCCCAAAACATTAGAATCCGACCTAGGTCGGTCCGATACCATGAGTCAGATTTAGGATAGGCGAGCAGCCTTTTGACCGCAGTCCATTGTTAACAAAGACTGATTACAAGAAATCCCAAGAGGTTTAAGGGCTGACAATTGCTTTACTGTCTTCCATTAGAGAGTTGATATTTTGTTTTTATGATAAGGGATTGGTATTTTTTCATAAATCACTTTTTGACATTTTTTAAAACATTAAAATACTGTTGAGAGCAAACCATGTAAATGAGCCAACGCTTAAACATCCTTTCCAAACAAACAGACATTCATATTTTCTAAAGTTAAAAATCCACATGTTGGCTGTTGTGTCACCAAGATAGAAGACTGAATAAATCAAAATATGTACTAAATTATTCAAATTTCATCCCTGAAAAAATGTTAAGTTCCCACCTTAAGTAATACACTGCTTCCATTACTCAGTTTTAACTGGCAGAATGCATTCAGTAAAATAAAAATAAAAACTATTTCCTGATTATTTCCTGACTACATATGTTCACTACCTGAAGGTCTTGATGATGTCAGTGTGCACTCGTAAGAGCATGCCAGATTCCAGCAGCTAAAACAACAATCTTTAAACAAAGAGCTGAAGACAGCTTTTCTACGACGTCTGAATTGTAGGAAGTGAACGAAGAAAACATGCTTTACCTACACAAATGGAAAGGAAAGGAAAAAAACTAAAACTGTACACAGTCTAACCAAAAAGCGGCTATAAAATGAACCACGAAACCACATGGATCCAAACCACAGACCGTACACTGTGCTTGAGCTCTCTAATCTTCCAACTTGACCAATTTTCACAGCAGCTTCGTAACCCACTTCACTCAAACAGAAAACCACCAAGAACAAGGGAAATGACTTCTGGAAAATGTATTGTGTTCAGACAGGTTTTAGTAAAGGCAATAAAATACATCCATAAAAAATACATAAACGCCCTTTTGAGCTTCAGAAAGTGTTGTAATAAAAAAAGGAATAATTACACTTTAAAAGCCCAATGACATATAATTAGCTTTACTTTCAACACTTCACTGTCTCAACGGTTGTTTCAAAACAACAGTTTTCCAGGAACAGAAAAGGGTAAAAACAAAGTTGATACTTTAGGCCGGTTAGGGAACCCAGCCAATGTCTGAGGTTGGTTCTCCCAGATAACAATCAGTGTTATCCAGCAACAGAGAAGCATCAAAAAATGTTGATTCAGAACTTTTTAACCTCAAATTAAAATTGAAGAAACCCAAGCCAAGTTTCCCTCATGGCTGTACAGCCTCACTCTGACTCACTGATGTTGTGTCGGAATACATGCAGCTATGAAACTATTTACACCTCGGGCACAGTGGGAGACGAGTTTCCATCACGTTGGCACAAGATGCTACTGTTTCACAGTAGAAGCCTTCATCCATTCTATTTGCTTGTTGGGCTCAATAAAGTTATTTGTTGTTCTTGAATGATCCAATAACGATTCTTAAAATCAAGACATCGACTTTACTTTTTGTAAGTGGTTCAGTTCGGGCGGTATGATGTGTAAAATGTCTACCTTGAGGTTTTCATTACGTGCAGTGTATGCGCACTCGCCGCAGTTTACGGGACAAATCCTTGGTTCCCAGTTTTATATGTGTAATATGACTATAATGGGCACTTTATACGATTTTAAGGCTCATTCGTTGGAATAATAAATATATTTTGAAATGCTTTACGGTTTATCTGATGCAACTGATTTATTAACCTCTTGGATCAGACTGCCGATATCCAACCCTAATTGCATGACGGCTTTTATTGTGAAGCAGCTGCAGAATGTGTCTGCATTGACTTTATACTATCGATAAATGCACCTGCTTTCTGACGTTTCTCTGCTACAGGCATCGTTGTTTTCTTCCAGCCCAAGGAAAACCCTTTGGTGGAGAAGTGTGCCTATAGCAACGTGGACAAAATAAAATGGTGCTTCAATGTTTATCCTCTCCAGTATAATATCTTACTTTGTGAGTCGGACAGCATGTCGAGAATTGGCCCATCTTAGAAACAACAATGAAACTATCAATGAGTATTTCTGACCAAAACTGGGAACTCAAAGTACTTGAGAACTCTACAACTTGCTGTCGCTTGTTGGCTCTATGAGGTGCATTGTGGTCACATTCCAAGACATGCTCATATCTAATAAAATAGAGGCCCACCTCCTTGGTGTGCAGACTGTCCACTGACAAACCTCCCAGGCTATCAGCATTCTTAAGATTCTCCTGCCAGTCACACAGGACAATTTATTGACTGACCATGTAACAACCTTGATGCAGTGTTTCAACACAGAAAATGTAAGGTTTAAGGTTCCTAAACGTCACACAATGACAATCACATCAATATACGGTGCGTCAGACAGTAACAATATTACAACTCCATAACACTTGCACCTCGGGGGGGGGGGGGGGGTTTGGCTGGAATAGGTTTGTTTCCATCACTCTGAATGACTTAAGACAAGGACTCAAACATCAAAGGTCTATGGAAGAAGCCTGGATCATTAGTTACAAACGATGAAGCCCATGTCTAGGCATGTGCCGAGACATTGATTGCTCAAGACATATCCAGATGCTGCTATCCATTGAACGCTTTGGCCTGACAGACCATGAATAATCGTTCAGTGATTGTTAAGTAGAAATGTGTAGGGAAGTTTCCCATATGTATATTCGAGATATAGTTACAAGATAGAGCGTCAACATTTTCACATTCTCTCAGTGATTTCAAAGCGACGTCTTGCAATGCTTGATGGATGCTGACATCTCTATGGTTTTTATTCTCTATGTGGCACAGTGACAAGGTCCTGAACCATGTCCATGTTGGATTTTAGTTTAGATATAGAGAATTAAACCACGAGCTGCATGATGTCTTAATGCAGTCGAGATTAAAAGTGAAGTGAGTTATCGTTCTAGGGATGCTGTCTCTAATTTAAACCTCCTCTAATTTTCACTTTTTCAGATTAGAGCCTTGTCTGTGCTCCAAACTCTGGTCTCCTCTACTTACAGCATGTTAAAAACAGTTGTTTGACACAGTCTAGTTTAGATTATGTTACAGTTTTAAAACTTTGAAAAGTTTGAATTATAAGGAAACCTTTCCTGTGGGCTTCTTAGACTCAATCCTCTCTTGAGGTATGAAGGAAAGCTTTGAAAACGTGTCGCTTACAGTATATTGTATTATATATGCCATTGCTATATATTTTCATGACCCATTAGATTCTCCCATTCACCATGAATGCACAAATTCTACCTGCCGACACAGGTTTACGGAGCAGCTCAAAGAGCTGGCAAAGGTGCAAATGCGCATCCGATCAGCATTCGGCATGAGCCAAAAATGAATTTCCCCTCCATTCCTGTTGCTGCTCCTGAATGCATCAGTAAAAAAAACATCCTCCACTGAAGACGTGGGCTTCTTGTGGAAAGAATGTGCATGCAGATCTCATTTGTGTGTTGCGCGAGGAGCAGATTGTTATATCAGTCCGTTGGCCAGTCCCCGTCTTTGTCTCGACGCTGGTTCTTTGAAACCGTGAGGCCTCACTCAAGTGTTGAGTTTCAGCTTTGCACAGCACTTCGAGGACGTGTCAACGCAGATCAACACTTTGACAGTAAATCCAAAGCCATGAAAGAGGGCTGTAGAGTCCCTCTTTTCTGTCACAAAGCTTCCCTCTTTGCATGGGAGGGAATCATGGGCGCGGCCCCTTGACATCCGCAGCAGACTGATACGAATTCCGCGGTGAGGACACCGCCACAATAAAATGAAAGCAAATAAAAGCAGGGGATGTGTGCTCTGCCACTTACCTACCCTGCACTGGACAATCACATATGTAAAAGTGTTTTAAGTGGACAGTCATCGAGTTGGTTGAATCCACGCTCAAACCACTGAGAGCCACTACCCATTTATTCAGTCCGAAGCCTTGTTACTTGGCTACAAGAACACCGATCGCATCTAGCTCACGTAGATTAAAGGGAAGCACAGGACTTTGGCCTTTCTCTCGGACGATCCACCACAGACCCCTAAAAAGGCAAAGTCGTCAACATGCAGGACGGGGGCACAAACTTTTAGCTTACGAGGCACAACACCTTCAAACACACCCTCAGTGAATAACGCTGGCGAGCTTATACTTCACCTTCAGCTGACACTTTAATCCCCTGTAATGAATGGTGACAATGGCTGGAGGGGAATGACGTTATGCCTGTGGCTGTATCGGAGGCCCAGGGGGGGGATACAGTAGATGAAGAGAAGTGAGAGGGACAGAGAGGGCTTTCATCGACAAGACAATATCAGCGCCCTCAATTAGTACGGGCCAGACTATGGGTCCATGGTGCCAGCGTGCATTGTTCCCCCCGCTAGCCACTTTAGCGCAAAAAAAGTCCACGGGTCATGCTCTTCCTTTGTTTCAGCTTAAGCCACGCAAAAGGCATGTTATAATCCACGTGACGGGGCTTTGGTGAGCTGGTACTCCAACTTCATCTGAACTTAGTGAACCAGCTGAAAGATATTTTGACGCCGCAGCCGCAGATGTATGTGACTAAGCAGATTTCTATTTGGCTATAGGTATGTCAACAATGATACCAAACACAAGAGCTAGGACAGAATACCCTTTACCCTACCTGTAGAAATAGTATGTTTCTTGGCCAAATTAAAGTTGGATAATGCTCTGCCAATTCAGCACACCAGCAACAGGACATATTTAGTTTCAGGGCAGAGTGCAGACATGCAGACATGACTCAGTTAGAGATCAAAATATAAACTTATTTATTTATTTAATACAATCAAATACAACCCGTCTCCTGTCTGATCTGATCTACGTATAGTGTGCCAAACCACAGATGTAGTAATTCCCACCCGGGGGCATTCATAGATTAGTGACCTTTTCATGCTTTCAGAGTTTCACTGAGAGAGAAAGAGAAGAAGGGAGGAAACAAGAGACTTGAGTGAAAACAAGCACATAAACCCGCCACGGCCCGAGGCTAGCGTGTGCCTGTTCAGGAGTCCAGACTCTTCAAGCCAACAGCGGGCTGCCAGGTTCAGTTGGGTATTGTACTGTTTTGCTTACCAGATACAGACGTCTTCGTGGTTATTTCCTCTCACTCAGATGCATAGTGTATGTGCACTTTGGTAGCCAGCAGTTAGTAGGCGTCATGAATATAAAGTAACTTAAATCTTTTAAGCCTTGAGATAATATGCATGGTTAAACATTTGTCCTCTGACATTGCTATATAAACAAGGTTGCAATTCAGTAAAGGGGCAAAATGGGCTTCACAACTTTTAGTGATAGGTAAATGTGACCGGTTGGCGATAGCTGGTTAGTGTGTAGTGCTTTAATAACTTGAATAACTTTATAACTTTAAAATGTATTTGTGTCTACACTCTACACAACCTGTGTAGCAAAAAGCAGCACGCTGTCGGAGCAGTAACAGCAGGTTGTGTACACACAGGGTGGGTTCAGGTCCTGCATTGAGTGTATAGTGTCACTTGCGTTTTAGCAGTGCTAAGAGCCCAACACACACAATCGGTGTAGTTATGAGCCTAAAATGACATTTATATGCACGTAGAGCTCAAGTTAAAGGTAAGCCGTTACATGGCCCATGTAGAGAACTGTATTGATTCAAATTGTATCTGTTCAGACCTATGACTGAAAAACTGACATGTCAGGTGCACCTCCTACATTTTGCCCAGAGATGTGAGAGGAGACCAGTCCACTACAGCAGAGTGCAACCTGGATGGACACTGACTCCTTTACTATCAAGACAGGAAACTAAAAGGTTACATAGACTTTACACAGCCAAGTCTATTACCACACGCAAATAATGAACTGGACTTGTAAAACCACAGGGTATACTGTCGAATGCGACACTAACCAAGTTTCCCGGCACGTTTCAGGAAGTCGATTGGCCACCGAGGGACGAATTTGACCTCCGTCCCTTCAGCCCACCTCCCAGACTGAACCGCCGTTCAAACCTTTCACTGGACCTCTAAATGTTCCTCCTCTCTAAACCTCTGAATGGATGGCACTGTGCCACCTGGCCCAGTGAATAGAGGGCACCCTTTATTGTCTGCGAGCTCATGATTCACACAACAATTAGCAGCTTCCAAGTTACGAGCGGCCGAGGCATTCACTTTGGAAAGGTCCAGGCTCAGCACATGAGCCGACAGCTTCAGTCCTCTGCAGTGATGGAGTGTAACGAAGTACATTTACTCAAGTACTGTAACAATTTGCAGGCACTCATATACAATTGTACTTGACACTTCTATTCCACCACATTTCAGGGAGAAATATTGGACTTTTAGTCCATTACAGTTGTTTGACAGCTTGATTTACTTTTCATAGAAAGATTTTAGATAAAACATGATTATACAATAGATTACATTGTTGAACACTTTTCACCCCTCTCAACTATTCACATGGTTTCATTTTAAAAACGGTTTGAGGTTTGAGTCTGAGAAGTCAAATTGTCCAATATTTCACGGAGAAATCAAAGATTAGAGAAAAGTCCAAAAACAAAAACAGATTTGTTTCTTTTGCATTTTACACTTTATAACTTCAAAAATATTTTTGATTGATTTGATATAATGTTTTTTCAGTCTTTTTCCTCTCCCATTAATCATCTCATGACTACACAAAATCACCTTCTGACACTTTGGAGGGGCCAGACCGCTAGGTTGGGTACCACTGGACTAAACTCCCTAACTACATAAAGTAGTCAAAGCCGGCTCCCCCTCGACCTGCTACAGAATGCTGCGTTCACGCTGATGCATCAGTAGTCTTTTAGTGTATTAGTCAACGGAAACTCTTGTTTTTCCCCATCTTTTTATCTCTAAATTTAAGTCCACAACCCGAGAATACACCCAACACTGAGTGCACCTGGGAAGTCCACCTCTCAGTTCGGGACAGGTAGAGTGAAGAATAGGGTTGGGTATCGTTTGGGTTTTTTCCGATACCTGTGCTAAAACGGTGCCTGAACCGATACTTTTTTCTTCAAATTGAACAATATATTAACTGTTTAAAGTAAAGTATACTATCAATGAATACAAAACACTTGGCTTCAAACTACAGCTTCAAACTTTTAAACTATGAACAATATATGAACTGTTAACAGTTTACAGAATACTTAAATAAATACAAATAAATACAAAACACACCCACACTCTGTACACACACGACAGCTTCAAACTTCAGCAATTATTTTGCAGAAATATGAGCATATTTTCCTTCTCTGGCAAAATACGACACGTCTCATGACTTATTTTATTTTACCAGTTGGTGGCGGTAATGCGCCAATTCGTCGTTTGCCAACCGCCAGTTAGTCTCAAAGGAGGAGAAGAAGAAGCTTTCGCGTGCCTGTGTTGTTGTGCTTATGAGCGACAGCGCTAAGTACCCCGTTGTAATAATACTATGAGTGAGGAGCAGAGGACCTAGTCCTGCTGCCAGGACGGAGTCATCAGAGTAGTGTCAAAAAAGTATTTCAATCAACTCAGGCACCGAAAGGAAGCACCGAAAGGAAGCACCGAAATCTGCGTTGCATTTCCGTTCGGTAGGTACCGGACGTATAGGAACCGGTGGCATATTGGCACAGAGTTTCGGTACCCAACCCTAGTGAAGACAGGCCATGTCGTCGAATCCCAAACCTTGGCCCAAAGTCCTACTTCCGGCAAGTCCATACCAAAGTGGAGGACAGAGGTACAGGACTCGGCAAATCCCTCTTTTGTCACAGGAGTGACAGGCTTGATGGTAATTTCTCCGTCCCATGGGATTCTCCTCAGTTCACACCCCCATGGTGTGAGATTTTGTGAGGGGGTAAAAAAGAGAAGTGCCTACAGACATGGCAGCCCTTGAAGGACGGGTGAATGAGTGGAATTCAAGGATGCCCTGAAAAGCAGCCTGCACATCACAAGAGTCAATCAGGAGATAAGAAGACGTGGAGAGCGAAAAGAGGGATATAACCACAACGTGAGGGTCAGAACGCACAATGGCATTCCCGAGAGGGGCCTCATGAAATGCTCAATGGTCTATTCATTCATTAAAAAAAAAAGAAAACGCATTGGGTGGTAGCATGGTGCTTGTATTAACAGTGTTCACATCTGACAGTTAAAATACGCTTATTTCAGGTCTGGATCTGAAAAGTGCCTTTAAAATAATGCCAGCGGGCGGTTTGTATGGTCTTGGTCACTCGGGATCAGCCCTAGTTCACGGAGAGTGAAAAGCTTATGGTATAGATTTCTTTGGACAGGAGAATGTAAATGGCAGGAGGGGGGGAGGGGGGACTCTCTAGTTTCATGCCTCCCTGTGTTCGGCAGGCTGTCAGTGAGGACAAGTGAACACTCCCTAGCGCTGGAGACGGGGGACAAAGTGCCAGGTAGACGGATCTGGTTTCCTTTGCTACAGCCAAATACGGCTTTGTGGTGGAAAAAAAAATGAAATCTGCACCTGGTGGCCATGGAAACCAACGTTCGGTAAACGACCGCTGCTGTGTTCACCCCAAACATATTTAATTCTGGGGCTTTTTTTTTGCTGATTGTGCCTGCCTGGCTTGGTAGCGTGCTCTGACACGCTGCAGTCTATGAGTACTCCTGCAACAAAGTTAATGGATCAAAATCTGCATATGAAGAAGCAAAATCTGCATATGAAGAAGCAATAGCTTTGCTACAGAACTCATCTCCTAAATGTTTGGAAGAAATAGAAATATTTTCCCTGGAGCAAATGCATTTCAAGAGCATCTCCCTGTGGTTCCAGAGACGGACAAGGCTCACTTTTACTTTTGTTGGTAATACATAAGCTTTTCCATCTTGCTCTATATGTTCAGATCCTTAAGACGAAACCTGCATATACAGTAGGGTCCTGTCATTTGCAGAGCTTCACTCCTTCCGCTAACAGTCAACTCGATTGCGGCTGGGAAAGACGAGCGAGTAAGTGAGGGTTTCGCCGCAAACAGGAAAGAGGTGCCGAGAGGTAAGAGGGCACTCAGTGTGCCATTAGCGCTGGAGATGGTTGGGTGTAGAAAACAAGTGGCCCTACAAATCCTCTTCTCTCGGAACACAAGCAGTAATTATGGCGTACCTCTGTATTTTGCCGCTGTCAACCCGGCATTTTGACATCAGGGACGGCATTGACAGAACAGCCGAGTGCACCTGAAACGGCTGAGCGCTGGGAGCACATAAAAATACAAATAACAGCTGTCAGAGACATTGAAAAGGATGCGCTGCCATGGAAAGCGTGCGGGGATCACAAATACTGAGCAAAGCCAGCTTTACACATGCCGATAACAGCAAAACCATATTGTCCCCATAATCAGGTCACTGTTTTGACCATGTTCAGGTTTTTGTCACGCTAATGAATTCAAATGAATACAGCAAGCAGACGCTCCCTTTACTACGATAGATACATTCTCACTCTCACTGTTTTCCATCGGTTGGTGAGTGTGTGTGTGGTCGGGTGAGGTTAAATAAGATGATCTTCAATGGTAATCTTTGGTCAAATCTAAGGAATTTAAGATGCTAAAATAGACCAGCATTTTAGAGAATACACAATGTTTAATTGGTAGACAGAATACATGAAAAAGAATCGGAAAAAACTTAACTTCATGCTTCCGTTGTGTACACCCAGCCTAATTCAAAAAACATGCCCTGGATGATCCTCAAACTGGGGCATGTTAGTCATCGTCCAGCACAGATACACAACTCCTCGGATCCAGATGGGTTGAGTTAAGTAATCAAAGCAGGATGTGACCACCGTGGTGGTCTTATAAAAACACACCATTGAAGTAAGCTACACCATGTCTAGATTTCCTTTTCAGTCTCCTTAGTAAGTGTTTCTCATGTCCCTGGTCTTAGACAGCTGTGCTGTGTTAAGCGTGTGGTCCTGTTACGCTGCGTGAGTTTGAAGAGACAGGCACGAATGACCTTAATAAAAAACATTGTTGCGACAGTCTTTCTGAAAAATGCTCCAGTGTTTTTACAGTAAAGTATCAAATGGGATTTTAAAAGGCCCGTTCAGTCCATCACTGAAGTGTCAGCAGAGGGCTTGAATCTCTCTTGTGTCTTCGTGAGTGACGGACAAAAGACGGTTGCCTGAGTGGGCACGAGTAAGAGCATAAATGCATAAAGGAAGTGTCAATCTTGAAAAAGAAATGATGAAAAAGGGAGCCAGGGAGGGAAGTACAGATACCCACTTGACGTTGTGAATGACCCCCCCTACCCACAAGCTCACACACACACACACACACACACACACATGTACGCCAACATTGAAATTCACGAGCCAAGCTGGACACTCAAAGATATAAAGGTGTAATGACCTTTTAAATGCTGGTAGGCCGACACAATACAACTAAACAATGCCAGACGGGACTTCCGAGCCCTCGATGCGAGGGCTCCACCAGAGATGTCGATCATGAATAAGTAGGTTTACCGACTAGAAAATCCCGGGATTAGACATCACAAGGTTCACTGAGTCAGACGAATCCGTGCACAGTCGCTCTATTTATTTCATGTGAGAGTTCCAATGATCCTCACAGAGGCACCAATCTAATAATCGTTCACCACAGGATGTCGTTTTATTCTTGAGGGGGTGGACTTTTACAAAACACAGCACATACTGTGAGATCTAGAGTTTGTCTTTTCAGAAATCCTGTCTTCCTTCATGGCCTTTTTTTATTATTTATTTTTGCAAATTGTCCTTAAATGCTCGTTAATTTGCAGACATGAATATCGATATGCTTTGTAGAAGGATGTCAATTCACATCGAGGGTATCTGATGGGAAGGATATTAAGCATCTATTATCAATTCCACAAGACTTTTAGAAAAGCCACTCAATAAGAATTTTGTGTAACAAAATGTGCAAACTTTATTGAGTACATATTGATCTTTGATGTTTAAATCTATCAAAATGAATGTTTTTATGCTCTGTGTTTTACAGCTAAAGTTTAATATTGTCTTAATTTCAATAGTGTCCCAAGATTGTCTGTCAGTCTCTCTGGTATCGAAATAAAATGTTATAAGAAGAATCCAAATACAAAATACTAATAATTAAAGCAGATATTCTGCATAATAAAAACTGCTGTTTCTTCAGTCCTTCTATTTATACTGATAATCATTCTCGTGTCTTGCCCTAACTGACTTCAATTAAAAACCACAATGGTGGCCATTGTTGAAGCCTGAAAGCATCCATTCACTCAGCAAACTGAAATGCTGTAGTAGATTAAATGATCTGGTACGACAGCCAGAGGAGAAAATGTCAGAAAAAGAGGAAATAAACTGAACTTAAAAGTTGTTAATCTTGCAGCTGCAGAGAGCAAAAGAGAACAAAAACACCAAAGTTCAGAACATCGTTCTCAGGACACTTCTGAGATGTGGAAGCAGATGTTTTCTCTGTGAATGCTGCAACTATACGTGACGTGTCAATGCATGTTTGTCAAAGGGCGCTCTGCTTCAGACCTCTTCTATCATACGCAACATCTAGGGCTGAAGATAATCAGATGGCAGTTGTAGAACCACTTTAAATAGAAGAACTGTCAATAAAACATTTATAGAAATAAAGGATATTCTATATGTTCTGAAGCAGATAAAGTACTATGGGGGATTTTAAAAAAGCCTCTCATTTACCACTTTTTCCACATGTTTCAGATGGCTTTCCTGGACCTCTTGCCATCGCGCCCTCTGCACTGAAAAGAAGAGAACCCAAAGCCAGCTGTGATTTTCAATGTGGCATCTAATTCAGCCATGAAATGGCACGGCGGGGTGTCCCCCTACAGCCGTTCCCCTCCCCCCCCCACCTCCCTCCTGCTGCCCTTCAGGCAAAACCACGCTGGGTGCATGTCAAAGATCACATGACAATAGGGATTCCTAACCCAGCCAGGGACTGGGAATGAATCAGACCTAATTCAACCATGTCGCAGGCAGCCAAAGGCATCGCTCCTGAGACGGAGTGGCAGGCCTTTTCAACCTGGACACACACACACACACACACAGACGGGACAGCTTTCCCTGTGAAAATGTCAGATTGTTGGAGAGCTACGTGAAATGTGTTTTACCCTTTTCAATTTGTTGGTGTTTTTTTTCACCTGTGAGGTAAAAGATGGAGAATTATCAAGATGTTAACATATAACAGCGGGCCAACAGAGGCAAAGCTACTAGATGGGTCGTGTTAGGTACAAAATACAAGACAATGAGAACTAAAACGGGTGCAGTCTTCCCCCAAAGCCATAACGATCACAGCCAATCAAATATTAATCAGTGTCCTCTCGGTTTCCTCTCCCTAGCACCTGAAAGCGGCACCGTTCTCCAACTCAACGTTTACTAAATGAGATGAAGGACATTAGTGGAGTTCAAATGTAAATCATTCAGCAGCAGAAGAGAGTTCCTTCATTCAGTGGCTCCTGTAGCTCCTTTAATACCATGACCATTGTGTGTGTATAAAATAAATGATCCTTTGTCATCTCCTCTTTGTTCAAATGTTCTGATGTTATAACAGCTGGACAGATACGAGTGAGAAGTCTGCTTACGAAGGGGAAACAACATCTTTTAGTATTTAGATGCAGCCAACACAAGCAACAGTCAGACACAGAGCAAGAGACTAACAGGGAAGGAATGTAGCTTTCTGAGCACTGCAGACTTTGGACTTGGGAAGAAAAAAAACCTGTAAACAGTCCCAAAGCCTCTTTGACCTTCTCTGAATGGACAAACAATTGTTTTGTTTTTAATCACTGGATCCGAACTATGTGTATTCATAGCTTTGTGGCAACCGTGCTGGTCTGGTCTGTTAGTGTCTGTTAGAATAAACAGTAGACTAATGCAATCCAAGCCAAAGAAGAGACAGCAGTGAGCAAATATTGCAGCTGTAACTGTATCTGAATCCTAACTTTTTCATAAAGGTTACACATTGGTGCTAAGTTGGGCAGATAACTCCCCCCCCCCCCCCCAAAAAAAGGCTTTTATTGTTAAGGAGCCCTGAGTGTAAGCCTACTTTTCAGCAAAGAATATTAATAACAATGCACAAGAAGTTAGTAGGAAAAAACCCGTCACAACCAGAGCATTTCTATTGTTGCATTGATATTGTCACCATTGGTTCCTACCTGGCCATTGCGATGCAGCTGAGCTGACAAGAAGAAGGACGCAGCAGAGAAGGCGCTCCAGCCGCGAGGAACACCTGCAGAGGCAGCAAGCAGTCACATTCACAACTTTATCGGCGCACTGAAAAGCTACAAAAAAAAGTTTAAAACACAAACGCAAAAACAAAAAAAAGAGCTACCTCATCGTCATCTCTTCTTTCGCAGATGTCGAGCGGGGGAAAGGCTACATGGGCCGTTCGGAGGTGACGGAGGGTGTAAAAGTCTTTTCACAGCTTCCTTGGTCCTGCACCGCTGCTGCACGCGGCTACAAAACAGCTGATGGGGACTCCGCGCTTTGCTGGAGACAAGAGACGTGGTGGAGAGGAAGAGAGAAGTGACCTGCAGGGGTTCACATCGGGGACTTCCGCCAGGTCCTAAAAGGGAACTTTTTCCAGCGAGTGTCAAGATAGAGTAGCCTGTATGATCAGGGTCAGCCAAAAACACACTATAATAATGATAATAATAATAATGTGTTGGAATTATGTGTGATGGTTTTCAAAAAAATCTAATCTATAAGATTTATTTTCAAGCTTAAAGGGACAGTTCACCCCACAAATAAAAATGTTTATTTTTTACCTGCAGTGCTATTTATCATTCCAGATTGTTTTGGTGTGAGTAGACTAGTTTTGGAGATATGAGCCGTAGAGATGTCTGCCTTCTCTCCAATAATATGGGACTGTGCTCAAAGTGCCAAAAATATCAATTAGAAAAACTCAACAGCAATGTGTCTTTCCAGAATGTTTGACCCAGTTTAGTCAAGATAATCCACAGACATTGCTGTGAGCAGCTTAATGTAGGAGCGATGGTTGAAAGAAAATAGTTCCTATTCAACCGCTCGAGCCGAGTGCCATACAGTCCCTTTGCATTGGAGAGACAAGAACAAGGCAACTCACACCAAAACAATGTAGATTGACAAATATCACCACAGGTAAGAGCAAAACCATGTATATTTTGTATTTTGGGGGTGAACTCTCCCTTTGAGGTCATGCCCCTCTACTGCCATTAGCTGAAGTGGATGTGAACAGGTGACAAACTGCAGCATGAGCTGTGTAAACCTAAGTTTTCCACTGGAAAAGCTTCTGTCATTCATGCAGAGTTTACACTGTCACTACCCTCTCGAGCTGTAGTGGGCTCACAAGACCGGACTTGACAAGATAATGACCACATGTAGGTTCAGGGAAGGCTTATTTACTTTGGTTTACTTTGCTTGGAGGTAAGACAGAGGTGAGAATCCATGACGAAGAAACTTTGTTTTCTTTTCTTCTTCTTTTTAGCAATTTAAAAATGAATTCAAATGTTTTCTTTAAAAAAAATATATATATATATAAGGAATAAAAATGGAATTATGCTATTCAAGTAAGATTACCTTCTGTATTATTATTATGTATGATCATACTGGATAAGCTTAACATGCAGCAGCAGTTCAAAATCAAACTCACAATGCCCACGTTGCAGAGCATAAGATCAAACTAACGATACATGACAAGGGATATGTGCAAAGTAACACAGGTGCTTAAGTAGAGGTGGTGCTATTGAAACGACAGGCCATACTGTCAGTAAAAAAATGCTTCCAAAAGGGGGTCCTTTAGCCCCACTTACATCTTCAATCTCCAGTCTGATCGATGACAAAATAAAACAATCCACTCATAATCAAATGTTAAAAGTCTTGGTATTCGCCCTGAAGAGCACGAACATGAGCCACAGTCATGGCATGTTGCACTTAGTCAAGATGACCAGCAGAGGACGAAGTTGGTGTGGTTCTTGTCTGCAGAGGAAAGATCTAATTGTGGACGGGCCTGTATCATCATGGCACTTCTGTCCCCCTACACCACACCCTGTTGATTGGGTTTGGTTGCTTCTTCCTTTCCCCTCGTGTCTCCGCGTTAGATGTAAACACAGTCGCGTCCTCGTCTGTGTGGAGCATGTGGGACTGAAGAAACAACAGCAATCGTTGTCTTTTTTGTGAAAAGTCCTGAAATAAGTGGTGTATGTTTGTTTGGTTTTTGAATTGATATGAATGTTTACATGTTTGTCAAATGCGGCAAACAAAATAAAGGAAACAAGAGGATGCAGCTAAATATATGCACTGCAAAATAATACCTCAATCCCAGACTGGCTACATTGCCACCAACAAGAATGAAGACATGACCTATTCATTTATTTTTTTCTATCAATGCAGCAGTTCCAGTCGTACAGATATGAACTGATGCATGTCTTGATTCTATAAGTTATGATTTGAGCATCTTATGGCATTAATAAAACATGTGTACTCATATTGGTACTTCCTTTACATGTGCCAGTTCGTTCAGACTTCGTATACGGTAAGTTTGTTTCACAGGAAGGAGGCTTCAGTGCTCTGGCACTCTGTATCAGACTGTATTAGCGGCTCTATCTGTAGGCATCCGGGCTACTGTCTGAACACGTCCACATCTCTGTGAACGTCTGCTCGGCTCACATTCCAATGTCAGGGAAAAGAAAGGCAAAATTGCCCGTTAAATGCTATGTTGCAGTGTAACCTTACAGAGAGCAGGGTGGGACTCCTTCCACAAAGAGAAACATGCAGTGCCAGCCGCCGCTCTATCATGAAAACATAACCTCAATTATTATCACCTGATGAGCAACGTGTCACAGCTGTAGTCATGCTCAGTGTTTTGTCCTTTTTCTTTTCTTTTTTTAATAACAATGGAAGACTCGCTATACAGTACATGATCAGAGTATGCAAAGCAAAATGACAGCTTATTTACTTGTTTATTCATCTCTTATTGCCTTTAAATATATATTTATTTAATCTGATCAAAATACTCAAGTCTATTTGGAGTCCAACAGCAGTTCCAGTGGTCTTAATCCGAGAATAACGAGTTCAGTGTCCAATCCGCTCAGAGATGCTCAAAGTACTCACAAGCAAACAAACAAGCCTAAAACTTGTGTTATTAAAAGGTAAGTAGGGAAACAAGATATGTTGTTTTTTTGTCACATTATACCGTAAAGTATTGCTCTGACCTAATTCTTTGAAAGGCCCTTTGCCCATAACAATGCCCATTCCTAAACTTTACATTGGAATTGATTGCTTTATTGGATAACCTAAATGGTCAATGTGGCTTTATAAATGCAAAACAGAATACTTTGAGTTGAACTTCAAAAATGATTTGGAATGGAGTTTTATTTTAAGGTGCCTTTTTTTTCTTTCCAAGCATTTATGTCAGTGTTCAGATAAATACCTTGTAAGTTATTTGGCAGGTTGTCCGAAACAAATCTAAACTGTTTCATATGAACAGCAGATTAAGACGATTCATCAACTCTTCATTTGTCCAAGAACACATTGTGCACGTTTCACAGCAACATTTTAACTATCACAACCACAACATCCAGGACTAGAAAACACCAGTAAAAAAACCTGCCAGTGTTTATTTCTGTAGAAGTGAAAGCATCAGATAGATTGATGATATTACCAGCATCATCATCAGCAAAGTATGAAAACATTACAGTGACAGTTTCTCATGATTTAGTAAATCCAAGCTTTTTGTGTGTTCTTAGTATTCTACAGACAAAATACATTGAAAAACACATTGACCTGGATCTGATACAACACAGAGAAACGTTACACACTTGAATTTCGCTTTCAGTCCCAGATATGTGAGTGCTGATAACAACCCTCTGAGTTGCTACTCAGCCGTAGGCACAAAGCGTTTCATAACCAGCTACAGAGGCCTTACTTATATCAGATTACCTTCCAACAGCTGAAATCAGGGAAGGGGGAGTGAGGGAGGGGGGGTGTGTGGAGCCACTAAACAGCTGAAGGGACACTGCAGCCCACACTGAGAGCAGGTCTCACAATCACACAACAGACTCACACTGAAAACCCCAGGTCCACGTGCTGCCCTTACCACAAGGCACAGCACAAATACTGCCTTCGAAAGGAAAGTAAGGTCAAACTGCATGAACTGTTGATGCCGGATAGAAGAGTATAGAAGCAATTACGATCTATGAACCGATACAGAACATACTGTCAACAAACTCATTGGTTAAATTAGAAGTGGTTTACTAACTTCACTCCTGCAAAGACTGAACAGACTAAAAAACTTGACCGGAGGTTTGCAGCCTGACCTCTACATCATCAGCAAGACCACCTTTTGTGAACAATGTGGTACATACATACGCCTCTGACCAGTGGTATGCGGGACATTTAGGTCTCTTATATACAAATACATTTAAAAATCTTTACTGGATAGTGAAAATACAGCATAATATAACAACAATGAACACAAAAATAAATCGGCAAAAATACAATAGATAAATATTTATAATGTTCAACTGTGTATTACTGTATATATGTATAATATAAATGTAATTTAAATACAGTCAATACAAGTAAATAACATATATATTAAATATAATTTAAAATGATAAATAGATACTGTATATATTTTTGCCTTTAAAAAACACAGTTGAGATCAATAAATTGTCATAAAAGCAGAAAGCATTGTATTTAATACAAACAAAAAATTTATAAAATATTGATAAAAAAGCATAAATAAACATCTTTATTTAAAAAAATGTAATACTTTCCTGATAATTATTTCCAGTGTCAGGCTGCAAAGTGCATTGTGTTGCATGACTTCAGTATTTTTCTAATTTGGTATTGCTAAATTGCAACCTATGATTTGAAGACATCTTCCAACACTGCTAACAAGTGAAACTGACAGACAACACAGATGCTATTTGCACTTCAATTCAAATTGAAGCAGTGTACCTATATGTATTTAAAGGCAAGCTACACAGCCAGTAAGAACAAGCACATGAGCAGCATTTTACTTGTCACACAACAGGTCTTTACTGTATCCAGCCAGTAAGACTCCCAAACATCAAGTATTTGCAACCTGGAGATGCCTTCCATACTACTGATGAATTACATGTGGGTGTCAATGCCGTTATCCTGGTTGACAATGCTGAGAAACATATAACATATCTGTGCTCAACATAGGTGGAAGACACGATCTGCTGTGTGGAAGCGTACTGGTATCAGCTTTGATCACACAATCCTTGCTCCAACACCAAGCATGGACTTAAAGACACACACATCCAGCAGGTAGAATCTAGTAAGTGAACGGGCCACTGACCTAAACACAACTGCACACATTTCCTATGCACATATTCAACTGAATTAGACTGTTGGTGTTGCAACACTTGAAGAAGAATGTGTATGGCTCATGGAGTGCATATATGCACTCCATCAATTATAATTGAGGGATGAGTTAAGGGACAATAGAAGATAACAAATAAATCGATGCAGCAGAACCGCACATACGCTTCTTCCTCATCAAAACCTGGTGGCTACCTCACCCTCAACATCTCCACCACCAAGACGTTCAGCGATACTGGGGTGTCTGCGATGAGGAGAGGGCTAGAGAGGTCTGTTAGCCTCACTTCCCGCACTTCAGCAGCAGCAAACTGAGTGAGTGTACTAGCAGAGTGATAGAAGTTGTTATGCTAGTCTACAGGCAGCAGCAAAGGCTTCCCTCTTCTGTTCTTTGCAATTAATAAATGATGTGAGGCTGGACTGTTTTTAGAACTGTACATGCTGATAAACGTAGACCTGTAGAGATTAACAGTGTTTGAGAACCATAACACAACATCTGCACATAATTTCATGTTATTTTTTTGCTTTCAGTTCCTCAGTACCCGTTAGTATTTACGAGTCTAATCAGAATGTACCGTGAGGTGGAACTTTCTGAAACATATTTATCAAATTTACAATTCCTGTTACAAACACTTGCTTTCTTACTGTCAGCACACTGGAATAGCTATGGACTGGCATAACTTGTGAAAAACTTTAGCGATAAAGATTTAATGAAGCGGATCTTTAGAATATGACCAGAAGCTTGTTCTTCTCCTTCGATTTGTATTGCAACGCCTCAAGTAAGCTAAGCAGTCTGCAATGCACCGGCCACCTGAACTATCTTTAGCCCCTGCTGGCAAGTGAATGGAAGTGCCGGACTTATCTTCACTGCTGTCATTGAGGCAGTCAGTATTTTAGGGGACAGCAGCAGCTGCAAAAGCATTTAACGGTATTCCATGAACAATAACACTCGGGGTGTCTGAGGCCTGAACGACACAGAGATTTGGGGGGGGATCACTCTGACGTTTGTTAAACGGGAAGCTGGGGTGGACACTGAAGTTGTGTTTTCTGTTCCTGCTGCCGGACAAAAAGCCCATGGAGATGTGCTGGAGTACAACGTGGGACCTTTGAGGAGAGCATGTGTCTGAGTCTGAAGTTAACTTGGTACATTGCTCAGCCTTCAGGAGACGGGCGGCATCGCTTCTTACCTCGACGAGAGATTGCGAGCGCGGAATGCATGTTGATGGTCGTTCCCCGCGACTGAAGCCAGGTAGGTCATGTGAGGGGTACGCTGCACAGCCTCACAAGGGGCAGAGGTCATTCCAATTAAATCAGACAAGTAAACACAGGGGTTAATCTCCTCTCTTTAAACCTCCGGAGGGAATAGTGAAGACACTTTCAGGCCAATGTCCAGACCGGGTTAATTAAAACATCTTGCAATGTGAAAAAAGATATTATGCAACAACTCCCAACTATATGAAATAACATAATGAAGTGGTATACAAAATATATTCCTATTAACATTAAGACTCATTTTAAGTACAAAGGAATGTAAATTATAAGCAATTAAAGCTGTTATGTTAAACATTGTTTACATGTATTGAAATTGATTTAAATTTGACCTGCAATGTTAAGGGCTAGCATAAGGATTGGTGATACTTTGAAAGGTGTGAAAGAATACAAGACAGTATTGTTCAGTTTTTTCAGGATTTGACCAGTGTGTAAATACTTTATCATAAATATCATTATGAATATATTGTTATCAAATGTGTCAGTAAAAACTATCCTTCAAAAGGAATCCTAAAAAACACTCAACACTCTGTGGGAGCTGTCCCAATTGGTCCAAAGGGGAGCATCATTTTCACGAGGGGAGAAATAATTACAAACTGTTGTACCAACAAAATTCTAGGATTGCCTAACTGATATTGTTTTACACTCAGAGCTGCCAACTAAACATGTGACGGCAGCTCTGGTGGGGAGGTCTTTTTTTTTATGTCACGGTTGCATTTATTTTAAATCCAACAGTGACATTTTCTCAGCATAGTTTAACTGTGAGCTCTCTTGGGTGGGCAGGCTGTGATTTTCGTCCTGTTTGTGTGAGCACGCGGGTTTTTAGAACCTTCTTTGTGATACCTGACACACACTCCCCCTCGCAGGTTTTATTTAGGGCATACTATATTAAGCACTTTCCCAGTGAAATACAGCACCAGCTGTACTGGCTATGTGTTGTGGCTGCTGTTGCAATAGGACTAGGCTGCCCCCCCCCCCCTTCTCACTGCAAGCCTGTGTTTTCTCTCATGCAGACAGATCTAATTCAATTAGCCCTAATAATCATACCATCCGTTTGTGCTAACACGCATGCACACAAAGGAGGCGGAGGCTGAGCATTGTCCGTTCCGAAATATGAGGGTTCCCCACCTTAACACATACAGTTACTTCATATCATGATCTGGCTAACATGTTAGAACTAATTATAATTTAGCTAGTTTCACTTTCCAATATTATGTCAAAGTCACAAGCGGTTTGATATTAAAGTCATTTGTTTGTTATTTATTTTTTAGAAATTTGCAGAGCAGAAGTTGGACTGTCTTCCCCCAGTGAATAACTGCTACTTATTAATCTCCTGGACGGCTTAAGGTGAAGTGAGGCTAGAAAAAAGCAGAAATGGATGTGTTTGGTGGAGCGCCACGTTTCTTTGCTTATCCACGACCTGTGGTGGTGCAAAGCGGAGCTGATGCAGTCCTGAAATGTCAAATTGGTGGCGATCCAAGGCCTGCAGTTATCTGGGAGCGAAACAATGAAAAGATCGACCCCCAGGAACGATACAGGGTCTTTGAGGACGGTAATGTTTACAACCTCATCATTTCGGCTGTGACCAAAGAGGACAGTGGCCAGTACATTTGCAAAGCAAAGAACAGCATTGGGGAAACGTACGCAGCGGCCACACTGAACGTGGAAGGCGAAGCACAAGAGATGGAGGTACGAGAGGAGAATAAGCCGCGGTTCCTCATCAAGCCCCTCTCCACTCGCGCCGGCCGTGGGGATGATGCCGTCTTCTCTTGTAAGCTTTGGGGGAACCCGCGGCCAGAGGTCGTCTGGGAAAAGGACGGCAAGAAACTCAATGAAATATTCGAAAGCACGCATTTCAGCGTGGGCTTCCAGGACGGTGGATGGTTCCAGCTCAAGATCTTTAAGACTCGTGCTCCAGATGGAGGCGTATATACGTGCAAAGCCAGGAATGAGTTTGGGGAAGCGTTGGCAGGAGCTGTGTTGCTGGTTGATGCAGGCCCAGCACATGAGGATGAGGCAAATCGCAATGGCTACACAAATGGCCACTGGAAAGCCCAACAGGGAAAGCAGAGGAGTGGCAGGCAAGTGCTAAACCGGCTCAAAGACAACACCATGTCCACTCAAGTGAAAATGTTTGCAGTGACTGAGGGCAAACATGCCAAATTCCGCTGCTTTGTGACTGGGAAGCCCAAACCAGAAATCATTTGGAGGAAAGATGGCAGGCTGATACTGTCTGGAAGGCGGTACTTGTTGTATGAGGACAGAGAAGGATACTTCACACTTAAAGTTCTGTACTGTAAGCAAAAGGACAATGGAGTTTACGTTTGTGCTGCATCAAATACTGCCGGGCAAACCCTCAGTGCCGTACACCTCTCCGTAAAGGGTGAGTCAAGATGATTTTCAGTGGCTTCAGAGTGTAAACTTTGTGAAAGTGGGAAGAAATGTAGGTACAACTTCGAGAGTGAACGCAGACACAGTTGCAGCCTGCAGTGCTTTTTGTAGCGAGTAAAGGAGTGAGTGAACGTGTGGTGTGTTCTTGGATCAGATTTCAAACCATTTCATGCTAGGATGATGTCAGTGAGATACCTCCAAAGAGGTACTCTGAGATCATATATTGGGGTAGGGCCAGACATGGATGGCAAAGTTGTATGACAGTGTCATGAAATCTTATCTCTAGGAGATATTGTATTGATTATTGGTACAAAAAACAAAGTAAAGTATTGTTACAATCTTTTCTATGTTCCAAAAACCTAGTTTGACGATCAAAGTATATTCCCGAGTGGTACAATAAAGAGTATCATCTCAGTAAATAGAAAATAGTTACAGAAGTGATCAGTGCTCTTACACAGCAAACTACAGCTCATACTGTCGAATAGCACACTAATGCTAAATTGAGGCATGTTGCTGCTCACAAACGCCTACTTAAGGAACTCAATGACGTAAATGTCAAGTATATGGCTTTGTATCATCATTCAGTGAATTCGTAAAAATGCAGGTCAGCAGGCTAGTGAGCTGCAAAGATAATCAGCTACCAGATGCATGAAAAGAAATTCAACCCCGGTCCACTGGAGGATAAACCAAATGTATTAATGATCTGAAATTCAACCTGAGAAATATCCAAACAGACAAAGTCAGCTTGAGGTAGATTCCAAGCCAAGCACTATGATGTCTGCAAAGTCACTTAGCTTGTGAAAGGTGTAGGGGGGGCATCCATGTGATTTTGGGAAGGAGATCATATTTCTCACATGGCCCAGAGACGTCCAAACTCAAGGCACCAACAGACAGCATCGTACTGTGTCAGATGAAGACAGAAAGGTGGGATTAACAGTAGATTTAAAGGTGATTTGAATGGAAAATGGTGTGTGTATTTCATCACCTGTCCTTGTGTTTAATTGGACTGAGTAAGATAAGGAAAGTAAGAGCTTTGCAAGGACTACTAAATACAGTCCACATTCCTTTGTTTACAACTGTCTGGTACTGTCTGATGGTGTCGGTTACAAACACTTTATTTCCTATCCAACACCCCGATGTGTTAATGACCTTTCCATTCCTCAATTAAATGAGCCATGATTTTGCACATCTTGTTTTCTTCACGAGAACTTACTGCCAAATACATTTCAATTTACACCGTTTACTTCAAGGACACATATGATGTGCTGTGTAAGTTTTCTCCAGGTCAATTTACCTGAAGAATTTATATTGCTCAAGTAACGTTTTTTTGTATATAAGTTAATGAGAACATCTTAAGCTTGTTTTGAACTTAACTCATTTTTAATTCAGAGACGTCACGTTGGCTTAATCAAACTGGTGTGCTTCCTCCTCTTTGGTGCCAGAGCCGCCTGTGCGGTTCAAGCAGCCCCTCATTGATTTAGAAGTGTGGGAGCGAGATTTGGCTGTTCTCGAGTGTGAAGTTCCAGAGGACTCTGTTCCCATCACATGGTATCTGGAGGACAGACGACTGCAGCCAGGGGCCAAATATGGAATGGAGGAGTGGGGAACAAAACGGCGGCTAACTATCCGTGACATCGGAGTTGACGATGACGGGATTTACCTCTGCGAGATGCCCGACGGGGGCAGAAGCATTGCAGAGGTAGCTGTGAAAGGTAAATCAGGATGATACAATCAAACAGCTGTGGTACATTTACTGTATATTGGAGTTTCATTGAACACCTATGTGCTCATACAAATACAACAGGGACAATCAAAACCAAAGTTGATACAACCTAAACTGTGACAAGCCTAACCCTTAATTTGTTTTCCTTCTGTCATTTTTAAAACACATACGATATGGCTGACAAATGTTGTAGCATTTCATTCCTTTTCTCTCCTCCTTTGAGCTGGTTTGGGACTTGAGAGACGAGGCAAATCCTTTTAACAGCAGTGAACATAACATCTGATGTCTCAGTTTGTCAACTTTGCCAGGTAGTTGGAATTATGGAAAGCTCTCTTTGTGTGGTGTTATTTTCCAGCCATGTTTTTTGGGACCAGTGCCAAATGGGAAGCACTATATAATATTGGTAATTCCTTTATGAGACGGTCCTTCCAAGAAGAAAGGCAGCACCCGTTGTTCGGGAATGGGCCGAAACAACAAATGTGTATGTTTAAATTAGAAAGCACTTTAGCAGAGTAGAAGAGGTGGAAGTGGTAACACATCAGAAGAACATTGGACTTTACCATGGGAGACCGTTTACTACCAACAGTCAACAGTGTTTCTTTAAACCATGACCACATTCCCTGACCTTAAGTAGTGAATTATTTAACCATGATGTTGAAAGTCCTCTAACCTTAACAATGTAGAAATTTAAACAAAAACAATGGTCTTTCCCTAAACCTATATAAGCCTAACCAAACTTTTTCCATAGCAGTATCAGATCAGAAAAGGATTTTATTTTGACAACACTGATTTGTATTGATTTTGGAGATCAAATGGCAAATGTTGTTTGTAAGGTCATTGTGTTTCATAAGATAATCAATTCCTCATCCTGTTAATGTGCAAAGGAGTCACTCACTTTCAAAGTGTTTCCTTGCAGGGACAATTTTGCGGAAGCTTCCAAGAAAAGTGGACGTATTGGAAGGTGAAAATGCAGCCTTTTGTGTTGAAGTGAACAAAGAAGAAATGGACATACACTGGTACAAAGATGCCGTAGAGTTGCGTGAAACGCATCAGACCATCCTCAAGTCCTTCGGTCGAACTCACATCCTGGTTTTCGTCAATACAAATCCCCAAGACTCTGGCCTTGTGACTTTCCTTGTTGGCAGATCCAAGACTTCCTCTCAGCTTAGAGTGAAAGGTAGGGTGCCTCATCTGTAGATCATTGAATCCCAAACAATATGTTTGCACACAAAACAAAATATCGAGATCTACTACTTTTGGAATTGCTCAATATGTATCAGTCATTCCAATTCAGAGACACATTGACAATGGGTTTGTCTTGTTTCAGCGGCCAGACATTGTCCTCCGAGTTGTCCAGTGAGTGTGCAGATCAACACAGAGCGTGCTAACGCAGCTCTTCTCTCATGGTCTCCTGCTCAGGACACTCGAAAGAACCCTCCATCTGGATATGTGCTTGAGCGACAGGAAGTGGGCACAGGCTCACAGGAGTGGCTGCAATGCCTGACCACAGACTCCGCAACCTCGGTTGAGATCCTTGGTGACAGCGTACCATGTGAAGCCGATTATCGATTCCGCATCTGCAGTGTCAACAAATATGGAAAGAGCAACAATGTTGAGTTCCCTAAAGCTGTTCATTTGGGTAAGTTCTGCTATAACATGTTTGTTTTTTTTGTTCCTGATAAATGAAATCACAACATGGTTGAGGATATTGCTGCTAAATCATGTATACTCTGATTCATTTTCCAGTTCCAGTTGCCAGAATACAAGCTCCCTTACAGGATGCCTTGGTGCCCGAGGGCCAAGACGCCCTCTTCTCCATTGAGCTCTCTGCTTCAGTTATCGGTACATGGTTTTTAAGCGGTACTCAGCTTCAGGAAGACGAGCGTTATTCCATGCGCAGGTCACGAACACACCAATCTCTTCGCATTCGAGGAGTTCGGGATACGGACAATGGAGCCGAGATCACGTTTATTGCCTATAGCATCCGTGATTCTGCCGCACTCTACATTCAAGGTGTGTATGGGTCTTGTTGGGCCAAAGAAGTATTGTGTTTTTTACCTGTCCGTTTTGTTTTAACTGGAATTAGGACAAATGTGTTTGGCAATATTGTTTGGCACCAACAGTGCAAGAGGACACGAATATATTATCACTCAGTTCACTAACCTATATGTAAAGTCTCAATTATGGTATTATGGTCTAAAATTTGCAGCTCCTCTTGTCAAGTTTTCACCAATGTCAGAAATGGATCGAAACAAATTTGTAGAAATGGGGAACCCCATTGTGCTCTACTGTGAGCTGTCAGACCCTGCAGCTCCAGTGCACTGGTACAAGAACGGGGTGGAAATACAAACACTGGAGGGTCTGCATATCCAATCAGAGGGCACCATGAGAAGAATTGTCATCCAATCAGCAGAGTTCTCACACTCTGGAGTGTATTGCTGCGACGCTATCGATGACGTCATCAGGTTCAATGTGGAAGTAGAGGGTGAGTGGAGCGAGTTTCTTACAATGCTGTTGTCTTTCACTAACCATCGTTATTGCCCCTTTCAACCCCTTTTTGTCTTTTCTTACCTAAAAAATGCATTTTGTCTGACTTATCAAAACATATTACATTTATAACTTAATGAATTTAAATATCCATAGCCCCACCCGTGAGGTTTTCAGCAATTCCAGATGCTGAGAGGAGCCAAACCATCGAAACGGGCTCCCCCATTGTTTTATGCTGTGAGCTCTCAGATCCCTCTGCCCAGGTGCACTGGTACAAAGATGGGTCAAAGCTTCACCCTCAAACTGGAGTAGATATTCAAACTGACGGCTTGGCGAGACAACTGATTGTCCATTCAGCAGAATTTTTCCACTCTGGGTTATACTGCTGCAAGACAAAGGGTGACACCGTCACGTTCAGTGTGAACATCAAAGGTGATTTGTTTTTCCTTAAGCGATGTGAACCATTAACAAGACACTTTTGTATGTCGTCTGTTGCCTTTCTTCTTAGCACTCATTAGAAGTGCAGCTAAGCCGTCACCTTTTCTTAGACTGCATTACAGCATGTTAGCTATTTAGTTGTCAGTAAATAGATTATGATAATCTTAAAAGGCTGGCATGAAGTTGACATAAGATCTAAACATATCTATAGCTCCACCTGTGAAGTTCTCAGCAATTCCTGAGGAAATGAGGACCAAGTCGATCGAAGCGGGCTGCCCTATTGTACTCCAGTGTGTGGTGTCGGATCCTGAGGCCCACGTTTGCTGGTACAAGGATGAGACGCAGCTCATTTCAAACTCTGGTTTAGAAATCCACTCAGAGGGCGACGCAAGGACATTAGTTGTTCAGTCTGCCGAGCTGTGCCACTCTGGTGTGTACAGATGCAGCACACAGGATGATACCATGGAGTTTCAAGTGGAGATCAAAGGTGACTTTACACTTTTTATCTTTTGCGTTAATATTATAACCCCACCTCCTCTTTACAGACGCCACTAATAATCCCCGCTTCTACTGTATGTGGTTTGACATACTGTTTCATGCATATAACCTTCAAGCATTGTTGATACCCAAGGAAATAATTTGCTGAAGCCTTTTTAATCTTTTGCTCAGCAGTTACATTTTTGCAAGGTGTCCGTTTCCACAGTCTTGATTTAGCTCTCCTGATTTCCCAATGCTAGCTATACCAGTGACATGCTCTACGGTCTTTGACGCTGAGAGAACCAAATCACTTGAAGAAGGCAAACCTTTGGAGCTGGAATGTGAGGTTGCAGACTCCACTGCGCCTGTGTGCTGGTATAAAGACGGCGTAAAGTTCTCCCCGCAGAACGATTGGGATATACAGAGTAATGGCACATTGAGGAGACTCAATAGCCCAGCTGCTGAGCTCTTGCACTCAGGGCTATACAGCTGTGAAACCTCTGATGACACTATTCACTTCACTGTGGATATCAAAGGTACTATTTAAATGTGTTTGAGCAAACCCTAGAGCTTCCTGGTGACTAGATGCAACTAACACTTGCAATATGCAATATATCAGTCTGGCTGTTTTCAAATGGTGCTTTGTGTGAAGTTGTAACAGTTTCTTAAATCAAGGTCAAATTAATCTCAACTGACAAAATGTTTTATCTATGTATTCCTTGAAACTTTTTGAATTTGGTCTGAGATATAAACGATTGGTTCCCTTCAGAAAGCTGAATATATAACCCCTTTCTTAATCAGAGTGTACATATGCACTGTTCAGTCCGCAATTATAATATGATGAATCATCATCTTTAGCTCCGCCGCTGCCGCCCTCACCAGAGGTGGTGGAGACGCAGTCGCATGAAGCAACCTGCCCACCTGAGCCAACCTATGAAACCTCAGACCCTGCTTCACAGGTGTCACTGCAGAGGGATAAAGAACATGATTCTAAGAAAGAGCCTAATTTGGAAATGGGAGGCATCAAGAAGACCCTCGTTATTGAACCAACTTCAAACTCTGGAGCATACTATTGCGCAACAGCAGATGATGTTGCCCAATTAATAATAAACAATCAAGGTGATTCTGTAAATGTGTTTCAGTTTAGTTATGACAAACTAACTTTTGGTCCGTCTTCTTTTTTGTTGTTACAAATGCAGAGCTAATATCTGTGCCAGTTTTGACAATATTTCTTTGAAGTCATCTAGAATAATGTACATGTAAATTACCCCCCCCAATGATTGTCTGTAGCGCCACCTACTGCATATCTGCTTGGTCCTGATGTTGAGAAGTCAGAGTCTGCTGAAACGGACTGCCAAATTGTTCAGCAGTTTGAGATTTCAGATCCCATTGCCAAAGCCTGTTGGTACAAAGATGGAACCCAGATCTACCCAAAAATGGAAGCCGACTGTGAATCACAGGGCGGCAGCCAAACTGTGCCCTTCCAGTCACATGACTTGCCTGGTGACGGGAGGTCTGGCTGTGAACCATCTGGTGACGCACAGTTCAATGTGGACATGAAAGGTGGTGTTCCACATTATACCTGCACAATTAAGAATCAAGTATTTGGTGACTTGCGTAAAGGTATCACCCAGCTCATTGTTTTCTCTTTGGCTTTGTCCAAACAGCAGAGCAGTGTCACTATGGTCACGAGATTGGTGAGATAGCTGAGGCATCTGCCCAATACGCTGTGGATGTCGAAGGTGATTTGATATATTTCAACATCAGTCATCCATCTTAACCCAGCACATAAATGCCACTAACAATAGTGGTGTATTTTGCTGTTAGCTCCGTCATCTGAGGCATCTGCATCTTTTTTTTCCTTTAGAAGTTGGTTTTTGTCATATTGAATCCTGGTCCCATGTAATTTCCTGCAGTGTTTGGCTCTTAATCAAAATGCGGGTGCTAAGTAGCTGTGTAGCTGCTCCTCATACTAACGTACATGTTGTGTTTGTCAATTAAGTCTTCATTTTAACAGCCATCTTTGCTTGCAACAAGCAGCTTACCACTCTTACGTCCATCTTAAGTCTTATTCATCACCAGATCCTCTCATCCACATTGCTGCCCTGAACCTCTCACCGTTGCAATGACAACAAACTCTTATCAAAGAGAAGAAAAATGTATGTACTTTGTAGGAGTTAGTGAACATTCTGGTGGTGTAACAGTATTAGGATTCAGTTCAAGGGGGAAATGTAGGAGCTCAATCTCAGACCAAACCTGGTCGATCTTCTTGCTTGTCTTTGCAATGAACTATCCCATAACTCCATGCTAACCCACACTGATGTAAAATTCTGTTATGAGAAGAAGTATTGAAACCATCAACCACTGAAAACCTTTCTCTGTGTACATCACAATGCTTATAGCTACATCACCAAGGCTCTCTTCCGACCAAGAACAGAAGTCCACTGAAGAGGCTTGTCCTGTTGAAGTTGACTGGATGTCCTCAAAATGCAGTTCTGGCTCCTTCTGTGGCAATAGAGGAGACACACATACCGATGAAGAACATTCCAGGCCTATGCCAACATATGAATATATGGCTGACCGGACTACAACTAAACCGACAAAGGAGCTCTCTGACAATCAACAAACAACAAATGCCCAATCCCCAATTTACAGTAACTCTGTAAAGCCAACAATAATACAATCTGACACACAACATCACACTAACAAGCCCACAGAATCACAAGGTGAGGAATTAATTTACTGTCTTCAGCATGCAAAAGCCCCACCTGAAGAGCTTGATAATTCCCTGCAGACAGATGAGTTCTGTACTTTTCTTCAAACTGCAGCTTTTGAATCAGACGAATCTGCTCTCAAGACTCGAATGGCCCAATCAGAAAAGCTAAGAAACTCACTACAGATGCCAACTGTCCAGTCAGAGCTAGATAATCCACTACATACTTTAACTGCCCAGTCACAACACTGTAATAACCACTTACATATTTCAACAGTCAAATCAAACAAGTTTTGTAACTCCTTAAAAACTGCATCTCTGCAGTCACAGGACCCTTTTAAATCCGCACACACTGCGACTGTCCAATCAGATGAGTCATTTAAAGCCACACATACTACTGTCCAATCAGAAAAGCCCTTTAATTTTTCACATACCGCAATTGTCCAATCAGAGGAGCTCTGTAGCTCCATACCGATGCCAGCTGTCCTGTCAAAGAAACCTCTTGATTGCTTACAAACTGAAATCTTCCATTCAGATGGGCCCTGCAACTCCTTCAGGACTACAACTGCCCAATCAGAGGAGCCCTTTAACACCTCACAAACGGAAACTGCCCAATCAGAGGAGCCCTTTAACACCTCACAAACGGAAACTGCCCAATCAGAGGAGCCCTTTAACACCTCACAAACGGAAACTGTCCAATCAGAGGATACCTTTACATTTTCTCATACTGCAACTGTCCATTCAGAGAAGCTATGTAGCTCCATACCGATGCCGGCTGTCCTGTCAAAAAACCTTTTGGATTGCATACAAACAGAAACTTTCCATTCAGAGGGGCCCTGTAACTCCTTCAGGACTGGAACGGCCCAATCAGAGGAGCCCTCTAAATCCTCACAAACGGCAACCGTCAAATCAGGTGAGCCCTTTAAATCTTCACATTCTGAGACTGTCCAATCAGAAGAGGCCTTTAAAGCTGTACAGGCAGCAACTCTCCAATCAGAAGAGCCTATTAAATCTTTAAAAACTGAAATTGTCCAATCAGACGAGCGCTGCAGCTCCACACATATACCAGCTGTCCTGTCAGAGGAGCGTCTTGATTGCTTACAAACTGAAATTGTTCATTCAGAGGGGTCCTGTAACTCCTCATGGGCTGCAACTGACCAATCAGTGGAGTTTAACAGAAACCAACAGACATCAACTGTCCATTCAGAGAAACTCAGTGACTTACGTAACATTGTATACCCTCAATCATTGGACTCTAAAGACACGGGAATGGTCCAACCAAGAAAGCACTACAACTTGCGACAGTCGCTGCATGCTAGACTGGATGACGTCTATCACACAGGACAGGCAGTACCTCACCATGCAGAAGTGCTGTCTCAGTCCAAGCAGGCCAAACCAGGCCATGCAGAGTGTCACCACAGCATGAAGGCATCAGAAGACCAATTAGACAGCACAGTTAACACTGGGCAAAGATCCTCTACCCAGTGTGCAGAGCCTCACTATATCAAGCAGGCTTCTACTGTCCAATCAGAAGATATCTATCTATCACGGACATGTGACAGTCACTGGAGTGACAGTGTCACTGCAAATAAGGTGGCTGTTGAAGGTGATTTAAACCGTGAGCATTATCAAGCAAAAAATGGACGGGCACAATGTTGACATTGTGTAAAATGAAGAGATTGCTTATTGCGATCCTTAACATTTTGACAATTTCTACATTTACTTTATTTTGTTCATACTAAAGCCACTTTAATAGTCAGTCTAAATGTTTGAGCTTGGGTGGTCTGTGAGGAATATTAAAGATAGGGAAAAGAGTAAATACATTATCTTCAAATCCTAACTTGAATGCCTAGTTATCTCAAGTCTAACCAAAGAAACCTCTTGTTAGATTACTAATAACATGAAGACGTAGCTTTTATTTTTGCTGATTTTAACTCTTTAAGATTTATTGGCATGACTAATCTTGATTTGACATTTTGCTCTTCTGTTTGAAAGATCAATTTTGTTGTAGTCCGTAATAGTGATGCAATTTTCTCTTGATGTTACCTCAAGCATCCCCAGCTCCACCTGTGAGAATTACAACACTTTGTGAGGCTGAGAGGAACAAGTCTGTTGACGTTGATGAGCCAATAGTGCTGCGATGTGAGATATCAGATCCTAACGCTCAAGTTCATTGGTACAAGGATGGAATAAATCTACGGGAAACAGCTGGGCAAGACATGCTGGCAGAGGATTCCATTAGAACACTGGCTTTCCAGTCAGCGATGCCGTCTCATGCAGGGATTTACAGCTGCAAGACAACAGATGACGCAATGCAGTTTCATGTGGATGTTAAAGGTGAGACTTCTCATCTGACTCTTCTCATCTGTTCTGCAAATACATTTTAGTCAGGGACAAGTGCATCCAAACACTTTTGCTTTGCTTATAAAAAAGTAAGTTCTCATTGTATTACTCTGGATGATTACAACCGACCTCTTCCAAGAAACACAACACCAGCAATAATTAAAGACACTGCCAGAGAGTTTAAAACGTAAAATCTGAATTTGCTCCCTTTAGCAGTATTTGGATAAACTGTAAAGTTAGCATATCTGTACAGACTAAGGGCCTGATCAGGCAGAGTGTGTTTTTTCAGGTGGAAAAAGCAGGGCACATCGCACTGCCTTTTTGCTGCCCCACCAGTGTTTCTTGCAGTTTGCGGCTCTTTTTTGTGACTGTTGGTAGGCAACAAAGTATTTTAAACTTTAGTTTTTAAACGCCAGGCACCAAGTCTCACACACCGTCAATGTCACACTTTGCCAAGGCAGCCAATCAAACAAAGTAAGACGCAGGGTTTACTTGTTCTTTACCACTTCATTCCTCTTTTGATGCCGGTAGATGTGGTAGGGCTTGCTAGCTAGTGAGCTGTTGGCCTGTGAGAGAGCTACAATATATGTGAGAGTGAAGGGGGGGGGGGGGGGGGGATTTATATCTCATGTTGCAATAATTTGGTGTAGGCTAAAGCAAGCGAGGGAGCGCGTTTTCCGTAATCACATATGATTGGTTGCCTTATCACAGGTGCACAACGCCATTAGGCCTGACCTGCTTAGCCAAGATGTTTTTAAAGCGGACGCGCCTATATCAATGCGTCTCTGTGTGATCAGCCCCTAAAAAGATCTTAGCTATGTGCTGCTCTTTTGTGCAGCTTGCAAACCAACAACAGTGTATGAGTGTTATAATTACTTTGTTACAATACAAATAGCTTTAGTTTCCATATAAGTTGTAAAAGATGGCAGAATATCTGCTCTCTTGCTCCATTCTACCTCTACATCAAATGTCCCTCAGATAGAGTACGGTAAGTCCCTCATTAAAACTTACCTAGTTATGACATTAATCAAAGTAAACACTTAGTCATGTTAAAACCTTATCCCAGACAGTGTAGCTCCATCTGCTTCTCTTTTTCTATGTCTGAGAGTAGCTGGTAATCAAGCTCGCAAGGTCGTTCATGTAAAGTGCTTACTTACACTTTTACATTTAGCATAAAGCTCGATATGACTTTTTTTCAGAAGGTGTTTGAGCGCTTTACAAATGTTGGTTTGTACTTTGTACTTCAAATAAGAGATAAGGCCTGAGCGTTCTATGGAGCAAGAGAGCATGATTGGCATACGTCAGTGGATCAAACATGTCCTGAAGATACAGTACCCCTCTCTTTAAGGCTCAATTTCCTAAAATCTCTACCAGAATAGACAATAGAAGCAAACTGTTTTGGTGCAGTCAGATGAGCTATTGATGCTAACTTTTTGGAGGTTTTCAGTTTGCTCAAGATAAAATTTGAATAGGTTAAATGGGCTATTTGAAAGCTACTTATTTTTCAATACATACAAAATCAAAATTGTTGGGTAGGATAAAAGATTTGCATGCATTTATATTGGTTGAATGTGCTGCTGAAGCCTTTAACGTCAGGATTGTGCTTTGCTTCCTTTGGTTAATAACAGTATCTGTTTTATTGACCAATTCTATTTTACATTCAATCCTGTAGCTCCACTTCTGAAGTTTTCAGCTTTATCTGAGGGTGACCAGCAAAAGACGGTCATGGCAGGCTTCCCCATTTCTCTACAATGTAAGCTGTCAGATCCCACGGGACAGGTCAGTTGGTACAAGGATGGAACACAGCTCCTCCCTCAAAACCGAGTAGACATCCAGTCAGAAGGGAGTTTGAGGAGTCTAGTTGTCCCGTCGGCAGAGCGGGCTCACAGTGGCGTATACCGTTGTGAGTCAAAGGATGATGACATCCAGTTTGCTGTGGAAGTAAAAGGTGATACTCAAAAACTCTGTTGTGCTGTCACTGTCTTGCACGGCGAACTAACTGTAACATCAGGTGATTACGTCAAGTCTATCTACCGGTACTCACCAGACAGACATTTTTCCGCTTTCTAAATTTGGTCAACTATTTGTATGAAAAAGTAAAGCGAAAGATTTCCTCTGATACAGTTAAATCTGTTGTTCATTTTGTTATCGCATGATCAGTTACGTCTGTCTAAAGAAAAACAACTCCCCGTCACACATCATCATAGTGCCCATTGTTAACCAAGTGAAATCAGATGATAAAGGACGTCTTCTTTTAAAATGGCTTATTAAATCATGCAGCTTCACAATGCAGCTTCTTCTCATGCATGTCCAATATCTTAAGAAAGCTAACGTTTTGCTCTTTTTCATTGAAGACACTAACTGGATACTTTATTACAAACAAACATTTTGGCACTTTCTTGTTTGTATCTTACATGTGGTTTTTGTCTGTGCTTTTTATCCAAGTGTACAATGTTGTGTTCTACTTATTGTCCTTGTTAAGCAGGTTGTGTTTATGTTGTATGTTATGTTGTTTTCTCTTGAAATTCTTTATTTAATATACAGTATTGATATATTGAATTACTTCAAGAAAATCACATTTATGCAGTATATTAAGACACTCTTTTTGCAATATCTGAAACATACAGCTCTACCTGTGAAGTTCTCAGAGCTTCAAGAGAGTGACAAGAGCAAGTCCGTCCAAGAAGGTTCTCCAATTGTCCTCAGCTGTGAACTCTCTCACGATCCTTCTGCTTATGTCGACTGGTACAAGGATGGTTTGAAGCTCCTACCGCAAAACAATGTGGAAATACAGTCAGACGGTCTTACAAGGACACTACTCATCCACTCAGCTGAAAACAAAGATGGTGGCACCTATGAATGTTCAACATCAGATGATGCCATCACATTTAAAGTGGACGTAGAAGGTGATTCATTTCCATCCTTACCATCTTCTTATCAAACTTACCACGTCCATCTTACGCTGTGGTTTGAGTGGTGAACAAAATTTGCTTTGTGTTGAATGTTCAGAGAACATTGGATGGCTGGCTGGACAGTGTGTTTTGCCTGCTGTTGTGAATTCATCTGTTCTCCAAAACCCTTGTTATGTCCTTCTCTTAGGCCGATCGCCACAGATCATGCCAATCCCACTGTCTGAAAAATACAAGATGGTCTCAATGGGTTGTCCAATTATCCTTCAGTGTGAGGTCTCAGACCCGGTCGCCCAGGTTTCCTGGTTGAAAGATGAGGTGGAGCTCTTTAGCAAAACTGGCCTCGATATGAAAAGAGATGGAAGCCTGCGGAAACTAATGATCCATTCTGCTAAGGTGTCCGACTCTGGCCTCTACAGTTGTAGCCTCGCTGATGATGTTGTGACATTCCGTGTGGACGTCGAAGGTGATTTTCTTGTTTTCAGTGTTACTTAGCTTCCAGGTGTGATATGAACATTTCCTTGGTTATCCTTAACTTAACCATTCTTTTCCACAATTTCAGCTAGATTACTTTCGGTTTTTGTAACAGTGTCTGAAAGCACAGAGCTGCATACTGTATATACACTATGCTAGAATAACCAACAAGGTTGATGATGAACACTACATTTGAAATGATGTTCTGACAGCTTAACAACAGATATACAAATCTTATAACACCCTCCAGCCTCACCTGTGAGGTTTTCAGCACTTCCAGAGATCGCAAGAAACACATTTATGGAGGCAGGCTGCCCAATAAAGCTGCAGTGTGAAGTCTCAGAGCCAACTGCCAAGGTCTATTGGCACAAGGATGGAGAACAGCTACTTCCAAAGTGTCAATATGAAATCCAAGCAAAAGAAAAACTGAGAGCATTGGTTGTTACATCAGCAGAAGTCAGACACTCTGGTGTGTACAGCTGTGACGCCGCAGATGACCATATAGAATACAAGGTGGATGTTGCAGGTGATCCAATATTTTTGAGCTTTGTCAGAATCACTGACTTATTTCAGCGCTTGGCTACTAGACCAACCGCTTTTATAGCGTATATTCTAAGATGAGGTGCACTGATAAGTATGTACTTTCAATATTGCTTCTTGTTTTTTAAAGCCGTGGCAGGTATATACATCAATGTCGTTCTTGCTTTAACAAGCAAATGCTTCAAGGCCCTTTAAGACGGGACTTTAACAGCATGGTGGTAAAACTGTATCTTAAAACTACACAAATCAAAAATTATATCGACAATGGATTAAACCACTATGTTTAATGTGAAAGGGCGCTCTCGAAATAACAGACCACAGCAAGTTACCACCTTACTCTGCAATCTCCCCAAGTTCCACAGAGCATTGTAGTGCTTTTAAACACTTTGTTTTGGTTTTACAAGAAGCAGCTTTAAGGTTTGGCTCAGACTTGCTCTCATCAACCTCGTTTCCAGATGCAGTACACTATAATTTTACACTATAAAAGCTCTGATAAATAGACTGTACAGCGTACAGCAAATAGCGAACAGTGTATGCTATTTGGCCAGCATGTTGAGCCTGACAAAGTTAGCAACTAGCTAACTATGGTGAAACTTGTGGAGCATTTAGCAGCTAAAAAGAGTGTAACTGCTCAGTCCAGTAGTAATGGTTGAGGCCTACATGACTCCTTTTGCTGGCACACTGTTTGCATTTGAGTCCATGACTCTAGCACTGTTTGCAACTGTTGTCACCGTCACCCTGTGTATAGGCAAAAACTTTATAATTTCAAACAATTTAAAAACCCATCTGTTCAATCTTGAGTAAAATGGTACATCTTACAGCCTTTAGCCTGTAAATCCAAGTGTTCCATGGCATAGCAAATCTGATTACTGTTCAATGAATTGAAATTCCTATAGCCCCAGTTTGATTCTCAGCTGTTACAGAGGCTGAGAGGAGCAAATCTGTTGAAGCAGGCAGCCTGATCAATCTGCAGTGTGAGATCGCAGACCACACAGGCCACACCTCCGGGTGCGAGGACGGAATAAAACTCTCGCAAAAACTGGGAACAAACATCGATTCAGAGGGCAATAAGAGGACACCGGCTATGAAGTCGGCCACGTCTTCAAGATCTGGAGCGTACAGTTGTAAAACCAATGATGATTCAGATTTCAACGATTTCTATGTGGAGGTGAAAGGTGATATGCTAAGCTTTTTCTTGGCAAGATGTGTCCATTGTGGAGTCTTACACTCTCATCATGACCTCTAATATCCAAGAAGGAAGCGAAACCTGATCATCATCATATTCATCATAGCTGACTTCAAATGTGTCCTAATTTTGTCGCTTCTCATATACGTGCTTCACATTTCATGGCATGTATTTTGATGAGTCAACTAGTTTTTCCAACACACCTGGTAACTGCATTAAGTCAATGCACTGCTTAATTTAATTCTTTCACTTTGCTTCAGAGACCATTATAATATCTTTAAGGAGTTGTGTTCCAGATGGCAAGGCTTGCAATCAGCATGTCTAAGCTGTGAAAACCTGACCTCACAATTACTGCGTGCATAATCAAACTATGAACAGTATATTAGAGCAACAACTTACTTCTTTTGTGTACCGTTTTCTGCAGTGCCACCGGTAACATTTGCTGATATCCGAGAGGAGGACCTTTTCAAGAGTGTTGCGGAACAAGAACAGTTTGTTCTGTCTTGTGAAGTATCACGGGCTGACGGCGTTGTCCAGTGGTACAAAGATGGAACTGAAATGCAACCATGCAACAATATCACAATGCAAGCAGAGGGCACCAAAAGGAATCTGACAGTAAACTCAGCCCAACTGTCCAACACAGGCACATACACATGCCGTGCAGGAGACAATATTCTCATGTACAAAGTTAACATACGAGGTAATGAAATAGTTTTGAAAATCCTCACAATATGAGACATAAAAACGGTTCAAAAACCACATACATCCACTCACAGAGAACAATGTCTCAATGCCATGTATTCTTCTTCCAAAAGAACCTCCGGTGTTGATAATCTACCCCAAGGAGGATGTGCACCTTGACCGTCATGTCCCCCTGGAAATTATTCTGAGCTGCGAATTGTCTCGTCCAAATGGTCTCGTCAGCTGGTTCAAAGACGGTCAAAAGCTGCAGGAGAGCGAGAACATCAAGCTCAAGATTGAAGGCCCTTATCGACGACTGAAGATCGTTTCCAGTGGAGTGGAAGATTCTGGAGAATACGTCTGCGATACAGCAGACGCTTCAATATTCTTTCACCTTAGTATTACAGGTAAAATCTCTGATACTACACACAGTATAATGCACATACATATAAATATGTATCACAGCAAAACAATAACGGATAAAAGCGCAATGAGTAGATTGTGGTATATAAGGCATCAGTATGCTTCAAACACACGTTTGTGCAGTCTCATCTGAGCACGTATAAAGACAAAAGACGGCTCTGAATCGCCATATTGAAGATTGGTTAAAACGTCTGCCATCATAGAAAAGGATAAAATGCTGTGAATTGTGCAAATAGGGATAACAACTAACCAACCAACACATAATTGCGGACAGTCTGTCCTCAAGGCATTTTTGTTTTAGACGTAGACACAAAAACTGACAGATGGTGGGCATGCTTTTTATTAGTTTTGGAAAGAAAATTGTCAGCGGCAGACCCACCAGTTTTAACGTTCCAAAGGTGGGGAGAAGGTTTCAGACGCCAACCAATGATCTGACAACAAGCACTTAGTTTGAAACATAAACGCCTTTAATATTGCTTAAGTTAGGGGTTAACTCATTCATCCATGATCCAAGATGTCAAGTATGTAATGTCCTGCAGGTTAATATATGCATCCACTTGACACCTAGGAAACAATGCTATTCTATTGTAGTATACATCAGCCTAATGAGTGGTGACTAAATCGGGTGATAACGCCCCTTTTCAGAACCTCCAGTGCAGATCGTGTCCCCAAGTCAGTCCCAAATGGAGCTGTGCCAGCAGGCCTCTGAGAGGATGGTACTGAGCTGTGAGATCTCCAGGCCCAACGCAGTGGTGCGCTGGTATCGAGACGGACTCGAAGTGGAGGAGAATGGGAACCTTATCCTAGAGGTGGATGGCGTCTACAGAAGACTTATTATACCAGAAACTACTGTCAAAGATTCCGCCGAATACGTCTGCGATACCGCAGATGACTCCATGACATTCTTTGTAAATATAGCAGGTAAGGGACACTAAGGAATGGAAAAAAGTAGATCCTCTAAATGTGTTGCTCTGTCGGTGTTAATCCATTTCTAACACAACATTTTCTAAACGCACAGAGCCTCCTGTTCGTTTTGTACGTCTAAGGAAGATGGCAGGCAGAGTAAACAAAGTGGCCGGGGACACTCTCGTTCTAGACTGCGAGGTTTCAAGATCGAATGCAGAAGTCACCTGGAAGAAGAACGGGGAGGAAGTAGAAGACTCCAGAAATATCACCATCCTTGAGGATGGCGTCATGCGTCAATTAACTGTTCACTCACTAACAATGGAAGATGCTGGGCAATATGTCTGCGACGCAAAGGATGACGTAATGGATTTCCATGTAAAAGTACAAGGTAGGTTATTGTACTTAAAAGATAGAACCCCCGAAAGATGAGTTCTGTATGTGGTGCACTCAAGATCCAGACTTTAAACCAGATCATTAACTTCATCCAAATACTTAGAGAATAACTACTGGGCACAAGTTAAACAAAATATCAGTGCTTAATTAAACAAAAGATACATTTTTTAGCCGAAAATGCATAGAAAGGATTTTGTGATCCAATAAAAATATGTTCTTTCTTCTTCATTTTCAGAGCTGCCTGTGAAGATTCTTGGAAAAACAGACGCAAAAACAGAAAAGCAGTTCTTAGTATCAGATGACATCATTCTAGTGTGTGAACTGTCGCGATCCAATGCCTCAGTCAGTTGGTACAAAGACAATCAGCTAATCGATGACACCGAGCGATACTGTAGCGAAGAGCAAGGCGTCTTCAGATCACTGGTCGTCCTAAATGCTGGGCTGGAGGATTCAGGAGAGTACACCTGTGATGCTGTGGATGATAAGATGGTCTTCTACATCACCGTCAAAGGTATTCATATTATCAGGCTGTGTAAATGTTATCCGTCTTTCCTTCACTCAGAAGGAAAATAATGCACTGTATTTTATCTTCAGAGCCTCAAGTACAGATCATTGGAAACTCAGGCCACCCGGAGCATCACATCTTGGTGGCAGGAGATGACCTTATTTTGGAGTGTGAGGTGTCTCGGCCGAACGCTACCGTTCAGTGGTTATGGAATGGCGAGATCTTGAAACCAGATACTCGTATAAAGATCGACAGCTATGAGGTTGTGAGGAAGCTTGTTCTCTCTGGACTTCGGCCCTCAGACTCTGGAAAATACATTTGTGATGCCATCGATGACAAACTGACAACAATTGTTGAGGTCCAAGGTAAGATTTAAATGACTTTGAAACATTTTTTTGATTAAATTTCTGTAGTTTCCGTTTGAGTAACTTATTGTTCCATATTTGAACACAGAATTAACAAGTAACTTCTCTGTAAATCTCCCTCTCAGAGTCCACGGTCAAGTTCGAAAATAAAAAAGCTAGCAACCACCTCTCAGACTATGAAAATGAGAGTGTTACAATGTGCGCCATTGTGAGCCGAGAAAGAGCGAACATTCGCTGGCTGAAAGATGGCCAACTATTGAATGGGGACAACATTCACATCTCCAGTGAGGGTAATACCCACAAGCTCACCATTAATCCCCTGCAGCTGTCAGATTCTGGAGAATATGTCTGTGACATCAAGACAGATGAGATGTATTTCAGTCTTTTAGTCAAAGGTAAGAATGTGGCAATCAAACTAAATGTGACAGCAATTTCCACAAAGCTAGCATCTCTGACATCATATTTCTTCATTCTACTCATCAGAAATGAAGGCGAAATTCATCAGACCACTGGAGGACATTGTGTCTCTGAAGGGCAGTAGCCTTATATTACGATGCGAGATCAACAAGCCCAGAGGAGATGTCCAGTGGCTAAAAGATGGGCAAGAGATCTCTCCAAGCCGTCAGCACACAATAAGGGCACAAGGCCGAGAGCGAAGCTTCACCATCCACCAACTAGTGGAAGAAGATGCTGGAGAATACGCCTGTGAATCCACCGATGACAGGACTTCAGCTTCTGTCACTGTAGAAAGTAAGTCAATTCAAAACACACATTAAGGCAGGTCAGAGAAGAAAAAAAAAGTCTTATTCACGAATGTTTAAACCACTCCATGTGTCATTTCAATGTTTCGATCACAATGAGTCTAATTCAGCTCAATGCTTTGCCTTCAGCTCTCCGTGTTGTCGAGTTCATAGCGGACCTTCGTAACATCACCGTCTGTGAAGGAGAAGATGCGGTGTTTAAGTGTGTGGTTTCACCAGAGGACACCCGGTTGGTGTGGCGCTTAAACGGCAAGCAAGTAGCTCTGACCAAGCGCACGGCCATTTCTAGTAACGGGCTATGCCACATGCTCTGCATCCACAACTGCATGGTGTCAGATGGCGGCAGAGTGACAGCTGATGCAGAGGGTTCGGTATCAGAGGCAGAACTCCAGATTCAAGGTGAGTTATTGTCCGATCCAGTCACACTATGATTACAGTACAACAAACGCACACGCACATATTACATAGGTCTTAATGAAACACAGAAGTGACAACATTTAATAACGATTTGCAGTTCAATAACCTCATATATCTCTGGTACTTATTACCATATTATTAACTATGAACAGTTTTCAGCAGCACTGGAGTGATGTAAACATACGTACTTTTAATGGCTGTTGCCGTGTACGATAAGTAACCACCTGTGACACATAGTGACCCTTTGAGACAAGTTTAAACTATTAAAGAGGGGCCTTTGAAGGCTAGCTTTTAGTAGCTTCTCCTGTTATAACTCCTCTGGCTCCCTCAAGCTTTTTGCTTGCACTATGTGCTGAAACTTGCAATATTACTCTGCAGATTTGTCTTTGGTCTATATTGTATTTTTGCTTTGTCTGGGAGTGGCTTCAGAGTATTGTTGTGTAGAATTAACAAAGAATTTATACACACACTGTTATAATATAAAAGCACCAAAATCACCAGATGCTGCCATCTTGTAATTCCTTCAATGAATTTTCAGAAAAACAGGTGTTTTTCACCAACAAAATGACACCAGTTGAGGCTGAAGAGTACAGTGAGGCAACTCTAGAGGTGGAGGTGAGTCTGGATTCGGGAGAGGTGCAGTGGATGAGGCAGGGGGTACTGATCCACCCTGGGGCCAAGAATACCCTGAAACACAACGGTCGAAAACACAGTCTCACCATCCACAAACTGGCCATGTCTGACCGCGGCACCTACAGCTGTGAGACCCTCCATGACCGCACGCAAGCCCAGCTCACAGTGGAACGTGAGTGTGCATGCGTTGTCACTATGCCCTGTTGTTTGTTTACCGCCGTTACCGATGACTCCACCTCCTGCACACCCTCCACCGCTACTTCTTGTGAAGGCAAAGTCAACTGAGTAAGAGTAATTTGAGTGACTGGGGCCGAGGGTGGCACTTGTACAGGAGCATGATGGCAGCCAACAGGTGACAGCCCTGAAGCCCAGGCTGACTTTCAGACCCGGGTATGTGTATTGACAGGATCGATCAAGCCCCCATGATTTCCTAACCTCGGACAAAGGGAAATCAGATCGCAGTTTTAAGGGAAGTGCTTGATGAACAACATGTTAAGATGCCACCGTTCCAACAACTAGAATTATGTTTAGCAAACAAAGTAACATTTTCCTATGAACCAGCACCACTTACATGTATTTATAGTAGCGAGCCTTACACACCATAAAACCGGCATCTTGTCGTGATTAAGATGTACTTATGCTTGTTTTTCTTTGTGCATGCGTCTTATATTTCTTTGCCCCATGAACAACAGGCCAGTGGGTGAATTAAAGGCTGTTCTTTCAACACTAGCGTGGGTGGGAATGGGAAAGTCAGGACTTCAGGCTGCTGTTGGCACCTCCTATGAATTTGGATCTCCTCTCATTGCATCTAAATTTACACCCTGGCCTTCAAAACTAAGGTTGCTGTCATCGGGTCTCCAAAATAAACACTCCTTTTTTCCACAGGCAATGCTCGACTGTTAGAATAAGTAAAAAATGTTGGCAGTTTCAAAGCTGGCTTTTGTGTAAAGCCCCATGCTCAAATGACTAAACTATTGGCTTGTCATTGTGTGCCCGCTTGTATTGTTTAACTGCAGACTGATGTGTACAGCACAGACTCCGAGCCTATTTTGTAACAGAAAATGGACATTGTTTTCTGCTCAGTGGTAAAGTGGAATGAACAAGCTTGTTACTAAGGCCAATCTTTCAAACATAACCTCTGTTGTAACCAATATTCAGTTTTCATTATCCCGAGATGTACCAACACAAAAAAAGGCCCACAACAGAGATCGATAAATGTACTGCGATGCCTTTCACACAACTCTATTATTTTCTTTACAGCTCGGAAAATCACAATTAAAAGAGGGCTGACTGACATTAAAACCACAGAGCGAGAAACGGCATCTTTTGAGGTGGAGCTCTCCCATCCCAATGTCCCAGGCACCTGGATGAGAAACGCAATCAAGCTTAAGCCAACGAATCACTTCCGTATGAGCGCCACGGGACAAGTCCACAGCCTCACCGTCTCTAACCTGTCAGTAGAAGACACTGGCTCCTTTACGTTCTGTGTGGAGAATTTGAAGACATCTGCAAGGCTCGTTGTGAAGGGTAGGTCATTTAGATGTTTGGTTTCACAGTAGTAGCAATATAACTGCATCAATCTATGTGTTTAATTCAAATGAGTAACTAGTACACGTAAGTTTGAGGTAAAAAGGCCGTAGTGTTGTCAAAACTATACTGAAAGGTCTAATTTGTAACTTTTCAATGCCACAACCCATGTGAACTACACTGCTACCAAAATAATATGTAAAATTCAAAAGAAAAAGTAGACCAGATGCCAACCAGTTGATGCATGATAACAGAATAGAGTGACGGTTCAACTCTTGTTGGCTTTATCCCTGCTCACGTTACAAAGGAGCATGTAAGTAGCCTAGCATGACCAAATGAAAAGCGGTAGCTCTGTTCACTCTCGTCTGTCAGGTGCTAGTTTAACCTCATGCTGTAAAAGAATCCGCTACATGCCAAGTCCCTATGCATCATGCCTTTGAGCTGAAACGCTGGTGATGACAATCGCATGAAAGTGACATTGCGGTAAATTAGTCCACATAACTGACATAGCTTATTTGATTTTGAGCAGCAACGCGTAGGTCCTATACTTTGGGGCATTGTTTTTGGGGACATTTTAAAATGTTTTTGCTTGCCTATCTAAGGTTGCTTTTTCTCCACCAGAGCCCGCATTGACTATTTTCAGAAAACTGGAGGACCAGAAATTCCCTGAAGGGCCAGTAATCTCTCTTGAGTGTGAGCTGTCAAGACACAATGTTGATGTGAAATGGATGAAGGCAAGTGTTGGATTTTTGTCTGTTACCAAAAACATTTAGGATTTTTTTTACAAAACTCCAGAGCCAAATCAATCTGTGATAAAGTCAGACATGTCATGACTTTAAAATATGAAAGTTAAAAAAAATGCATATCCAAAGCTTATACCTTATTGGCAATACTGTGGCCCACAAAACATGCCGTGAACACACCATAAGAGCAACGAAGAAAACAAAACATCATAATATATTTTAAACTACAGTCAACACAATACATAACTAAATCACATGTAAAATACAACTTCAACTCTTCCAATTCAAGCATATATGCCACATAATACTGTGGTTACTGCAGTACACTTCCATAGGAGAGCACTTCTTCAGACTTCAGATAAGTTTAGCAAAGTCAAGGAATGCTAGTTTTGCTTGCATGACTGAAATTACAGTACATTGAGCCAACGCATCCTTGCTAGCTTACACACACACTCACTTTCCAATTAAGCAAAAACGACAACTACTTGCCACTTTACCATGCATCGTTTTCTCTTACTGGCATTACTCTTTCAAAATAAAAGCACCGGTCCATATAATGCAGCCAATGGAACAAGATTGACACAGCCTTAAGAAAACATCAAACCTAAGTTTTACAAGTTTTTACAAGATTACAAGTATGCTGGATAATTTACACAAAGCGCTTAATAATCTTGGACACCTTATATATCATAAGCTAAAGAAACTCTCTGAACAGCCAAAATCTTGAAAATTAAATAAGCGTTAAAATGTTTTGTTGCAAATTTTTGTTGCAAATTTTTAAATGAAATTTGTTTAACTTTGTGTTCATCAATATATAGAACAATTCAATTTAAAATATATATATTTTAAAATTGTCATTCAATGACAATGCATCAGATACAGTTTCAGTGGTTTGATGATGATTTATAATTAAATCACAGTTGTTTTTTATCCTTGTCAGAATGGGGTCGAGGTGAAGCCAGGCAAGGACTTGCGCATTTATTCAATGGGAAGAAAACGGTTTCTTCAGATCCTGAAATGTAATGTCAGTGATTCTGGCAATTACACCTGCGATGCTGGAGATGTTACTACAAGCTGCACTGTGGAGGTCTACGGTAAAGTATGCTGTCCAAACACTATAAACTACAAACAAGGAGCTTTAGTCTCACAGTGGTCGGCAGAAGATGTGTAATATTTCTCAACATAACTACATACAAAAAAGATGTACAATGTGGTAAAGTACGAAAACAATGAAGGGCTACGACAAACCACCAGACTTGACACACACTGTAGCAATGTTATGAGCAATGTTGTCAGACACATTACTTGTTAAACTAGCAGACATAGAGGTATTAGCCAAGTAAACTACTGTATGTTTAGTTTATTTTACATCACTTCGTCAGTAATGTGGCTTACTTCATGGGTTGTCAGCTACTTACAAATGACACAATTGCTTTATTCATTCCCCCACAAACCTTTTAACTGATAGCATGCATGAGCTATTCTAGCTAATCAGCGATGCAGTTGGTGGTGACTCAGAAATTTGAAATTAGACTCAATCTCAAATCTACACAGATACAAATTTACGGTAAAATAATACTTCAACAAAAAACCTTTTTGTCCGGCAGACATTTTGACGTTCCATAACAGTAAAATCAATGGTGTAATTATTCAAATAAATAATGAATGTATTCACTTTAGCATTGCTTGTATCCTTCATGACATTACACTTTGACGCTTTAGAAATATCTGCTGTGAAAAGTACTATGAAAGAGTGCAAATGATCAAATAGAATATTAAGGAACAATGCTTTTAGGCAAATCACAGTAGCTAGATAAATTCACAGAATGGCAACACTTCCAGTGGAGTTAGTTTAGTAATGCCAGGTTGGATCATTTTGAGCAAACTGCACTGCAGTACTACCAAAACAACATTAAAAAAGAGAGAAGGCACTTAACAGTTACCATGTACTCACAAGGCCAGATAAGTCCTGTCATCTTTGTTGAGGTTAGCCGCTGTTAGCCACTTCTTTTGTTAGCTGCTAGAACTTCTCTTTATGTTAGAGACTTAATTATTTCCCCTGGACAACTGTTATATCCATTTTCTCTTATGTATCCAACTTTTTGTTTTTACACATTCATCAGTAAATCAAATAAATGAGCTGATAACTCCCATAACTAGATAGGCTGCTAGCTTGAGAAGTGTAAAATATGGCACACATTCGTTTCAGGTTTGGGTCACTCACACAGGTGATTTCAGCTATGGCTGATTAGACTTTTTCTCAGGATTATGTGGGCGTGTACATACTAAACTTGATTGACATGTCTCTCTCTACAAAAGTGATTTGTATAGCGTGGACAGTTCTGAGAGTAATGAGTCAATGGCAATTACATCATATGAGGTGCACCAAGCTATAAATAAACTGCCTGAAGGCAAAGCAAGTGGTTTAGACCATATTACTGCTGAACACCTTAAATATGCTAGTCCGAGGTTAGCTTCTCTCCTCACTATTTGTTTTACTGGCTTCATGATTCACGGCTTGTTACCAGACTCAATGCTGTCTGTTCTCTTAGTGCCAGTCATTAAAAACAAAGCTGGTAAAGTATGTAGCCTAGAGAATTACAGGCCCATTGCTTTGGCCAACGTCCTGTCAAAAGTCCTGGAAAGAATTCTGCTGGACAGAATACAGGACTTCATCACCTCCACAGATAACCAGTGCGGCTTCAAAGCCAAACATGGCACTGACTTGTGTATATATGCCTTAAAGGAAATTGTAAACAAATACAGAGGTCAAAACTCATCAGTTTTTATGTGTTTTATTGATGCCTCCAAAGCTTTTGATCGTGTTAATCATAGTAAATAATTTTTTTAACTGAGCCAAAGAGGTGTCCCCACATACATTGTGAGAATTCTGGCTTACTGTGCACCAGAGTATGCAAGTAAAATGGGGTAAAAGTGTGTCAGCCCCATTTGGGGTTAGCAATGGTGTCAGACAAGGGGGAATTTTGTCCCCAATTCTGTTTAATCTGTGTATTAATGATCTGTCCAAGCAGCTGAAAGCCTGTAATACTGGGTGCATGATTGGAAATACTCTGGTTAATCACATCTTGTATGCAGATGATCTGGTGATCTTTAGTCCTTCTAGCGCTGGTCTTCAGCAGCTCCTCACTATATGTACTGTGTACGGTATGGAACATGACATCAAATACAACGCCAGTAAGAGTGCTATCCTGATCTGTCCAACTAAAGAGGACAAATGTCTAAACTTCCCTGACTTCAAATTGTCCCTCAATAATCTTGGTGTCTGTAGTGAAGTAAAATATCTTGGTCATTTTTTAACAGAACACATGACTGATGATAACGACATTTCCAGGCAATGTCGTATGATGTCTGCACAAGCAAACAGTCTCTCACGCAAGTTTGGTCTGTGTACAGATGGAGTGAAGATGTCTCTGTTCAGAGCATATTGTACTCCACTCTACACTGCACACTTGTGGTCAAACTACAGAAAAAAGAGTTTACAGAGACTTCAAGTAGCGTACAATGACGCCATGAGAATACTTTTAAAGAGACCGAGATGGAGTAGTGCTCGTGAAATGTTTGTGGCTGCACGAGTCAACACTTTCCAAACAGTTTTAAGAAATTTCATGTACAAATTCATCTGTAGACTGAATGACTCTGTAAATGGGATCATACTTGTTTTAACCAACATAAGGTTTAGCACCACACGCTACCAGTCCCAGCTGTGGAGACATTGGTACAGCTGTCTCTTTGTAAGGCATTGCTAGGCCTATGTACTTTTATTGTTTGTGTCTGTCTTTTTATGTGTCTGTCTGTATGGACCCCGAGTCTGAAATAAAGTCAGTCAGTCAGTCAGTCAGTCAGTCAGTCAGTCAATCAGTCACTCTCTCTCTCTCTCTCTCTCTCTCTGAACCTGTTAGGGCGGGACAAATACCGCTTTTATCCTTCTTATTGGTACATTGAGTTCGGTGACCTCAGCAAAGCTCCACCTACAACCAAAGTAATTGAAAACACCTGTTGTGTGGGTGTGCTAGGTTTTACAGTACATTCATGTACAATAATGTACATGAATCCAATATTACTAGGACAAACACATACATCACAAAGTACTGTGTTTGAAATGTATTGTACGGATATTTAATATAATTAGGTAATTTCTCACCACGAACTCATGTAACATATTTCTTTCTCTCGTATGACTATTAATGAACGTATCAGTTGTATTGGTATTGTTCCTTCCTGCTTCGTCCTCTTACGAAAAAGAAGCTTAGTGATTATTGTGGTTGTCATATTTTTCTCTTTGCTTGTTTAAAAAAAAAAAAACTTTGATACTGTTAAGAGGTGCCCATTTCAGTCCTAAATACCCCTTTATGTTTATTCTCATCGTTATTCTCATTTACTCTATCAGAGCGAGAGCTGCTGATCCTGCAGGGCCCGAAGGGCTTGGACATCCAGGAGGACCAGAACGCGGTGTTTGTTTGTGAGCTCTCCGTGGAGGACGTGCCAGGAGAATGGTACAAAAACGGGGCGAGGATACAACCCACCAGCACCATCAAGATCCGGCAGGAAGGTCGGCTTCAAAATCCCGAACGCGCAATTCATAATTCCTGCACAACTCTGCTGATGATGTCGTGCTTATCGACTGTAAAAGAGATAAGAAAATAAGAAAATGTACTGGAACACCTAAAAAGGAGACATTTGTAAATCTGTAAATAACATCTGGAATCGCATATTTGTTTTGGGGCCAATACAATTGAGCCGACTATTGTTACGCTTGTTATTTATCCTGACCATTTTATTCTTATTTTAGGCACCAAACATTTTCTCCTCATGTGCAATGTGAAGGCAGAGGACTCTGGAGAGATCAAGTTTGTCTCCAGACATATTGAATGTGTCGCTTACCTGGAGGTGGAAGGTATAATGAATGTATATGTTTCTAAGTGCTCCAAAAAAAAGTATGTATACTTTTTATGAAAATGAATAATAGTGTGCATAAAGTTACTTCTATTAAATATTCAATTTAAATTTAAATTTAAAACATCAATTTATTAGGGTTGACAAATGTTTGGAGACCCAACTCCAAGAAGCACCTATGAGCTATGAGCTATGAGTTTGTGTTGTTGATTTGGATGAGCTCATATTGTTGTGTGGGCATATGATATTAGTCTTCTATAAAGTCAGAGTTTATTTTGGGAATGTTAACTGCACTTTGTCCGTTTCAGAGCTTCCTGTGAACATCGTGAAACCCCTGCAGGACACGACCGCCCTCGAGAAGAGCCGCGTGCTCCTCGACTGCACCGTGTCCAACCCCAGATGCAGCATCCGCTGGTACAAAGGCAGCAACGTCATCCTGCCCTCCGAGCGCTTTGAGATCTGCAGCGAAGGCTGCTATCGCAAACTGATCCTCCAGCAGGTGGTGCTAGACGACGAGGGCACGTACAGCGTGCAGGTCGGGGAGTACTCTTGCTCCGCCAAACTGACGGTGGAGGGTAAGGGAGCCTATGATCAATGTCAAGCACTGCGGGATTTTGCAGCCAAACTTTTTCAAATATATATATTTTTCAATTGCAAGTTCATTGTACAATATAATCTGTGTGATACAACACAATCCAGAAGAAAATATATAATTTTACTTTCAAAACCCGTCAGAAATTCAGCTTTACAAGGATATTTGCTAGCGGGATCGTATGTGTTGATACTGTACAACTGCTGTTGTTATTGGTATGGGTTAATAATCCTATACTAAGTATTTGTAGTCCTGAAAAATGCCAAGATTCCAATTATCATAACCCCCACAATGGAACATTGTCTGCACAACACCCTCAGAGTGTTTCAAAGTGCATGGGAGTGTAACATCTCACACATAACCGTTAGAGCTCCATCTACTGGCAAAGCAAAGCTAACGCATGAATTTGCTCCAAATGTAATGGGACACTGTATTTACCCCCCATTGCTTTTCACATGGCTGTTTTCCTTTCACTCTTGCCTTGTTTTAATGTAAAGTGTCCATTTGCAGTAGCTTCTTTAGAAATCAAAGAACCCTTAAAGAGTTTAAAGGTGGTTGTTGTGTTCAACTTGAATTAACATCAGTCACAGTCATTCATTTTAGTCAAAAGGCTGCTTTGGTGTTGTGCGTGCTGGTCACACACTTGAATAAAGCAGAGACATCGTGAATGTCATTAGTAACACCTGTGCTTTTAGCTAATATATGCCAGTCTAAATGACTGCTGTGAAAAGTGCCTGTATATGCACAGCTGTACATGAACAGCTGAGACTATATTAATGACTAAACCATGACCTCATAAAGGGAGAAAGCAAAAACAGACTTTGGTTCAGGGGTTACAGATCTACCACTCATCACTTTTTACAATAAATTAAGAAAAAAGCTTTCAGTAATAGGACAAAGACTGACTGAAAGACTCACCAGAATCAAATACGAACTCTGCTCTCGTGAATATGTGTTGTTCGTTGACTACTTTCCCCCCTCTGTTGTGCACTCACTCAGCCCAGTCACCGTTGATGGTCAGAGAGCTGAGGGACGTGGAGGTCGTGGCCCCCGGCGAAGCCTGCTTTGAATGCGAGGTCTCGGTGCCGGTCCTCAAAGCTCCCGTGTGGAGTCTGAACGGCGAGCCCTTACAGCCGAGCTCTCGGGTACTGCTGGAGAAGACGGGCACGGTGCACAGGCTGACCCTCAGACAAACCTCCCCGGACATGAGCGGAGAGGTGGAGTTCACCTCTGGGAAAGCGAAAAGCAGAGCCCAGCTTCGGGTACGGAGTAAGTGAAAGAAGTCGGTGTTCGAGGGCATTTTATTTATTTATTTTTTTTGGGGGGAGGGCAGTCTACACGAAATTCATTTTGAAATGCATTTACATTTCAACAAAATTTACATTGCCAGTAAAAGTCAAAAGGTATGGATTTATGTATACGAGACTCATAAAAGACTGTAGTGTAAGTATGACTCCTTCGTGGATGAACAGTTCCATGTTATCACACTGTTTGGATCCATCTGTGCAACAAGATTTCAAATCATACACAAATATTTCTAAATAATCTCTTTCATATGTTGTCGATGGCATCCAAATTTTTTTATCCAATAATATAGTTTGTGTCATTGGACATGCCATTGTATTAGCTGGAGGAATCAGGCTCCTTACTGCCATCTGTGATAACGCCATTGATTGAAAGTGACTTACTACATGTATTAAACTACTGTGTTAAGTACAATATTGAGGAACATTTACTTCACTTGAGTATGGTATTTGCATTTTCTGCTACTTTATACTTCTTCTCCACTTCTCCAAAACTCTTTTACTCCATTACATTTATTTGACAACTAAAGTTACGTTGCAGATTCAGATCAATGATACAAAATATAATCAACAAATAAATGATGATGTATTATAGATGATTCAACTTTCTCGATCCTGGGAGGAAGCAGATAAAGTATGTTAGGTGGTAAAAAGTATCCCCATTGCCCATCTTCAACATTAATGCATCAGTAATAATAATTAATTTCATTCTGAAATGGGCAATTCTGGATTATGAATACTTTTACTTTTCACACTGTCCATATATTTTGATTCCAACACGTCTGTACTTGTACTTCAGTTGAAGAAAAAAATAAACACATGACTTTTACTTGTAACAAAGTATTTCTACACGATGGTACTTTTACTAAGTACCAGATCTGAGTAGTACTTCCGGCATTGGGTCACACTCACCAACTGACCAACTGGTGAAACATTGAAACTCAGTGATGTCATTCATAAAAAGAACCACTAGATGGAGGTAATTTCAAAGTTTTGAGTTTGCTCGTATGACTAAAGAGACATCACAGTCGTGGATGTAGTGACTCCATGCAGAAAGTAGAAGTACATGTATGCTGTCATGGTTTTTACTCATTAAACTATTCAACGAAAAAGCCATATTTGCATTAGAAGCACCACAGAAAAAAACAAAGAACATCAAAAGAACATAAATCCATCAGACTGACCCTGAATTGTCAGGATGGCGTGTTTGTGTGTTGCCTGACTTGGCACTGCATACGCAACAATAAATACAGCAAATGTTTTGGCTCCCTAGCACTAAATTCTGTAAATAGTGTCGAGTGTTTATGATACTACTCAATCTGCAGGCATGTAGGTCAGGCAATATGGAGCGCGTACACATCTCAAGCCATTTAAATGTGTAAGAGAGCAAACTATTTTTAGTTTCATTAAGTTGGCTTTAAATAAAAGAGTATTATGTTCAATCGTATGGCGCAGTTTGTGAACCTTTCGTGAATGCATTGAGCTTTAAACTGCAGCACAACCAGGAGTCACGCTCAGCTGAGGAAATGAATATGGTCACAAACAATTCATTAGTCATAAGAGTCAGAGGGGGAGAGCAACTACTGTACTGGGATACTTGTAGTTAAGTACTTCTACTTTATACTCCTACTTCATTACACCTTTCTGATTCAGATTAATAATACAAATACAACGATGATATATAATTATAGGTTAAGATATGGCAATACTTTTACATGTTAGAGTATTTGTAGTATGGCTACTTTTACCTGAGGTAAGCAATAAGACCATATGATGTTTACGTATATCATGGGGTTTATAATTTGTTGGTTTGGTCTTCTATTTCCAATCCAATCTATTTCCGGATGGCAAGAAAAATCCTCAGGTTGGAGGTTTAAAGTTCACTCAAGCGTTTCAGTGGTTCCCAACCTGCGAGTTTGCAAGTGGTCTCGAGATTATTAAGGGTAGAAAGAAAGAAAGATGTTGATTTTTGAGTTTTATTCCTCCTGGTCAAATACTGGATCATTTTAGCTCTTTAAGCTTTTAATGATCCTTCAACAATCCGAGAAGGAAAAATCCCTCTTTGGTCAAACTACTCCCAGCTCAGGTCCATAACTAAGTTACAAGGGTTTTAAAGGGTCAAATGCCAAAAGGCTTTGGAACCACTGGTGTAGAGTAAAGAAAGTGCAGTTTTAATTGAAAAGTTGTTTAAGCTATTTGCAACAGGCTTTTAAATATATATATGTTTAGTAAAAACTAGCTATTGCGTAATAGACATGTTACACCAGACAGGTTTACACGTAGACAGAATCAGGTCAAACTTCACCGATGCTCTCTGGTTCTCGGGCTAATTTGTTTTTCTCCGTTTGAATTTCACAGGTGATCCATGAGTGACGTCTTCCATCTGTCCTCACCGAATTGACATGGATGGATTTATCATATTGATGCTTTTAAGTTGTAACATTGACATTGCTTATGTATTCAATGAACGTGGTTTAAACAGGGTTGTGATGGATTTTCATGCGGTTAATTCAGGGAGGGGATTTTCTTTCATTGACGTGCTTTGAAGAATTGTCTTTTATGAAATTTCTGTTCATATAATATATAAAGGTTGTCATAGTCAGTGTGTGCGAGTACATTTCAAACAGTTACTTTATCATGATGCAAATTGCAGTTTGGATGTAAATAATGTCTTGTGTGTAACTGGTCTGACTGTAACCATGTTATGGAGGTATAAACTCGATGTGTATTTATGCCAATAAATATCTTAGTTGAAAACTAAAGAAACAAGCGGAACGTACAAGTACATGGTTAGGAAGAGACGAGAACGGAATGTCTCGAAAGTTGAGTGCAATCAATACAGAGACATTTGCTTCAAATACTAATGTAGAGCAAAAACAGAATCTCTTAAAAGGTATGATCATCTTTGTGAGTCTTTTATGATATGTTCCTATTTAAGATATTTGCCAGTTTAAAAAAAAAAATCTCCAGATGCCATTTGGGTACTTTCTAGAACTCCAGTTTGCTGCTTTTACACATATCTTTAACCATAACTTAGTTGCAGTCTACATGTGAAATTGTGCTAGTTATTACGCAATATAATCCGATTTGCACAATTTTAATTCCCCCATATAGCAGAGCGTGGTTTTGTGCAGCTGTTGTTTTCAGTGTGACCACATAAGAAACAGTCGACTACAGCCATGTCTCCATGTCAAATTTAGATTTTAGAATGGATCATCCAAGCAACGATTCATTACATTTAACAATTCACATCTTTTCAAATTGGTTGTCAAATGTATAGAATCTTTTTTTGTTTTTACATTTTGATGAAAAGTTTGAAAGAAAGACAATTCTGTCTTGCAGCAAGGGGCTTGTGATGTAAATACATTGGGCCAAAAATCTGGTCATTTAGAAAAGAAATAGGTTAAGAAATGACTTAATCACCTTGATTGATTATCAGGGCATGCTAGCTGTATTGTGCTTGAACTTAACGGAGAATGATAGTCGTTTTCATATGAAATCTGTTCCATATTCCAGTTTTTTTTCATTGACTTGTTTCCACCTCTGCCATGTTGTGCTGAGCGTTGAGGTATGTGAAAAAAAAAAAAGTACGGTCGTAAAATGTGACCCGTTTCAATAAAACATGCTTTATTGACGCACGGTAAAAACAGCTCTAGTTGTCTCTCTTTTTTTTTTTTACAATCAGCAGCAATTTAAAAACTCACTTGTTTGAGCAGTTTTCTTTACTTGAGTCAAAATGTTAATACTCTTGCATACAGTAAAAAAAGTGAAAACATAATTAAAAGACAGGTTATGGTTTTTCACTTATTGTCAAAGTATCTTTTTTCCCCCAAATCTCACACTGACAGTCACACACATATAAATATGCACACACTCACTCCAGACCGAGTTTAAGTAAATCAGGGCTCCAGCATTGTCTGCCACAAGTTACCTCAATGAAACTGTATTTACAGCTTGATACGGCACTACAATGACTCCATTATGGTCTTGCATGAATAAAAAGTTAAGTGATCAAAGTGTGCTTTCAAATCAAATGTCAATCTTCTTTAGGTTGACGTAGCAGGTTACAGCCGCCTCCTGCACACGTGTACAAGATTGCATTATTGATCGGGCGCACACTGTGGTAGCAAACTCAACTAAAAGCTCCTAATAAATGGGGAAAAAAATGAAAATAACATCAGGTAAAATAACATTAAAACCAAATCAAAACAACTGCTTAAAATCCTGATATACTGTATGTACAAAATCAATCTCACCATTCTTTCTGCAGTGGTGAGTCTGTGAAAGGTCCAATCCGTGTGCAGTCGACCTGTTATCTTAGTGCTAATCCAGAACAGTCCAAAAGATCCAGATCTTACAGCTTTTTTTTTTTTAATGGTATGAGATTAACTAATAAATAAGATTAGGGTGTTTTGTGACTGAACTGTGCGTAAGAAAACATACTAAGAAGGGTTATTACACAATAGAACATTAGTGATTAAACCTTATCAGTCACCTGTAATATAGTGATTAAGGGCTACAATCAATGGCAGTGGATTCCCACGATTACTGTTCCGGTTTCTTTTCAATCTAAAAATGCAAATTCTGAAGTGTATGGCGTCTTTGGACCCACATTCCTACCACACACTGCATTTGTTCGAAGCTTTCCAAAGACATACAGGAGGTGCACATCAAAAATGTCTGTTCCTTAGTGAAATGTGCAAAAACATGTTATTGATATTAAATATTTTCTTATGTTAATGATTGTCTTTTACTACACATACATTTGCCCATTTTAGGCAAAAAAAGTAAGTTAATGGGAATTTAAGGATCAGTCTTCAATAACTTGTTAAATTAAGCATTATCACATATAATACTATTCTGAAATGAAAATGACGAACAACAACCCAGCACACTTACACGGGTCACTGCTGTCACGTAAGGACAACAACAACAATACACTAGCTGCACTGCAAAAGATATCTACAGAAGTCATTGAATCTGATTTTCAGTCCTTATCTGGCATTACAGAGAAGAAAAGACAAACATATTTGGATTGGATAACTTTCAATGCTGAAGTACCAAACCCTGCTGGAAGATTGCTTTTCACCTTTTGTTATGCAATAGACTTCACGAACACCAGATTAAAAGTGGCTTTTTTTTTTTGCAGTGTGGTCCTTGTAAATGGAAGCAGCGTGGAGCCTGCGGCCCACCGGCCTCCGTGGCCCCGTGACGGCAGCTGCTGGTGATTGTTTTCATCCTAGTGTCCTGCCTCTGTTAACTTGAAGTCCTCTGCTGCTGCAGGAAGTCATAGATGTCGTCCACTTTGCTTAGTCTCTCAAAGAAGGGGATAAGATCGAGGAGCTCGGTGTCGGACATGTCGTCAAACCAGGACACTACAGGAACCTGGAGGTTTGAAGAAGCAAGATACGGTGGAATTAGAAGACCTTTTCAATACCCCACAGATTTTAGAGAACAATATAAATGCATGTTGTGTTTTGCAGAGAAAGAAACATAAATGACATACTGCGTTTTCGGGATGGAAGATGTAAGAAGCTGGGGAGTTATCAATGATGATGACCTTGTTGAGTTCTCTCCCTAAGCGGCTCAAGTCTTTAACGTAGTTCCCTTTGTGGAAGACGCACGACTCCCGGAACAGACGGCCCTGGAAAGCCCCCCATTTGTCCAACAGGTCCGACACAGGATCCGCGTACTATAGTAGCAGGAGAAAACCAGGGGATTATGTATGGGTGTGTTCATTTGAATTGAACTTTACATGACTTGTGAGAAATACTAGACTAAAGTGAGTAAAACATGTCGACTGTGAATGGGAGAAAAGAACCACATAAAACAAACAGACAACTGAAGTAAAATGGTAACGCATGCTGTAGGATTTCCTCAAAAGTCCCAACACGGCAATATTTCTTTCAAACTTTATTTGTAAACAGTCTCCTATATTCACACTAGACAACAGTATTTGCAAATAGTTCCCTATTTACACAAGCAGACTGCATTGACAAATAGTTCCCTATTTACACTAAATAGCATTAACAACTAGTTCGTTATTTACACTAGACAACAGTATTAACAAATAGTTCCCTATTTACAATAGACAACAGTATTAACTCGTTTGTTATTGATACCAGCAGACCATATTAACAAATAGTTCCCCATTTACACTAAACTGTATTACCAAATAGTTCCCTATTTACACCAGCAGACAGTATTAACAAATAGTTCCCTATTTACACTTGTAGACAGTATTAGCAATTAGTTCCCTATTCACACCAGCCAACTGTATTAGCACTTCCCTATTAATACCAGCAAAACTAGTTCCCTATCTACACCAGACGAAAGTTTTAGTAAACAGCTCTTTTTTGCACGAGCAAACAATATTAGCAAACACTTCCCTATTTACACCAGCAGACACACAGCAACTTTAGCAATGATTTAAGTCGTGTTCTTCAGGTAGCTCTATTAGTCTCCACCAACTCCTGAAGAAAATATCTGTTTTTTTAGCTGCTAAATGCTCAACTTCATTCACTAGCTCGTCGCCATCTTTGTTTGTTGTTTTATAGTCAGCCCAGTAAAGTCGAACATTTCAGCTTACACAAACCCACAACCAACATACATCAAGTTCAATTTCAATGCACAGAACCGTCATGTCAGGTACAGAGAAGCGCTATCTGCAACATGTAAGCGTGGACGTGTTCATAACATGAAAAAGTGGCAGCTGTACGTGCCGTCAACAGACATGGCAACTACAACGTAATAAATCAAGTGTGAAGGAGTCACTGAGCCACGACCGACCAAAAGTTGAGACGAACGCAGTTTTAAGTAAATGTGAGCGGTTAAAATGTCCGTGCAATCGCCTGACAGGTATCATAAATAAATCTTCATGTGATAGGGTGTATGTGAAAGGTTACAATTCAAACACAGAAATGACACTTCTACAACACTATATAATGAGTCAGTATATAATGAGTCAGTATATAATGAGTCACATGTTTAAGCGTAAGCTGAACAGAATACGGACAGCGTTCTCACCTTGGATAAGCTTGCGGTGAACAAGACGCACTCGAACAATTCTCCCATCCTTTTGAGGAATTCGTCGACGTGGGGTCTCTTCAACACATACACCTGGGGGGGAGATATGAAAGGCAAAGGAGTATGAAATCAACAGCTGTTGCCCCACATGCTTTACTTTTTAAAGACAACTTATAAAAAGACAAACTACACATGAGGAAGGAAACGGTAACCCTACTTCTGACCTGTGTGTCCAGATATTCTGAAGACTTTCATTATCAACAGATCTTATTGGAGGACAAGGATTGATTTACATTTTATGGTGTTCAGGGTCGTCTAACAATGACTATAATGACACTGATTAATGAAAATGTTACTCTTGTACGTTTGCGCAGGGAAAGAAAGATGGCATCCTGGATGTCCTTGTTCTTTATAAACATTGTGTTATCAAAACGGGAGGGGGTTGACACGCAGTGAGAGTCTCTCTGCGATGTCATCTGCCTGTTAAACGTGACGCCTTGACCCCCAGACGTATATTTTTTGCCATATCTCACAGGCACTTTATTCCATCGTTTCATGACTTTGTCAATCAATTTGTTCCTCATGACATTGTTTTCTCTTTCTGTGTTAATAAGTGCTTTTTAAATACCAATGTATTGGGGTACTGAGGGGCCCCAGTCAAAAGCACCCAATTGCAGCTGTAATAGATGCAATAGAATAAATAGATCAAATGTTTGCCATGGGTCCGAATTTAAAGTATGACACAGACTCTGATGTAGCAGACACAGATTTCCTCATGTGCTCCACCTGTTTTCGTTTCACACAATATGCATATTAACAGTGACTTTTCCTAAAATAATAATAAGTTTCCTTCAGATGGCATTAATTCCAATAATAATGTTTTGAGAAGACATAAGGTAACATTTGGCTATTGTGGTTGATTTTACGGTAATTCATTATTGTGGTCGGTGGTCCTTATAAGTTAAATACAGTAGCTTGGTAGGATGAGGCTTATAATGATATATTTATAGTTATTGTCATAGTTATTGATCTTGGTGTGGATGGCCCTTCACCCACTGAGAGCACTAATCTTTGCTACCTTTAACATTATTTTCTTTTGTATGCTGATAATTCTATGTTGCTAAAACAACATCTAAAACCGCAAAACACAAAGCTGTAATATCCAACCCGAGAACATCTCATGTAACCACCCCAACAGTTCTCTAAAACGTCTTCTGCTACGATGCTGGCAGCCTCGTTTCTGAACCAAGTCATCCCGAACAGGCTTTCCCCACTTTAACAAGCCTATCCTGGATTACTTGAAACAGACCCAGGCCCTTTGGACAAACAAAGCTCCTCTTGTCTTCTGGGAGGCCCAGCACAACATTGAATGCCTGCAGGTGAATAGCCAGTGCCAATCCCCAGCACCGATGAGCAGGACGTAATATGCGCCGCGGTGCGAGATTGATGGCCAGTGATTTCTGAGAAGCCTGCCAGGGTTTCCTCATTTCGTCAGGCCACGTAAATAGCCACCTGCTGCTTGGAGCCGTCAACAGAGCGGGCTACAGCACTGTCAGGTGGCTAGCACAGTGTTTCCAGTGCAAACCATGGAGGAGTTCTGAATTCTACCCACTTACTTTTGTATTTGAAGGCTCGTAAGAGTTCATAAATCATCCTACTGTTCAGGTCAGATGGTGTCTTGCACAATTTTTGTTTGGTTGCCGGTGATATGCAGTGCAGTAATGGTCAGAACACAAACAGTGCTTTGTATCAATCCTGCTTTCACAAAGTTTGACACAAATCTTTGGGGCTTTTAGCAGGAAACCCATCAAGCTTGTAGAAACTTCCAATGATGGCTGCTTCATGCGGCAACGCTGTGGTGATGTGACTGAAGTAACACGAGAAGACGACAGCGTATCAAATGACCACGTCAGCATATAAAGTGCCTACCTGGTGAACTGTTCCATCAATTTCCACTGGAATGATAAAATCAGCATTGTTCACTGGCTGTTGAAGACAAAAGCAGAGCTGTTAAAACACACAAATTTAATCTCCAAAGGAAATCAACTTTTTTTTTTTTTTCCATAGAGATGTGAGTGACGGCAACAAATCTGAAAGGATGTGTCAAACAGACGCAAAGACGCCACCTCAGCATCTTTTAAATCACACAATACTGAAAATAGCATGACCCTTGTCACTTTCATCATTGAAATGTGGGTGCTACAGAAAGTGATAAGGGTCATACAATATCTGGTTTATTCAGGCAGTTCTCACATCTGAAATATGCTTCTCAAATGTTAGTATCACCACAAGCATATTCTATATAAGGCATTACGGCAGGGCCGAAATTATACTATGAGGTAATGCAAGTTAGACAGGACATATATATCAATCATGAAGAATGCATTTAGAATCAATGCACAGCATTTTCCTCAAATGTTGCATGCTGGTGTATGCTCTGTCCTGCACTCGCTGGTTTAAATGTTTTGCATTTGAATAATTAGTTAATCCATTTATTTTTTTGCCAGACAGGAATGTGTAGCTCTCTTTGCCTTGCTGCCTGAGCATCTGTTCACAGTGAGCTGCTAGTGTGTAATGTGTGCTTGAGCTAGCTCAGCAACCACTCTTTTGCCGTTCAATTTTTTTTTAAATCAACTTTCATCCCCACTCATCTCAGGACAAATAATGTTTTATTATATTTTACAAAAATGTTCCAAATCCTCCTTTCTCCAACTACTCTACACCGTACTTTAAATGAAATATATCTGCCATCTAAATATTTAACAGCTACCACAAATATACTTCCAAAAATGCCCGTCAACACGGGTATAGGTCATGTGTCCTATAACTGTTAATGAGTTGTGCGATTAATGTCTCTATAACCAAAGGTTTGAAATGGTACATTTTATTTGAATCACTCATGAATCTAAATTCTTCTATTATACAAGATCCTTTCAGCCAATCCATAAAAAGCAGTACTAAAATATGTGAGTTTATGATTCTTTATCATCTTGAAAAAAAACTGGTCAATGAGAAAGAATTACAAAAAGGCCCTGTAGTGCATGTTTAGGATCTATTTTGTGGCTACATTTCTGTATGGTAGTTACAATAGGTAGAGTATAAATGGAACATCTGGTGACACATGGTAATGTAATGTGACCGGCTTTGTATGCAAGAAGTCAACTAGATCCTCTTTTAAGAAAGTGGTGGTCTGACTTGTTACACAACCAAGCAGGGTAAGTCTGGTTAACATTTAACCACCACTTTCATCCATTTTTCTATTTAATATCAAATTAAATATTTCATATTCTAAATGTTTTTTTTTTTTTAAATGAGTCACACAGCACACTGGATTCCTCTACCCTTAAATTACAACCACCTTCAAAACTGTTTCCGAACCCTATTTTTAGTATGTGTGTCAGAGTAATAATGACTTTTATTATACACCTTGTGTTCGACATGGTGTTCACAGAGTCTGACCCTGTTTACACATAGGAGCGATATCTAGTGACATCCTTTAGGGACAGTGTGTGACCTGAGAAGGACTAAACACCACATGGCATTCATTACATAATTTGTCATGACACAGGAGCCTTGACTTTTGGCATTGACCACTTTGTTCACCGAACGCTACCTTAAAAGGAATCAAACTGATATGAAGAAAGACAGTTCATTGTAAAACTCGATTTGTCATTTCAAAGCATCTCAAGCATTTCAAAGCAAGATTTTAGGGTCCGGGTGGCGTCTGCATCGTAAAACCAGAGCACCCATAAAATAAACGGTTGATGTTTAGGTGGCAAATGAGCTCGCTTCGTTACGATACAAATAAGTCATGTGCCTCCTAAAAATATGCAACATGACATAGTGCAAATCCTATAGCTATTTTTGCCCTGGCAAGTAGATTGTTTGCTTTGACAGTTAACATGGAAGCCTAACAGACACTCAATGACAGGCTCCTTGCTATTTTTGAATTTGTGATGACCTTTCAGTAATTAAAAAGGACAAAAGTATCTTAAAAAAAAGGTTATAGAAGCCATTAAGTGTAAAAAGACGAAACTAAGTTAGATGGAATAGAGTTATTCTTTAAGATTTCAATAAAACTAAATATTTGCTGTGAAGATGTTCAACTGACTGTATCTTCTCTAAATGAGCACATTTGATGCGATTACCAATAGTCTTGAATATAATCATAATAATAATAATAATGAGTGCAAAAACTGTGACGGACACAGTGATCATAAATACACGTGGAATAGGCCAATAAAGCCTATTGAATTAAATTGGTTGCAGACATGCTTGTGTACTGCAAACATATCAACACCTCGGTAAATAATACTTAAGAGGAATTGTTCAACAGTTGTATGAAAATATAAATACCACTTGCATATTTGTATGGCAACTATGAAGCAGTAGCCAGCAGTCGCTTAGCCTTAGACAAAGACCGGGGAAATATATATATAAAATGTTCCTTTTTTCTATCAGCAAACAAATGCTAAGGAGTTGAAATTACCTCAACCATCTTTATACAGTCATTTACCATATTTAGCCCTCCACCTAACACTATCCAATTTAGAAATGAGTCAGGCAAGTTATTCATTGAATTTGAAGAAGGGAATTTTATGTCTAATCACGGTAATTAACTAATAAATAAATCAGACGATGCACAACTCATTTAATGATATCCCCACAGTTGTGGTCTCGACTGGTCTTAAAATGATGTCCTCTTAGTCTGAGACCTTCATGAAGTGGTCTTGAGACCGGTCTCCTGGTTGACACCCCTCTAGAGTGCTATAACAATGCAGTATATATACACGAGGGAAAGTAGGTCACACGGCCCAACTTACCTTAAAGGAACTATGCACTAGTGTTTCATCCAAATCAATGACCACACAGATCTTCCCTGCATCATTCGATTTCAGCCGTGGGAGCAGCGGCTTTGCTGGTACCTGAAGACAAACAGAGTGTGAAGATCTATCCCCAATTAAAAAGCTTCGTTCAGCTTTCAAGCCCACAATCTGAGCAGCAGCTACAAGAAATTACCATCTCAATTTGTCGAGTAGGACTTACAGCTCATTGTGTGTTTCTTGTCCCTTAAGAGACTGAATTGTGTTGTGGTGTTTGTGTGAGGGGGGTTACAGGAAACTTTGGATGCTACAGCTGCTGCCACACTGATGGAGCATGTAAATATCACACCGTGGCTCGTCCTTCAGCGGGTGGTCACAGATCGGTGTTTGTTATTGTGATTCGGATGCTAAAAACAAGCTGGCATGACCGAACAGGCTGCCTGTAACACTGATGCGTGTTTGTCTGTGCAGAGTGAACTGCCACGTGAGGATAATGGTGTTTGACACAGGCTGCCAAGCCGAGATCTCCTGTAACTTATTCACCGCCACAGGTGGCCGTACAGTCTTGATGATTTAAAAATAGACCGACAGTACAGACGACAGATTTGCCTCGATTGTGGGCATACATTTAAAAGGATGCCTTCACAGTTCTGAAAACCCAAATTTGATCTTCTTCAAGTGTATCGATCAATGTAATAATGTGTCCCTAATAATAACTAGAATAACTGCATCCTGATGAGGACTCTGTGCAGCTGAAATCTAGTTTCACATATATTTATGCAATGGTTGAAGACTTCGTCTATCTTTAACTTAAGTCAAATTAGAAATACCGCACTAAAACAATATTTCTTTTAAAAGTAGAAGCCTGACTTTCAAGATTTCACTTGAAGTAAAGGTACAAAAGCATTAACAGCAAAATGTACCTAAAGTATTAAAATAAAAGTACTTGTTGGGCAGAATGATCCTTTCAGAAAGTTAGAGAATACATTATTGGAATGTTATTACACATGTTTTAACGTGTTAGCACTCCAATACTTCACATTTATAGTGCAAAGTCGTATTATATACCTCCTCGATTGGTGGGACGCAGTACTCGCATTCGCAAGGCTCCGAGGATTCATCGTCACTCTGCTCCTCTTCTGAATCCGTGCCTTCTTCGGAGGCCTCGTGTCCCTCGGTCCTTCTGACCAGCGTTGGTATGTCCCTTCCCTCATTTTTCGTGAGTTGTGAGACAAAGCTGTGAATAATATCTAAAGTAGGATTTATTCCTCTTGACGTTTCACTGAATCCACTGTCATCGTCTGATTCGGGAGCTAGTTCTTCGGTTGCTTTTTCCACAGCAAAGCGGTCGGCTAAATTATCGCTCAGTTCGATAACTTCAGTAATTCCAAAGCGGACTGCTTTGCACTCCTCTGGGCAGACCCCGTGTGCTTGTAACTCGGCGTCTTTCGGGGATGAAAGAGCATCTCCTCCATTCCTTGAAGCATCCCCGTGGATTACCTCATCGTATAATGTTCCTTCCATAATAAATTCATTCAGGGCTTGTTTAGCAGATGACTGGATGCTTTTTATCTGATATGCATAGTACTCCTCAACACCTGACTCGCACGTCTCTCCATTTTCCTCATGATCTACAAGTGACCAATACGGTTCCAGTTCTGAACATGCGTTAAATGCTTGGTCTTCAGGCTCAGGGGCAGTTGTCTGCAAATGACCAACGGTAGAGGTATTGCCCCCAAAAGATGCATAGTGCTGAGCGGCAAAGGCTTCATCTTCATAAGCATCCCCTTCAACAGAGATGTCCTTTGCACATGGCGCACTCATACTTTCCTCATTACCAGAGGACAGGCAGACCTCAGCTTCTTCTTCATTACCGATTTCAGAAACATGGCCGTCAAACACAGGGTCCTCATCTTCCTCCGTCTGTAATTCGGATTCAGTTTCTTCAACTTCATCCCCTGCTAGACTTGATTCTGATTCTACAATCCAGTCTTCAGGTTGTTCCTCCGACTCGCAAGAACCAAAAGAGGCATCACCTCTCTGACTTGCATCTTCCTCATAAGCATCTTCCTCGTAAGCATCTTCCACGTAAGTATCTTCCTCATAAGTATCTTCCTCATAAGTATCTTCCTCATAAGTATCTTCCTCATAAGTATCTTCACACGCTTCTTCCAGAGCGTCGAAACACGTATCTGGTTCCTGAACATTAATTTCCTCATTGATTGATTCAAATTCAAGTCTCTGTGCCTCAGATTGAACTTCTTCAAGGTGTAGGCGGTCATGGATATCTCCCCCGTCGAAGCAGGAGATGTAACGTTGCTTTTGTGCAAATGCGCGGCCGTAATAGTCGCCGCTGTCGAATAGATAAAAAAAATCCTCGACAACAGCATCGACGGTGGGCGTTTCACCCTCATCACTTGCGTTGGTATTGCTTTGCTGCGTTTCTTCATCATCTTCAAAAGATTCCCACTGCGTCTGCTCATCACTTGAATCCTCCTGAGCTCCTTTCTCGGATTCCCCGGATGAATCAGAGCATTGGTCTGAAGGAATGCTGCCATCAGGACAAGTCTTAAAGGATTTGGTTTCAACAGAAGAGCAATCTGAGGAACCGTCTTCTTCGGCCCCAACCACAGAACACTGCTCTTTGTCATACTCTTGGCTCGCGTCAGAGTAACCCGTTCCACCCATTTCACAATCATCAGTGGACATGTTCAACGTGGAGGCTTGCGCTGAGTTTTCGTCAGCGAGCTGGTGCGTCTCACAGCATTCACTTGCCAAGGGGACATCTTCAAAATAGACGCGAATGGGTCGGTCGAAATGTGAGGAATTCACGTCCTCTAATAATACGCAGGACTCGTCATCAATATGCTCGGTATCATTTTGTTCGTCCTCTCCTTCAGATGGACAGCTCTCTTCACCGTCATCATTGGCGCATTCATCATACTCACAAAGTTCTGTGCCACAATCCAATAAGTCCACCGAGTCGGAGATGTTAGGCGTGAAACCGGTAATTTCACGTTGTTCAGAGTCCTCGGTTGATGTGTCTGGCTCAGAGCCAGAGCACTCATACCGCTGATCAGAGCTTTCGTATTGTTGCAGTAACCCAACGCGGTCCGTGCATCTAGGTATGAAATCAGACATTTCACACTGACCGAAACCATCAAAGTTCACCGCCACTAAAGCTGGCTTAAAGTCAAAAGACTCAAACTGTTGATTAGAGGGCTGACATTGCTGAAATAACCGGAGGTGTCCCGCACAGCGTTCACAGCAAGAACTACATTTGGAGGCTACGCTATGATTAGCGCAGTGCTCAGAAGAGTCGCAAGGTTTGAAGTACACACAGTGTTGAGCACATTCTTCAAATGCTTGACTTAACCCCGAAGTCTCACACTGATCGAGGATCTGGTGAGATTGAAAAAATCTGTTACTTTCTGGATATTGCTCAAAGCTCTCACAGTGTCCATTGCAATATGTGCACGATTCAGTCTCGTCTCTACTCATGTTGCAAAGATCCAGACAAAGAATAGAAGGGTCCATGTCTCTGCTGACAACAGTCTGCTCCGTATATTCCACAAGGACTTGCATGCCAAGTTCGGCACTTCCCTTTGAAGAGCTGGTTAAATCCGCAGCTTCTGTTAAACTGGGAACCTGGCGTTGTTCAGCAAGCATGGCCTCAGTAGACGGCTCACCTTCCCCGGAGACTTTACTCTGCTCGGAGTTTACCAAATGCATCAGGAAAAGGATTCCTAAGTCTGGATTCTGTTTGCTCAAAGTTGTTACTCCACGCATTGGATCCGGATCATGCAGAGTCAGAGTCCAAATGACTGGCAGGTAACTGGAGGGCCCATTCAGAGTACACAGCTGGTGGGGGGGGGGGGGGGGGAGAGTCAGACCAGAGGCCCCAGGGAGAGTAACAGCAACAGGAGCAGCATGTGTGTTGATGTGACACAACCAAAAACCGAGCATAGCACTTGACTCGCCCCCCCCCCCCCCCCTGTGCTAGAGACCAAGCTATTTATTTTGGGTACTTGGAAAGACGTGACAAATAACTTCTGGAATATCAAATCTCAATAAAGAGGCTGAAGTAAGGCATACATCTGAAACAGACACCTGAGAACGTCTTGACCACTTGATCTGCAGACCATAACGGTAAAAAGTCAGAATGTCTTCCGAGAATATGCTCAGTGAAACCACAGGGGGAATTGTCAATTGTCAAACTGTAAAGGTAATGTGACAGTGGTCAATCATGATAGTCTCTGCATACGTTATTGCAGGAAAGGTTTAGAGACGAAGACCAAATGCTCTGAAGCATCCTGATGATTAGTGTGGTGTACCTTGCTTGTGGCACATCTCCAGTACCGTTTTATTCTGTGTGGTGATCTTCCAGTCAGACCTCTGTAATATTTACACCATTTCCACCCATCACAAGGAACAGTGAGCGGTGAACTTACTTTTGACAGACTTCCATTTTCCTCGACCAAGAGGGGGGCATTGTTTTTTAGGGGAGGCGGCTCCGATTCCTTGCTACAAAGACAGCAGAAGAGACTGCGGAGAAGGCCTCTGCTGCGAGGCTTCTTGGACGGGGAAACGTCGTTGGCACCTGGAACAGAGGAGATGATCTTACTGCACCAACATGACAAGGATGCATAGATCCCACGAAAGTGGAACTGATTCGGGTTATTCTTCAGCTACAGTCAAACTGCTCATCAACATGCTCTCTGGATTTCATTCATTATTCAACCGTATTGTTCTTTAATTGTGTTATTCCGGTTTTATTTCATCAGTGACTTCAGAAATAGTATCCGGAGTGTTTCAGGCACATCTGGTCCGGACACGCAGCACTGCTGATTCAGTAAATGTGATCTGTGCATCCCTCTGGCTGGTCTGTCAGCGGGACCCCCCCCTGCTGCTGTGCACTCTGTCATGTTGTGTACTGCTGGACTATGGTTATTTTAGTTGTGCAGCAAAAGATTAAATGACATTGCATAACAAAAAGTGTAAGTGTACATTTCGGCCCCAAAAATAGTCAGGCGGAGACATCCTGGACACATTTCATTTCCAGTGTTGAATTTGCTTGAATAATCAGAATGACTAACATTGAACAGATGTATGTATACATAGGCAACAGGTTATTTACTGCATTGGCTGTTAAGTACCGTACTTATGTTTCTTATCACTGTGATAGTGAATCTAAATTTAAAAAATCTGATGTTTTAACTGTCATCATTTTTGCTTGATTATAATACATATCACAGAATGACACTAAGAATGCCTTACAGTAATAAATGTACTCTATACTGTTACATGTGTTATAACAAGGGTCAGCAGGGGAGGTACTCCTTACAGATAAATGCAGAATTAAAACTAACACGGCGCTAAATCAAATTACAAGCTGTTATCAAAGTTCCTCTCTTTTACAAATCTTACAAAGGGGAATGTCGACAACATTAAGAATTCCAATGTTGTTTCCATGGCCGAGGAAAGTTAAATGAACATGAGCTACCCTCTCTCACAGCCAGAAACCAGAGAAGAAAGTCTCAAACTTGGGAATGTTATCAAGTATTAAGTCTGGACCATATCTACTCCAAAGACGATGAATGGGAGACGGATTTTCTGGAGCCACAGAATGTTTTATTTTTTATACCCAAATGAGCTTTACTTTATTGTTGTGTTCTCGGTTCTGAAACAGAAAACCTACCTTTATACTAAACATTCCCCTGGGTGCTTTCTGTGTCATCCATAACATCTTTCCCCAATTCATTACCTATGGAGCAGTTCCACACTATATCATTTGAAGACATCACAGATTTGAGTTTTGAGTCCAGTTTTTGGATTTGGGAGAGAGTTGTTCATGTCTAATATCAGTGGACTGTTTTGGAAATGCACGTAGTTCCCCTTTAATGAACATGGTTTGAGCTTGAATCTTGGGAAGCAAAAACATCTCATCAACTGGTGTCAGAGCGATGAGTTTTCAAAAAAAGATGACGAATTAGCCGAGCCTCGATGAGCAGTCAGAGCTGTCAGCTAAGGCATTAGCACGGCGCTCAGATCAGACTCAGTACGAGGTACATCATGGAGCTGTCAACTTGCTTTTGGTGCTGATATGAAATGATTGCAAAGTAGGACAGACGGGCAACGGTTAGCTTCTGGAGCGGACAACAAATGGAGTGTTGCTCTGGTGACTGCCGGAAATGACCGAAACACGTCCTGTAACATGGGAACATTGCAAATCAGAAATAAATTATTAAAAAGGAAGCATTGTAGTCGTTCTCAACTTGCTCCGAATGTATTTAAAAAAAGATATTGTACATTAGAAGTGTCCTCAGTATTATTTTTCATAACGCCAGCTATTTTCATGACTACATATATTATATTCATTATAATAATCCCATAACAGTAAAAGGTAACAAGCGGCCAATTTAAATACAAACCCTGAAAACACACATGAAATATGTACAAAATGACTCAAAAGTTATTGTAATATATGACAAATATCTATATTTATTTATCCATCTATACAGCCTTTATAACAACCTAACAACCTTTGTATTCGGCCCGGCTTAATCCCCTAACAAGTGTGACCTACTTTTAGGCGTTCTTCACGATGACCATGTTGACTACTTCATTCAACTGGGGCTGACAGTGGACGAGCTGTCATAATGGGCCCCGGGCATGCTCGTCGGGACATTCCTCTCTCGGGCCCCGAGGCGAGAGGCCTGCGCGTGAACACGTGTGAAGGGACCGGGCAGGTGAAGCTTGTAGCGTTACAAAACATCACGCTGCATTACGCTCTTCTGATATTACACATCGGAGTGCCTAAAATAGCCCGCCGGAGCAGCTGCCGACAGTGGTTAATGATATTCTATGCACAAATACAGTATGTAGTGTCGCACACTCGCAGTAAAAAAAACTGTCCCAAAGAAAACCTTGCAGTGTCAAATACATGTCTTCACTATGCATTTACGCTGCACATAAATGATCCAGGGCGTGCGTATGGAGTGAACCACGTTAAACCGCTGACACCGTATACGCTACACTGCAACATTGTGTCAGTCCCCGAGCTTCTTAATGATCACGTCTACATTGCAAATGTCAAGATGAACAGAAACAGGCTGCACAGATGGCACTGGCTCCTGACAGAATGAGCTCGGGTCTAAAATAAGGACGGGTCACAAAGTACAAACCACAGTCACACTGGTTTCAGTTACATTTACAGCATGGGATTAAAGAGAGATAATGCAGAGGTTGATCAGGGAAACAATACAAGTAATGGGAGCACAACCATTTCATATCTTTGCATGTGAACCAAGAGATGGTAAATAAACAACTATTAGCAAGTGGTCAGAGAAGTGCCACGCTTCAGTGGTGAAAGTTCAAAATGTTTAACCTTTTTTTTTTAATTAATCAGGAAAAGCGTCAACTTTCGGAGTAAGTGTTGATTAGCAAACAAGGGTGAGCCGTTTGAAACTAGGGGTGGGAATCGCCAGAGATCTCGCGATACGATATTAACGCGATACTTGGGTCACGATACGATATTATCACGATACTTCGACATATCACGATACTGCGATATATCACGATACTGCGATATTCTGAGTATTGTGATAACATAAGGCTTATATTGCGATTTATTACTTTTTTCAACTTCAAATGATGTCCCCAAAGGAAAACTGTGTCAACATGTTTTATCTAATAAGATAAAGTTTTCAGTCTGTTCAGCAAAATAGGATTGTCAAGCAGACAGACAATGTCATAAATGTTGCATGAACCTGACAAACTGAACTGTTTGTATTACTACATAGTCCAATTTAACTAAATCCCATAACAGTGGGATTTACAACTCAACAAAACAACTCAGCACCATCTAGTGGACTGAAAAAGCAATTGATTTGATTTTTCCAAAAGAAATATTTTTTCTTTTCTTTTATAGTTTATAAAATAAAAAAATCGATACTTGGCGTCCATGTATCGATATAATATCGCCACGCAAAATTTCGCGATACTATGCTGTATCGATTTTTCCCCCACCCCTATTCGAAACTGCTGAAAGCAGGAACCACTAGCTCGGCCTACCTGATATTCTCTTTATCTTGTAATTTAATCCTCTCTTATGGGCCTATAGTTGCAGTACATTGTATCAGTTTATCAGTTATTATTTATTTCCCAATCAGCTTGCAGAATAACAAAAGCAAGCAGTTGTACGGCCATCGTGTCAGTGCTGTACAGAGCTTGAGCTGACTGCACCTCTTATACAACAAGACTAAGACACTACAGCCACGCTAGCGGCTCTGTTAGGCCGTACTGTGTCTGTATGCACAGCACAAGCTACATGCTAATGTGAGCATGCGAACACAAACGCAATCCCAACGTTAACATGCTGTCGGCTGAGTCTCAGGTGACTGAGTGGGTCGTCCATTAATCGGATGATGGGGCGATTTGATCCCCTCTTAGTTTAGTAGTGAGCACTAAACATGAAGGATCATCATTAGGTTTCACATACCAGTATTTGGTCAGAAACCAAAGTTTTGGGGATTTCTTTTTTTTTTCCTGACGATCACACAACTAAGTTAAGGGATCTCAAATGTTGTTATGCGACATGATCGCGAGGACCAAATTTCCTGCCAATTCCTCCAACAGTTGAGTTATTTCAGTCCGGGCCGAAAGAACAACACTGCCTTCCCGAGGGCCCCGCCACCAGCGTGGCTAAAAATAATACAGCGAGAGCTCGACATGGGTGTGCCCGGTTCCTCAACACAATGGGATGCATTGAGTTTATGAAACTGATATGAAATCTTACGGATATCATTTATACAGAAATCTCACAGATCATCAAACGGGCTCACGTGATGCATACAGAAGACAGTATTGCGTCACGTCGAGCCATGTCAGTGGCTCATTTTGCTCTGACACGGTGTCACGCGGTTCGCAGCATGTGCAGCACACAGTTTCTTCCTCCGAGCGGCCGTCCATGTTGCAGGGTTGGGTCCTGATCTGCAGGTGGGTCGTCACCGCGGCGTGCTGGACCAGAGATGACACTCGGCTGGTATTTAAGAGCTATACGGCAGCGATCATAGACCAGAGCAGATTTGTATTTCCCCATTTATAATGAATCCCATTAATGTCATTGTAGCTGGATCCATTAGCTGCACTCATTTGCTCGGGCCCGGGTGTATAATTAGGAAGCTGATATTGGTAAGAAGAAGCGAAGTGTACGGCAGCATTCCTCACACCTCTCAGACGCTGATAATGAGGTTACGGCATATCCCGAGGGGGCAACAAAAGACGTCGCGCCACATCGGCGTGTTCCAGCACACTTAGCTGAAAGCAGGCTTATCTGCACCCCCACCCCAAACCCCACAAGGTATGCTGCCTCTGCACATGGCTGCCTTCTATTCCCATCCAGAGACAGACAAGAATGAGGCCTCCCGCGGTCACCTATCTGCCACTTGTGACACCGGATATTCTGTCACAATCTGACAAACTCCCTTCACACTCCAGCAGAGCAAGCGGTACGGCGAGCCGGGTCAGGCCAGCTCATGTTTTGAACATTCTTGCGTCTGAAAATCTTCATTCTCATGTCCCAAGAAAAACACAAATACTGTATTTACTCCAGCTGACATTGCTGTGCTGCCTTCAGTGAACAGGAAATAAAAATATTCTAAACTACGCAGTACTAACCGTGTAATCATGGCCATAAAACGGCACACTAGAAATTGCCACCAAACAGAATTAAACTAGAGGGTCCTGAAGGGAATGATACTGTGATGAGTCTTTGGCTACGGCTACTTGTGAAACTACAGAAGGGCTGAAGACAGCCCCCCCCCCCCCCTTTTCCTTATGTCTCATGGCGCCTTGTCAGCAGCCATGTCTTCGGACTCCTGACCTCTTGGCCAGGAGGAAGTAATGCGAGAGCCGGCTGAGAGTGGCTCGGGCTCGTAAACTGGACAGTGCTGCCATCTTCTGACTGGACACACACACACACGTGGCGGTAACTGCTGAAACACTGCACATTGAAGCACAAAAACCGGCTGCATTTACTTCCCCTACATGCCGCAGACCGTTTAATACGGTTCGGATGTTAAACTAATTCATTCATTCAGCGTCATGCATCACTTCATTTAGATTCTATTGATCTCATCTGACTTCATCTTCTTTCATTCAAGCACCATCGGAGTCACGGACATGGTTCGACATCCAGACACTTTTAACTTGAGACAAGACTATTTGGACCACAAAAGGACTATTAAGAGCTTTTAAAAAGTTAAAAAACAATGACCACAAATACTGGGCAATGCCCAGCATAATAAGCATTTACTTGATGCTGAGAAAAACAGCAACACCTTCAAAGCCCCGTGAAGGAATGTTTCTTGTTTCAAAGTCACACCTGGGAAGAGACACAAACATCTTTCAGCACTTCACTATGTGCTCATCGTTATCCTTAGCAGCGCCACACGGGGGATTTATGTGACAGTTCGGTGACCCCGTATTGCTCATGAAATTCATACGTTTCAGACTCTAATTTGAAGTTCTGTGTTCTTTGCATTTAAAAGCTTGATCTTTTGAGGTTACCAACATCAAAACTAAAGAATGGAACAGAGACAACATCCTAAAATGACACTGGTTTTTTTTCATTGGTGTCAATCCTAAATGGGGATCCTACCTCATGAAGCCAAACACTGCTCCCAGACGTGGTGTACGATGGGGATGAGATGAACGCTTTCCTTGATACAGCTAGAACTGATTAATCTTGTGTGGGAACACTTCAAAATGTCACATTCAAATCATTGTTAATTTAGCATGATGATATTGAATGACTTGATTTCCACCACCTTGGTTTCTCCTGACCCCTGAGAGCACAGATCCATTTCAAGTGGAAGTATTAACTTAGTAGAATTGTCCCTCTGTGGGAATGACTGTTTTGTACTTGTGAGCTCTTAAATTGAGACATGTGTCATAAATTCAGGGAGCACCTGTTAGCCCTGAACTACTGATAAGAACTACTAGATCATAAGGAGTGCCACACTTATGAGTTATGGCCATGCTTTCTAGTCCCTCATATTCATAATACATGTGGCCTAGGTAATGTACATTTTAGCATTATTATGAGTTCATATTGTTAAAAAAATACCTTCTTGATAAGATACACTGGAGCAGATCAACATCAGTCCAAAACAATAACAGTGAACTGTCAAAGTGACCACGCCCCCTTTGATAGGACCTATTATTTCGGATGTTTTGCGCGCACTCTGCATTTAACACAACACTCTGACAGCTCAGTGACTTTTTTGGTTGGTTTTGTACCACACATAGTCGTGTACATCTAAATTAGTGTCCAATATGTGCGTTTAAAGCTCCTTAACGGCTGCCAGTGGCTTCGGCCTACCCAGAAGGCAACCTGTTTCAAACTCACTCAAAGCTGGATCAAAACGTTTAAAACAATGCCGTTCAAGGACTTTATAGTTATTTTTCCCCCCGGTGCGAGAAGACACTGTCAGAGCTCGTTCACGTGCACCACTTGTTAACATTTGCGACACCGTGGCGTCCTAAAAAGATACCACCGCTCGTCTCGTGCCTCGCTGACATGGTCAGGCGCAGCAGAAAAAGTGCTGTAAACTTTTAGACAAACTCACCGTCCTCACGATAAGTCGCATTTTCCTCCTCGTCTCTGGTTACTTGCGTGATTATCGACGGAGAATGGTCCATTAGATCCGTCACTCAAAGACAGGGACGTTATTCCTGTATATACAAATGAGTTCGAGGTGTTGTGGCAGAAAAAAAAAAAAAAAAGTATTTATATTTTGCCACTCCCTGTCTGCAAACGCGCATACTGAGCGTAAAACTGAAGAAACTCGGCAAACAGCAGACACGCGTGCAAAGCGTAACGGAGAAAACTGCTCTAAAATGCAAAAAGTTAAAAGCGTCTAAAATGAGTTATTTCTAAAAGTTGTTACGTTGAATACGTTCATCTATTTGGTCATGCAAACATGGAACTTGACGGTTTCAAGGAAGCCCCATTCTTAAAGCCACAATGCAGGACGCGAGGCTCTCCACTGAATATCACCGCACGTGTGTCGGAGTTGCTCGTTTAATTGGGGGAAATGTTGTAGGGACATTTTAGTACGTTTCTGATGTTTTATTTTTGCGTTATTTTGAGTGTAAATGTGCCGAATAAAAGTGATGCAACATGTATAAAATCGATATTTTTCACAATTTCCATGTGGATAATGAAATAGTTTTTGTTTTCTGACGTCAAAGTGAGACGTTTCTTGCGCGTCTTATTTTTCAACTTTGTTTCAAGCACAGCTTCGTCGTTGGACGGGGGCAGCCTTGAAACCGACCGAGAGAAGAGGAAGTTACGGACTGTCTTTAAAGTGCCCACACCTTCGCTCACTCTCTCTCCCTTTTGAAAAACCTCCAGCAAGACTCCTCCCCCATGTAAACGAGGGCGTTTATTTACGGTTTTTTAAAACCTCTGCAACTGTACTATACTTAAGCTGAAAATGGAACTCCTTGCTGTGACTTTCCGCCTGTTTTACTGCATTCGAATCAAATAACAATCACCACACACAGCTGAGTGGAAAAGACAGTGTAGCTGTAATTCCTCTGATCACAGCTAGATGCTGCTGGCAGCATAAAAACAAATCTCTGACTGCACGCAGTTCAATTCCATTCATGTCCACATACACTATATATTTTAAGTAACCCTCTCATCTTAATGTTAAATGTCAAGATGGCTGATAGGTTTTGTATTTGTTATTGTGGTAAAATGCGGTCTTTTTCATGATAAATCATAATAAATACTTGTCATCGATAATGAACAAATACATAAAAATAAAAACTCCAAAAAGCTGTTAGCAAAAAAGTCTTTACTTTTTCTCATGGTCATGACTGAATGTACAGCTTGGAACACATTAGTGATACAGTATATTGTCCATTGGATTGCACTATAAGAGAAAACAGAAGCTCGTCGCATCAGCACCGGTGTATAGTGGAGAGGTTCCATCAGAGGATGTCGACGCAAGCGAAGGACTGGTCTGTGCCCAGGCTGTTCTCAGCAAACACCTCATACCTGCCAGCATCAGACAACTTTGCGTTTTTGATGGTCAAGATCGTGTCAGTGTCTCCGGTGTCGAAGAACACCCTGAAAGACAGTCATAGTCCCTTTATTAGCGCTATTTGATTTCCCTAGAATTAGATTCACATCTCTTCATTTGCATACAGTTATTGAATAACGTTTGTAAATGTGGCATTCACAAAACAAATGCAGATTATACATGTACACGCATCGTGAAAAAGCATGGTAAACACATATGTATACATTATTCCTGCTTATTGGGTTTCTAAAAGAGCCGACCTGTCATCTTCATCGATGTCATCTCCGTCTTTGAGCCAGGCAACATCTGGAGGAGGCTCCCTGCGTATTTCAGCCTTGAGCACCACCGTTGTCCCCCTCTTGGCCTTCATGTTGTCTGGGCCTTTATAGCAACCTTAGCAGAGACTGGGAAAGCATGATGCAAATACTCCGTCAGCCACATGACTTGTGGATGATCACAAGTGCTAGAATTTGGATGTTGCCTGAAAGATAAAGTTGTACAAAAGTCACTAGTAATCACTGTTTAATCTGTTTGATTAAATTCTGATTCCTCCAACCGTGTCAAACGAACAAAACTTAGATTCACACCCCACCGTAAAGTAGCCTACAGAAACAACAAAAGCCTGCTAACGCTAACTACTAGAATACAGGCCGATCCACATGTCTGTCCGAATGGATTTTTGATGGAGACCGTGTATTTCTCCCCAGATCAGCCTGCACTCAGTCTCGAACCACGAGCGCCACAAAATATGGGTCTTCGAAAACGTAGCGGTATTTGGGGCCGTCCTTCAGCTGTTTGCCGTCCTTGCACCAGACGATGAAAGGGTCTGGGAAAGCGCTGACAGGAATGCGGGAATCACTTTGCGTGCTTTTTTCCCCGCCAAAACGGGGTCAGTATGCTTCAAACCAAGCACGTGCAAAGTATCGTACGAACAAGAACAGACAGGTGAGGGGGGGTGACCGACGATCCCTTTGCTTGAAGCATACTGACTGCTTTAACCAATAATGCCAGCAGACGTGGGATTGTTTCGGATGGCGGCCTCCTGGACCTGAGGATTGTTGATGTTCAGAGTGCACCCAGGTGGGGGTGCAGCCTTCGCCCTGGACATCTGCAGGGATCCGAGCAGGTTAGCACGAGAAGGAACTTGTTGAGGTCATTAAAAAAAGCGTATTCGATTTCCAAATGGCCTTTTTCACGGAAGACATGACTAATGACATTAACGACGGCTCCGTTCTGTTCAAGTGTCCCATTCACCACAGCAGGACCCTGAAACTGAGGCAGATAAATGGCATTCATCCCTCATTAATTGTATTATTTACACCCGAGCTCGTTCTACTGCAACATGTTAAAAACTATTCTGTGAAAAGGGCCTTTATACTCTGGAGAAGAGGCGCTCTTTACAAAATGAAATAATGTGCATTACCTTGCCAAGCATTACTTATTTTTTTACAACCTTGTGTCAATTTTTCTTACCTCTGGAAGCTGCACTCTATACTTCAGATCCACACCCGAGTCAGCAAACCTAAAAACACTTCACGCTTTATATGTAGAGGTCCACGAGGATCAAGGGGAACGACTCGTCGGCCCGACCGTTCCTTTTCCTTCTTTGGATTTTAGGAAACACTCGGCACGACAAGGCTGATTGAAGATGCGCAACAAATGTCGCAGAGGTACTTTGCCGTCCTTATAAAGCCTTCATGTCGAACGCTCCTGAGAATTTGGGAGCGGTTTAGTTTTGTGTGTGATTGAGCTGCGAGTCGTCCCATGGTGAGACTTAAATGTTGGTCGTCGGGGTCATGTGGAGGGAGAGGCCTCAACAAAAAGAGCATCATAAAATCGTGACCCGACTGTGGTCCTTTATTAGAGTGGAAACACTTTTCATGTCATCTCTTTTGTGTAAATCAGTCAAAATTTATCATTTCTAAAATATTGCAAATCCAACAGTAATTCAGAGCTCTGCTGACACTTTTCACACCTGGATTTCATCCCGCTGCACGAATAAATCGCGACACTGTATCCATATATATGTACGTGTCATATTTCCTTTATTCTTCATAGCCTTAACAGCTGTCATGCCATTTTCCATGCCAGGTTCAGAAAGTTCACAAAATAAAAAGCGGCAGCTGTAACAAACACAGTCACTCAATAAATAAACAAATTGCGTAACACACACAAAAGCAGTCACATTCATATAATCGCAAAATATAAGAACTTGTCATTCATTTCAACTTTTTTTTCTCTGTGGGTCTAATATCCATCACGAGGCACTGCAACACATTCCACAAAAATACGGCAAAGGATTTTTCATACGAAACGTGGAGCGGTCAACATCTTTTTCTTATTTCAAATCCCTGTTGGCTGCTTACAAACGGTTGTAGTTTCAGTTTATATGATTGAAGAACATAATATATTGCACAGACGTAGAGTCGAACACAACATTTGCATTCTCATGCTGATCTCGCATGTTTTCATTCAGGTTTAAAAACAACTCCCTCTGTGATTAACTACTCTGCATAGGAAGAGGACCGAGGCAAAAAAAGACAAAAGGGCAGTATTTATCTAGCAGTAGCATGAGAATATGTAGAACTAGTAAAACAGTTTCATAGAATTACCACCACTCGCTCTCAGTCAATACACAGATTAAAACAACTTGTGTTGCTGAATGTGTGACGCAGCTCGACGTGGTAAAAGTCCTCGATACTTCCTTTAAGATGAATCCAATCTGTCACAGAGATTACACTTTGTGTGTGAGGCGTGCAAATCCGTACTTGGTATCGACACACGTGACAGAAAAGTGATCAAAAACAAAAACTGCAAATGTTTCCCATGCTGGTCTTAAAACTGAATTTGCCCTCAAAAAAGCAAAGTGGTATGAAAGGAACACCACAATTTTTTATTCATACCTCTCTCTCTCTCTCTCTCTCTCTCTCCTCGCCCCATTTCCAGTCCCTGTTTCTAAAGCAGTCAAATAAAAGCAAAAATTATAATTGATCCATTTTTTTGCAAATCAACCAGGCGGGTATCGTCACATGTACAATCTCTTGATGAAGAACCAAGACTTGTTTTCTTTTTGTTAAGACATACCTCCTCATATCTCATATATAGAGCACGGAATAAGAGGAAATATTGAAATATTATTTTAATAAAGCGCTGTAGGGATTGTCTTAGGTTTATAACATTTCTGATTTCATGTGTTGTACGCTCTGCAGGCACTACTATATTGCGTGTGTATTGAATTTATGTGTTGATCACTGTGTGCTTGTAAGCTTGTATGGGCTGGAAACCAAAAAGTTGCATGATGCTTCATTAAGAGAATCCATTTATAATAATTTACAATTGAATTATAACTAATTCAAATCTTAACTTTATTTATAAAATGTCCGGTCATTTAAAGACTGTAATTTATATATTAAAAAACAAACAAATGAAACTTTCTTTTTCAAAGCAATAGCTGTTAGCAGTTGACAATTACAGCTAAAATAAGACCAAATGCTCTAAACAATGTATTAATAAACAATCTTCAATGAGTGGGAGAGGCTATTTTTTTATGCCGACTCATGCTAACAGGTTAAGGGCACATGGAGGCACCCCAGTATCACCAGTGGGTTTCTAACGTGATTCAGTGTTCTAAGAACACGCGGACTCACTTGACTCGGCAAACGTCTTTTTAGTCAACTCAGAGATGAGAGCCAGTGGATCCATCACACTGGGCTGAGTGGAAGCTGAACTGGAAGCCAATGTGCTGGCTGTTAGCTTACTGGTGGTGAAGGAGCGAGTGCCTGCCAACCACCAATCACAGTGACCGTCCTGCGTGGAGCCACTGGTGCTGTGCACATCGTCATGTGGAGCAGAAATGGTGATCTAATAACAAATTCCAAAACAAAATTGTGATTTTGAGAATGCGCGGATCATTACTCGTCATTACTATGTTAAGTAACGTTGGGGAGGAAATTTGTGATAATTGTAAGAGTCCTCTTCTATTAGCCCTTGTAGAGAATCCTCCGATGTCTCCCCCGAACTCTATATTTAAAAAAAACTCAGAACAAAAAGAAGTAACTGGAACTGCTACAATCTTGACAATCATTGAAATGCTACAAAAACTCTGGTACTGTAGCACAAATAAGGTGGATTAAGGGTGTGGATCATCGTAAAATGAACATCTGGTCAGGACACATTTGAATATGAAACTACAGACGGATAAAGCAGAGGTGTTGCTGTGGAAAAGGCATCAATTGTTTCTGCCCTCCTTGTTTTAAAATTGTGCAGTACTCATCATTTTGGAATCTCGTGAATAAATGTTTTTGAACATCAAAACTCTACTACAGCAGTTTTAGGCCTTCCGTGGAGGGTTACTTCAGCGTATTAATAATGCATTCCCTCGAATCATTGGAGAGTTGACAGTAAGAAAGGAAGTACTTTATCCAAAAATGTATGCAGTTACAAACCTTGAGGTACTAACTTGAAGAGGACATCCTGCCTCGTATGAACAAGGTCCACCATGTAAAAAAATACTCAGGCTCTTGTAACTTTGTAAGAGTTCCCTTAAGTGTGAAATCATTCTTTTAGATTCACTTTAAGAACCACAAAAGAAAAATAAGTGACGTCTCCGTAGACTCCAGCCACTGCTGGTTTTTTGAGTGTGTGTGTTTTTTTGGTGTTTTTTTCACCCGACTACGTTCAACAACTCAAACCTGAAGGGACCACCCCACCTCACGGCCCAAAGTCTTGTCTCGCTCCGAGCCTGTTTTTTCACTGGGTGACAGGTGTGGGGGCTGAAGCTGGCACAGTTGGCGTGGCGGGGCTGGTGGGGGTTTGTGGCGAGCTCTGGTAGGACCGCAGGAGGACTTTGTGCTTGGTGGCCACCTCCTCTCGCCTGTGCTGCTGGTTGGCCAAGAATTCCTTGAGACGGGTAGTTGTAAAGGTGAGCGTCTGCCTGCGAAGGCGCATCAGGTAGGCATCTTGAAGCCAGGAGTTATTGAAGCAGTCCTTAATGGAGGGACGGGCCCTGTGGAAGACCAGATCATGAGGATGCAAATATGCAAAGATTTATATAGAGATTTAAAGAAGAGGAACTACAAAAAGGACTGGTGTTCAGCTTACCACGGGTAGCTACAGAGGATCTTTTTAAGAAACAGAGAGGCACTTTGGGACACATTCTGGTAGAGCTTAGAGAGGTCAAACTTTGCCGCCTGGATCCTGGCTTCCGTCTCCTGAGGATCATTTTCAATGAAAGGCGACTTGCCACTCAACCTGGAGAATCAGGGAGAAGTTTTGAAACTCACGAAACGGCGTGGATCCCTCAATCTACACAATCAAATCTAAGATCGTTCACCAAGTTAGTTGTGAATTAAATGACGATTACAAGAGTGACAAGATGTCCACACCATGTAACATTACATGGAAAAAGATCTGAAATGCAAAGTTTCCATCACAAGCCTCATTGTAAATTAAAGCACTTGTATATTTCTATTTAAAGAGGGCTTTCTTGTCTGATTCCCCCACTCTCATCGACAAATGGTCTGTGGAAATGAACAATTGTATTCCTCTTGAAAAAATTACATATAGTCTCATAAAAAAATATAATTTATTTTTGAAAATCTGGCAGCCTTATTTGGAGTACATGGGTATAACACTAACAGCACCATAGGACTGTAATTATTTAGAGCTCCGATTTACAATATAGTCATTGCATTCACCTTTGTGTTGTGTTACTTTATGCACCAACCTCTTTTATTCGTTTGGGTGGGGGGAATTATTTATTTATTTACTTTATTGACTTAATTTTATTTCATTTATTTGTGTTTAGTTTTTTTCTTAACTTGTGATGTAGTTGTTTGTAATGTTTAATGTTCTGTGTTCTATATGCTCTCTTGCATTGTTAAAATAAAATATCCAAAAAAAAAAAAGAAAAAAAAGAGGGCTTTCTTGGTGGAAGCTGTGAAATCGGTACTCACATGATGAAAGTCAGTACGCCCACGCTCCAGATGTCAGCTGGAGGACCCACAACATCCCCTTTCAACATCTCTGGAGCTGCAAGAAGAAGGGAAAAATGTACGGCTTTGATTACATTACACTGAACCTTAATTACATCCGCAAATAGTCTTTGTACCAAATAAACAATATGTAATTACTAAATGGTGTGTGTAGCCTTTTTTAATGTGTGAATGGATCAATTAAGTTTGTGTTTCCATAGCCAGTGCAGGCCCACTGACAACACGGATACAGATCTACTGTCATCACTATTGACGTGTACTGTTTATCCATCAATAATTTGTACTCAACCATCTATAAAAACAACAACAAAGAATAAGAGGTTTCATTCGTACTATTTTTGACTGAGATCTGTTTTGTAACATTGTGTGTTTTTCATTTAATTTACTCCCAAATAAATGATTACATAATGCACACTTGAAGGTGTCCCCTTAACTGCAGTGCTATTTATCGATCTAGCTCGTTCTGGTGTGAGTTGCCTACTTTTGTACAGTATAATGAGACTATATGGCAAAAAAATGTCATCTGGAAAACTGAAGTGACGTCTACTTCCAGAGATCATGACTCAAGATAATCCACAGACCTTGTTATGAGCAGTTTCATATAGGAACTATTTTTCTTTCAACCATAGTTCCTAAATTGAAGTGAAGGCAGACATCTCTACGGCCGACATACCAAAACAATCTAGATATATAAATATCTAGATGAGGTAAGAGGAACAGGTGATTTTGGGGTGCTCTGTTCCTTTAACATCATCAGTTACTCAGTACATAGAACACATTTATATTCGGTGACGTCTCTTAATGTTTAAATATGGTGTGTGATAATTTCATTGTGTGGGCAAATCAACTGAGTCATAATCTTTGTCCTCATGTCCCTCCTGCAACATAGATAATGCTCTAAATGAGACTTACTGAGTAAATGAAGTTTAAGTAACTGAATGACAAACCAACTGAATTATCAGGACAGGATTTGTATTGACCTGAGCCATCCAACACATGCAGTCATTGATTTTTGGCCACTTGAGGCCAGCGTAACAACCTGTAAACACACTGACTGATGTGGCCAACGCGTTTGCAAACAGTTGCTTCTATATTGAGTAGAGCAGCTTCACTTTGACATTCCCAGTGGTGCATGTAACACAGCCCCTTACACATATACTCCAGTGTTCCGATAGGAGGGCTGAACTGCTTGAGGAAGAGGGGGTTGTAAGTCTGAGCGCTGCCGAAGTCAATGATCTTGATGGCGTTCATGTAGGTGATGACGACGTTCTCTGGCTTGATGTCCAGGTGGAGGATGCGTCGGGTGTGGAGGTAGTCCAGACCCTGGAGGATCTGCACAATGTAGGTCACCACATCATCCTCTGAGTAACGGAACCTGGATCACGCCACAAAACAGCCTGTTAGAGGGCTCCAGGAGAGGATTTGTTTTTTAAGGCATTTATTACGGAACTTTTAAATAAACTCAGTATAAATAGGAAACCTACATCAGAGAAGTACAGCCGTTTGGCCTCACCTGTCTATGAGGCTGAAGAGAAGCTCCTTCCCACTGCAGTACTCGGAGATGAGCACCAGGTAGCGAGGGGTGACGTAAGCTTCATGCAGGGCCATGATCCTGTCGTGATGAAGGGACTTGAGGATGTCGTACTCCTGCAGCACCGTCTGCTTGCTGTCTGCCTCATATGGAACGATCTTAGCCATGAAGAGGTTGCCTGTGGCGTTTTCCCGGCACTCACGGATCACACCGAACCGACCCCTGTGTGACAAAGAATGAGTCAATGGCGACTTCTCCGAATGCTGTGTGTCCCACGGGCAAAAAGAGCACCGAGAGATTCATGTACAGCTCAGCTAAATCTGACACAGATGACATTTTTGGCTTGTGGTAAAAAACTCGAAAATAAAAGACATTCATAATGCATATTCAAACAGTTTAACTCTTTGGCCTTTCAAATGAACAAGTACAAATATTTAGGGGAAAAAATTAAAAAATAACTGTGAAAATACTCTACCACAAGTAAAAGTCTTGCATTTAAAACTTTAGACGGCATCTAGTGGTGAGATTATAGATTGCAACCGACTGAAACTTCTGATCCAAGAGGCTTGTAAGATAGTTCATTTTGCTTAATAATACGTTTGTCTCTGCCGTTACCTTGCTTTCTCATCCATGAAGGTGTAAGGCTTCTGTGGAACTCCCTGGCGCAGCGATCCCTCTCCGGGCTTTCCCAACGGCGTCCTGCGGCCCGAAGGTGTGGCCCGTCCTGACGGCGTGACCCGTCCGGTCGGGGTGACCCGTCCGGAGGGGGTGCTCCGGCTGTCCCCTACCTGCAGAAGTGGCGTCAAGCTCTGCACCACCACCACCACGGGCTGCAAGACAGCCACGGGTACTGAGACGGTCACAGGAGTGACTGTAATGGTGGTGGTTGTCGGGGTGGAACTCGATTGAGAAGGTGGAGTAGCCCGCGCGGTCGTAGCCGGCACGTACATCGGAACAGACGAAATAGGTTTACCGATGACAGGCGCGGGTGCTGGTGCGGGAGATGGGGATTTGTTGGTTATTTGAGGGACTGCATTTACAGGACTTTGAGGTTTGGGTGGGACAGGGGGGGGAGGCCCCAATTTGGTTTGGGGTTTGCCAACGCTGATGCTAATGGTGGTCTTGGCTTTGGCCGCCGTGACTTGGACAGCCGCGGCCGTGTGAACGGGAGCTTCTCCCGAGGGAGCTGTGCTAACGGGCGGAGTAACAGCGGGGTGGCTAACATCGACCTGCACAGTGGGTTTGACGGTTACTGCAGGAGCAGGGCTAGCCACAGGTGGAGCCGGAGCTGAAGTTGAGGGCGGGACAGGCGTTACCGTAGCGGATTTACTCGGAGCTGGTTTCATGGGAGGCACTTTCATGGACGACATCATCACCACAGGGACAGGAGGAGGAGTTGCAGGGACAGTCTTCACCACTACAATAGGAGTGGATTTAGCTGGTTCTAATGAGAGACACGGAGAGGGAGGACACGCCTCAAAGACTTGATCTGATATATGAAAATGGATAACGCATACAATGTGAAGATCTGCAACAAAGACTTCACTCTCAGCACATTGTCCAATGTGATTGAAATATTTGCAACGTGCATCTGTACATTTATTAGAATATAAATACATTGAAAGCAACTATTTGTATATTTCACAGCCTCATCTAAAATCAGCCCAAAGGTCTCACAGAGTTTCTTTGAGGTAATACATACCTGGAGCACTCAGGCACACTAGCTCTGACAGGTTGCTGTAGGGGCCCTGGCCAGCTTTATTGACACATGCCACCCTGAACCTGAAGGAGGCCCCTGCTGTCAGGCCAGCCACATTGTAATAGCAGTCTGCCACGCCTGTAGCCACGATCAACCAGTTGGTCTCACCTGGGGGAGTAAAAATATCGTTAATCCATGTGTCTAAGTTATTTAAGAGCCGGTTTATAGGACTATTACATAACACTTGTCATTATTCTATCTGAAACACCTTGTTTTGCTCTCTATAACCAAGTCTCATTCATCACGGTGTTGACGTATTGATGTTGTGAAATGGTGGTCCTGATGTGGCGAGGCTGCTATGCTGTATTTATGTTTCATGTTGTTAAATCTCATCTGCCGGAAACGAGTAGTTCACTACTTCACCTTCAACACTGTGTGCCATAGCCCACATGTTGCCATAGAAACCTTAAGATGGTTTGCAGTAATGATGTGGTCTCGTTGATTTGATTTTCATAAGAATGATATTGTGTATTAACTTGTTTGATGAGAGTCGGTGTGTTGCATGGTCATAGCTAATTTGGTAAAAAAAAAAAGATTCTTAATAAATCTTCCTGTTGCAACCCACAGCATACTATGGTTTGTACTTATTTATTATTGAAAGACTGACTTGTTGAATGAATGTGAATTTGTGTCACATTGAAGAGAAGATGACTTTTATTTTGAAGAGAGTTCTTAGATGTTCTTAATGCCTGGTACATACACATACCGATAACAACGTAGGTGCTAGTTTCACAATCTATTTTGAAGTGAAGCCTGGCCTCTCCGAGAAGCGTTTCCGACCTGATCACTTATAAACTCACGTTGGCGCTTCACTTCTTTTGCTCTCTACAGGCTCTTTCCCTGCTTCCCTCCAGGCACATCGATATATCGCGCAACCCAACCACCGATTCAAAAAGCATTTGTGGACATTTGACAATGGTCATCTGTCTAAAAAAAGTGAATAAAACATTGAATCATTGTTCGTGAACACTGACCCTCTGCTTTCCTCTCCAGAGAGTATGTGCAGGGGGCCATGGTATCTGAGGGCCTCCATACTACCAGGGCTGTGTTGTTGTACTTCTGAGGTATTTCAGGGGTCCCAGGACGATTAGGCAGAACTGTACAAACAAATATATATTAGTATTATATACATATCACTTTCCCTCCAGTTTCTTCCCTGGCTCTCTGTTGTCTATCCAGTAGACTAACAGTACATTACGGTAATCATTTATGTACAGTACAATATACGGACACTGTATATTGTTTAAAAGTCGACTAACACGGTTTACTGCTCCTCACAGATAGACGTAAAAGTGATGTATGTCTCAGTTCTTACGAGCAAGAGATATTGTGCAAGAGCTGGACACTGCGGCCAGGGGGCTTTTAGCAACACATTCATAGACCCCTGCATCCTTTTTGGTGCTTCGCATGATCATCAGTAGCTGCCGGCCATCAGGGCAGGCGATCATGTTCATCCTGGCATCAATCTCCATGGGCTTCTTATCTGAGGAAACACATGAAATGGTCTTTTATTGTGAGATATAACGATGAAGATTTAAGTTTATATTATTTATCGTGAATCAAAATGATGAGCGTTAACGTGAAGGTCGTTAAAGTTGCTCGAGTAATAAAGAACGTCATTTATTTATCTTATCTCCTGTCCTATTTGTTTGCACTGTATGCAACTTTTGTTGTCAGGGTAATTCGTGTTAGCATGTAGTGAGATGCAATGTAAGCATTCATTATGCCTCGGCACTCGTGCACCTAAGAATAATTATGTAAATTCTTGTAACTAGCAAGAGAAGTGATGCTGACCGTAACACTGCCGTATTTAAATTAGAGACCCTTACCTTTCATCCAGGTGATGTGTGGGTGGGGGCTGCCTGCTGGCAGACAGCTGAGTGTGACTGGATCCCCCTCCAGCAGGACGTGATCTCTCAGCTTGATGTGAAATACTGGAGCGAAATCTGGGAGAAAAGGACATTAGAAACACCATTATTAAAACCACGAACAACGTCTGGCCCAGGATCAGCTAGGAACCTTGTTGTTTTGTTTATTATCCCTCTTCATTTTTGAAGAGATATTTGTATAAGACAAACAAAGGCATCACATGTACATTTACAAACCAATCAAATGCTATGTGTTCACTGATGTTGCCCTACAATCTATGCGTTATGGTTTGGTATATCATGTGATATGTGATATGTAAGAAAGGTAACCTAAAGCAACAGTTTGACATTTTGATAAATCACTCTCATATCGATATGTAAATTATGAAGCTACAGCCAGAAGCCAGTGGAGAGACTGGATAAGGGGAAACAGCTAGCCTGGCTCTGTTTGTAAGGTAACAAGATGTGCAAACAAAGAAGGAAAACAAGGGTTAAAAACTACACCTCGTGGTTTTAGGGAGGAATCACTTCCTGATGTATCCTCTGGTTGCCTGGCCACTTCACAGTGATGAGAAAAACATCAGAGTTTCCACTCTTTCTGCTAAGCTAAGCTAACTGGCTGTTGGTTCTAGCTTTATATTTAATGACGGATACAAGAGTGGTCCTCTTATATAACTCTCGATAAAGTATATCTCCAAACCCTTGCTTTACGCTCTAATTACCATACCCTTGACACCATGCAATCCCATGTGCACTCTTATGTAACTTACCTGAAGCCAATCTGGAGTACTGGCGTGAACGTAGGGAACTATTTTCTCTGGAGATTGCCGTTGGTATGTCAGGCTGTGATACAGTCTTGTCTCGCCTCCCTCTGGTTAGGCCCCATCGATCCCAGCGGGATCTGCGCTCACCCTCCACAACTTTACAAGAATAAAACAATTGACACCATTAATAAACCATCATGCATTTAAGAAAGTGTAATTGATAATGCTCTGCAACCATGACTATACAGTATATATTTTTAAATAAAGGTCTATGCCATACATACCCTTTGATGTTTCTGACTTTAGGCTGGACATGGAGTCTATAGACTCTGATGAGGCACCATTACTGGCCTGAGATGCCAGCTGGTTCTGAGGAACACTTGGAACCTTCGTAGCACGGATCTCTGATGTCGCACGACGAAGCATGGAAAGAATGGGTGTCCTCTTGGTTTCCTTGTCCTCCGATGCTTTCCTTTCCTCTGAGTAGCTGCGGATTCTTGTGGAGATCCCAGCCACCGTTGATTCAATCTTTCTGCGCATTGCTAAGACCGGTGATTCATTCGGTTTCTTAAGCTCCTTTTCATCTTGTTCCACCAATGAATTACCTCCACCATCCATTTCCACTTCCTTCTTGTCCTGTGACCCTCTACGGCCGAGAGTCCAAGAAGGTCTATGTCTTGAACCAACGGTATCTTCTTCTTTGGTCGTTTCCTCCTTGCGCTCAGTTGACGAAGCTCTCTTCAGGCGCATAGAGAGCCTTCTCATAAATCCTTGGTCCTTTTGAGCTTCACGAAGATCCTGGACTGACTTCGACTTCTCCTCAAGTCTCCTTGGTGCCAATTCCAATGGCGCACCAATTGGCCCAGGTCTGTATATGTCTTCACCTGACTCTGTTGAGTCTGATGAAGCCACTTGGGATTTGTCCTCATTCTTTGACCGTGACAGAAATTTAAGACTTCTTGAGATGGAAGACTCACGTTTTTTGAAGCGGGCCTCAAAGACCTCTTCAGAGGTAATGTCCTCAAAGTCAACTCCTGCTGAGAGCTCTTGTTGGGATGAGGAATGTGTGGTAGTCCATGGTGGACTGGGTTCCTTTGTCATCATTTCTGGCGACGCTACCCTGGAGTACACAGCAGGGTGCTCATTGGTTGACGTGGTAGCTGGCTTTGGTGGACCAGGTAAAGCAGAGGACATGCTGGCAAGTGGAGATGTGGGCGCAAATGTTTCAGTTAACACTGAGGGATTCGAGTTGGCCGGAGCAACAACGGGTGTAGAGAGGCCTAAAGCTTTGTCATTGAGAGGCTGAACTGAAGGGACCATGATGGTCTGCATAATACTTGCATATGCTGAAGTCCTTCCATCTGGAAGAACAACCTTAGCAGGAAGCGAGGGTGTCACATAAGTTGACACAACATTTGCTGATGGGCGGGAATATTCTTGTGTTGGTCTCACCATGGCTGAGTTCGTGGTTATGATCATATCATAAGATTTAGCAGGCATTGCTACTTCTTTTTCTGCACATTTTTCAGAAACGTCAACATGTCCTTCAGCATTTGATTCAGCATCACTGACTATTCTTTCCTCTTCTTCTTCTTTCATAATCTGTTCTTTTTCTTCTTTCTCATTTCCTCCTTCGTCTTCCTCCATTTTCTCTTCTAGTTCAGAGCTTTGGACCACAAGAGGAGGTGTAGGAATTATTTGGCCCGTATACTCTGATTCAATCATTGGTTCTTCCGATATGCTCATGTCCTTCTCTGAGAAACCACTAGTGCTCGATCTCTCATCAAAATTACTATCTGTAGTCAGCCCTTCCATCTTTTCAGTCATAGTCTCATCAGGCTTTATCTCTTTCTCTATCAATGATTCCTCGCTTTCTGCTTTGGTTGGACTTTCCTGCACAACAGCCTCTGGTGTCGGTGGTCTTGGCGAAGGTTCCCTGGGAGTCACCGGATGGGAGTCTAGCTTGATTTGCTCAGTAAGAGCTGACATAGATATGGCCTCCTTGAGCCTTCTCTCTTCTACCCGTGCCAAGGGAATCTCCAAGGGAGCTCCTGACCGGCGGTGTAAAGCTATAGGTTCTGAATCACCTTGACTGAAAGAAGCAGTTTTGCGCAAAACTTTGGGTCTGGGAACTTCGTCCATTGCAGAATCGCTGGATGCAGCTCTAATTAGTGGGGGTGGGCCCAAACGAGCAGTACGAGAGAAGCGCTTTTCATCTCCCACTCCCAATGTTTCCAACAGAGGTCCCCTCAGTCCACTCATCTTGTTGTCCACAGAGCCACCACGAAGCAGTCGCTGTCGCATCAGCTCCAGTTTGAGAGCGTAGTCTTCTTGACTCATCTTGGCAGTTCCTGGGCTGGTGCTCCTTCTTGGTAGTTCCATAGAGACAGCTTTCTTGAGAACTCTCTTTCCACCCTCTTGATTAGCTTCTCCAGCTCCTTCCTCTGGTGTAATCCGGAGCAGCAATGCACTGTCGGCGGAGCCTCCACGTCTTAGCTCTCCTCTCCGTCGTCCACCCTCTGGTTTGTCTGACTCTATGCTTGAACCCCTTCGCAGGGGTTTTCTAGTCAGCTGCGACTTTTGTGGCAATTCCGCTGGTGGTTCTTCATCTGAGGAACCCCTGTCATTGTCCTGTGACGACCTTTTCCGCAGGCGGCCTTTAGCGGTTAATTTGACGCCTTCTTTATCCATTTCTTTAGGGTCACACTCCATATCCTCCTGGGCTTGAACAGGGGATGTAGTCCATTTACTTGTTCCATCCTGCTTCCCTGTTTCCTGCTCATTTGTCTGGATGTCATTAAGTGACATCCTTGATCCAGAAAATTCCATGTTAAGCGGCATTGGAATGAATGGCAGTTCATCAATGTCTTCATCCGAATCTGAAGATGATGACGGCAAAGGTGAACCTTCTTTAAGGTGCCCGGGAACGGCAATGGAGATATGACTGGAGGAATCGTTAAGCAACTCAGGTATGGACCTCATGACCATTTTCGATTTATAGCTGATTAGTGAACGCTGTAAAAGTGGAAATATGACTCAATAAAAAAATTATTGCAATCTGGGTCTAATGCAAAATAGAAGCAGAAAAGGAAATAAAACCCTCACCTGCCATTTTCTGCGAGATACAAACTTCCTCAAGGACTCTGTGCTTATGGCCTTCCCCTTGCTAAGTGTCTGTACAATGAAGAGACATGAAATGTAATAAAAGGAATGATGAATAAGACCTAGCTCAGTATCGTCAAATAAAAATGACTGCAGAAAGAGGTTGTGGATGATTAACACTGCAGTGTGAAGTACCACAGGCCTGGTCTTACCTTGAACCAGGGGTGACGGAGACATCCTTGAGTATCAGGTCTCCTAGAGAAACAAATATGTCATATTTATGTTTACATTTGTTATTTGTTCTATTATCCAGCTTAATAAACTGTGCTGTCTTAACAATGTTGAATGAGAAGCACCAGAGGAAGACCACATGAGAGTTACAGACAGAGCCTAGAGAATAATGGAATATTCAACCAAATGTTTGCCTGATAAGCATCTAAAACTGAAACAAAATTGTTGACATGAGCGATTTCGTCTTTTTATTTACTTGACAAGGAACAATTTATTGTGCCAGTGAGGAAAATGTTGTGGTGAAAGCTGTGACATCTTCTAGAGGTGTTTAATTAAACCTAAAAAATGAACACACTACATTTAAACTTATATTAAAATATCTATAAAAGGCCATAAAGGAAATAACTGTCAAATAGAATTCTGAAAAAAAGTCAATGAAAAATATGAATATAATGTGAAAATCTAGAAATACTGAATAAAACTTGAGAAAAGTGAATGTAGCTCTCATTGTTGTTGACTTTTGGTTTGTATTTGTGTGTTATTTCAAATTATGTTTAGACTGACGTGCGTTAAATAAGGACACTTTTATCCATTCAAACAAGATTGTTGCAATCTGACTTTGCACCAGTTTACTCATTCCAATGCACTGTGTTTACCTTTAAGACCTTAACTGTATAGATTGCATTCCGGGTGATGTCAGACATCAGCATTGACTGAAAATATGTCCTATAATATCTCCTGTTTATTCAATATACATTATCTCCGGAATAGCTTGTTGCAACTATAAGTTAAATGTCCAGATGTATTTCAAACAATCATGATTTCACATAAAACAGATCTTGATAAAGAGATCCAGCAGTGTTACTCACAGCCTGTCTGCTACCAGCAGCTTTATGATGAACCCTTTAGCCTCTCGGCAAAGGTCAGCGAACATGCTCTCCTCGAAGGCAACATTATAGTTCCTGATGTTCAGTAAGGAGCTGCGGTCATTCTCTCCAGCAAATGGAGAAACTCCTGTCAGACTGATAAAAGAAACAACCGCGTACATTTTAATGACAAGCCTATGGGTAAGTCCTGAACCAGCTAACACATAGAAAACTGGCATTGGTATTCAGCACCCTAGAATACATTTAATTATGATGAAAATAAAGAAAAACTATTTTACTCACCCCAGATATGCAATGACTCCAATTGACCTAGGAGAATAAAGAAGATAATTAGAAAATGGTGATGTATTAAGACAAAATAAACAGTAAATTCAAGAGAAACTCTACCAGATGTCCGTCGCTTTTGACACAGGGGTCTGATTGACAATTTCTGGTGCAACAAATTCTGGTGTGCCATATTTGCAGTATTGAGCCTCATCGGGTGTGATCTGCACTGCGTTGCCGAAGTCAGAGATTCGTATCTGATCACCGTGGGAGTCTGCCATGAGGATGTTATCAGGCTGAGGAATGAAATAAAATAAAATAAAAAAGGTTTTATCATGATCTGCCATCAGAATACTCTTGTATGATCATTTGCTAAATGTAAAAACAAAAACTGTTCCAGTGCAGTTTTGAAAAAATGTATTTTGAATATATATTTTTTATGTATCCAAAGGAAGACGGTGATAGAGTGGGAGAGTGAGGATCCATGAGTATCTACCTTAATGTCGAGGTGTATAATGTGTTGATGATGAAGGTAGTCCACGCCCTCAAGCAGTTGTCTTATACATGAACGTACCTGGTGGTTCCAAAACACAAACATACCAGTATTAAAGTACATACAGTATATTTGATCATGACAGTGAAATTGATGTTGAAATGTGTGATTAGTGTTAAATTTGCTGTGCAGGCATAAAACCCTCGACTTACATCAGACTCCATAACTATAGATTTCCTTGTAAATCTGTCAAGCAGCTCCTCGTGGCATCTTTAAAGATGAATTAAGGCTATTCTTTCTGGGACCTTAGATGCATTATACAATTAGCTTTGTTAAACATTTAGAGTATGTATGCATGTATATGCATTTATTTAACTTTTAACAAGAAAAAGCACTTCAGAACATAACACTTAGAACTACATTGAACGTGAAAAAGCAAACATTTTTATTCATATATCATTTCACCTGCGTTCCCAGGCTGATTGTGTACTCTGTGTTTTAACTGCCTAATAAGGATACATTTCGGTGATGATGACGACGGCATTCTTTTTCTCAAAGGCATCCTGAAAGAAAAGGATTCTCTCGTGGTCCAGCTTGGAGAGCAGGTTCATCTCTCTGCGGGCAGACGCCTTCTTCTTGGCCCGTGTGGAGACGAACTTAGCAGCATACTCCATTTTGCCGGCCTTCTGGGTCACACGTTTCACATAGGAGAATGCACCTCTGGAGGAGAAAAATCAGGAGGAAAACTTAGTTCATCACTATTTAACTCTACTTAATGAGATAAAAACTGCTTCCAATGCTAGACTATGGTCCTTTTGCATCATTATATTGCGATGGGATTTTAGATGTGGGTTTAAAAATGCCTTACCTTCCAATTTCCTTGTGAATGTCATAGTTGTCAGTCAGTCTGCGCATCTTCCTCAGAATAGTCTCCTCATCATCCAATGGATCTTCCTTACGTTTGGCTGTAGTAATGAGCAAGTTTTAATTGGACAAAGGAAACTCAAATAATTAAAAGACATTAACAACAACAAGTATTTTTAGCTTGTTAGCCATGCAGCCAAAAGACTGTTAAACCTTTTTTCTTTAATGGCGTCGATAGATTGACCTCTCACCTTCATGAATGGTGAGCTCAGCTTTACAGGACACAGATCCTGCCAAGTTCCTGGCAGTGCAGGTGTAAACGCCGGAGTCTTCTGGATGAGCGTTTAGGACCACCAGGGAACATTCATTGTCATCATACACGAATGTGTAATGACTGCTCTCCGACAGCAGGATGTCGTTCTGAAAGCAAATACTGTACGTTTCGGCTTTGGTTCTTCTGAGCTTTATAAAGCAAAGTTATCTGATTTTGTAAATTTCTAGTTAAAATTTGTACCCTACTGTATAGTTCGGTTTATCTTGGTGATCACTTATTCAATTCATTTTGATTGCTAAAATGGATAAAAACCTTGAACCAGAGAATGTCGGGAACGGGTTTGCCCTCCACAACCACAGCAAAGCAAGGGGTCTCCCCTGCACACACGTCCAAGTCCTCCATGATAGTTTCAAACGTTGGCGGCGCTGCGGACAGAGTTGCGAAGGTACAATACCAGGTTACATTAGCTTTTAGACGGCTGAATGGACAGATAGATCAATCTGCTGCCTACCTGCCATCTCCACGTTGAAGGTGCAGCTGTCGCTGCCGTGCTTGTTGGATGCCACAAACACCATTTCTCCGATGTCAGCACTCTTCACTTTGAGCAGCTTCAGTGTTTGCTGGTCATCGTCTGGCATAGTCATCTCGTACAGGCCTGGCTTGCTGGAGAGGACCGCTCCTCTCCTGTTGAGAAGGGTTTACATGTTCAATTTTGTTCATAGGTGGGAGGACAGCGGGATAGCACTTGGAGTGGAGCCTTTTACATATTTGTTCAATGAGAATAAAATAAAATGTAAAATCAAGACAATGCCGAAATATATATATACTGAATATGCTTGAGACGATATCACAGGCAAATGCATTCATGTAAGAATAGAAGATGTTAATAGATACCTCTTCCATAGGACTGCAGCGTTAACGTGATTGAGGGTGACAGTGATGATGACTGACTGGTTTTCCATCACATGTACAATATCTGGCTTATCAATAATCACCGGAGCCTCCTGAAGATAGGGACCTAAAAGCAAATGTACACACAGATAATATTTATTGAATGGTTCAACCATCCACACTGATGATGGATGGATGGATGGATGTTCTGGAAAAACCTGAATGCACCTCGGTCCAGGAGCTGCACCGTGTCGGTGTTAGGTGAGGGTTTGCTGAAGGCTTTGGAGGTGATGGTCAGGACCCTGAAAGCATAGCGGACGCCTTTGGAGAGGGTGGTGATGGTGTAGGTGGTCTCCTTCAGGCCAGAAGCTATGATGGTCCACTGGATGGAGCCCAGGGCTTGTTGTTGGATGGCATACATCAGGGAGCTGGGGTCTGAAAAGAAAAATGGTTGGAAAGTTGGAACTACTTCTTTGCCGTTCACAAAAACACAACAGTTGTGTTCGCTGCGCTTCCAGGAAGCTTACAATGAAACCCTTTTTTGAATAATTATGTTTATATTTCTTTATATAGTGTACGTATTTGATCTGGTAAACAAAACAAATTGGATTATCATTCTTTCGTACCAATGGAAGGATCCAGCCACCTTGGTTTCTTCCAGCTTAAGTTGATGGTTTTACCAGTGATGGATTCTATCACTGGACACCCATCAGGAGGGTCCGGGAGGATATCTGAAAATGACCACAATGGAATTAGAGGTCCATAAATGTTTCTGATCTTCCTTTTTGCCAGAGCAAATCTGTTTAAAGAGGGGGTTCTTGTTGGAATCCCTATGTGTTTTTTTTTAGAATAGAATGAAAATCACCTGTAACATAGAGATGAGCATAGCAGGTGGCTTTGCCAACTTTGTTAGAGATGACACTCTTGTAGACGCCACCGTGGGCGTGGCACAAGGAGCGGATGACCAGGCTGTGGACGTCACGAACTACAGGAGGAAGCAGAGATGAAAGGTTAGTAGGTAGTACTGGCCCGTTAGCGTCTCTATGCGACTTAGCTGACCACAACAGTGTCAAATAAAACGCTGTCCCTGCCTTCAAAATGAGACTGTTGACCTGAAAAAGTTATTTCTTAAAATGTCTGAAAAGCAAACTTTTGCCGTTATGTAAGTATTGACTGTCCATTCTCAGAAGCAAGGTAGAAATAGCGTGATATTGTCAGTCTCTGAATTTGACTGTTAGAGATTTAACTAATTAGCTGCTCAGAACAGCAGTGTTAATCTAATCACATACTGTCATAATGGGGTTTCATTCAGCTCAAAGATGTACTCAATTAATTTTTAGAAGGTTGGCTTTTCTTCATGTAAGTGCCTAAGTTCCTTTTAATTTTGATTAACATATTCAATTTACTTTAACTTTCAATAAAAATGCCAAATTATAGGAATCTGAAATAAACTGCTCAGACCGTTGCTTTGTGAAGGCTCGGGTACGTTGGCCTGAGCATTGGCTGAATGTTATTCCATTTTCAAACTCTTACACTGCGTCATCTTGCTGTCCTCGGTGCTCTCAATCCGTTTGCCGTTGTGGAACCAGACGATGGTGGGGTAGGGCAAGCCGGCTACTTTACATTTGAGCACAGCCTCCTTGCCCTCGATCACATCCAGGTCATAAAGGGGTTTGATGAAGTCAGGCATAGTGAAACGCTCCACCTCGTTCTCCGGAACCTCTGGCTCCTCTGGGATCGATGGCATCTTCTCCAGTTTAGCCCTAAAGGGAAAAAAAAAATTTTAAATAACATTTTAGAAACCAGATTCTAGAATAGTCCATGAAACACACGACAGGACTAACACGCTCTTACATCTGCGAGGAGATGGCTGGCCGTGGTTCTTGTATGTAAAGCTCGGCGGAGCTCTCTGCCTCGCCGTGACTGTTGCGGGCCGTGACAGTGTAAAATCCCTCATCCTCATTGGTCACGTGAGAAATGAAAAGTGAATGGCGGCCGCCCTCCCGAAGAACACGAATGTCCTCACTTTCTATAAGCGGATGATCTAAAGGGAGAAAAAAAAGTTTGTATTTATATATTTCTTTAGTCTTAAAGTGCGTTATAAATAACAAGAGGGGAGAAATATAAAGAAAAAGAGTAAGAATGGAGTATTTCACAAAGGATCGGATCCTCCAACTTCTTAGAGAGGTAACCAACTACTTTCACTTTCGCCGTTTGCAGACATGTAGCATAAAAATCAGATCACTTGCTCGCAGAATGATGATGAAAAAAAAGAAGGCCAATTATTGCCTGCTGACAATAGTATTTTTAGCTGACCCGAGTATTCTGGGACCTGTAATATTTAAACCACATTTGCTGTTACCACCAGTAAAACAGGGTGTCGCCAAGTCAACCAGGAAATCCTAAGGATTGCCACTCAAAATGTAAGATGTTCTGTGATGCACCTCTGCGCAAGAGCAAATAAGTACAATCCTACCAAAGTGGCTCCAGACGACCTTAGGAGACGGCGTCCCACTGACTTTGCAGTCAAATCGAGCGTTGCGCCCCTCAATCACTTCTAGAACGTCCAGCTTGCGAGTGAAGAGAGGCTCAATTGATGGGATGACTTTGAGTTTGCCGCATGAAGTCACCTCCTCTGAAGAGTAAAAATGTGTATTCAGAATAGCAGAAGAGACCCGGCAGGTTAATTCCTTTTAATTTAAAATCACACACTGCGATATTTATTCTTGAGACATACCTTTAGCTGTGCTGAGCTTGCACACGTACGTCCCACTGTCGTCCTCGTGTACGGAGTTGAGCAGCAGCCGGCACTTTCTTCCATCGAAGTGCATTTTACAGTTGAGCAACGCCGGCTGGATCAGTTTCCCGTCTGCCAGCCAGTCCACATCGGTGTCCTTCGGTCCGATGACATGACACTCAAACAGAACCGTCTCTCCAGCCTTGGCTGTGATGTCCCTGACCAGGCGGATGACAGCCAGGCCTGGCTCAACTGGTGGCGCTGGGTGTAAATAAAGGACATTTTCTGAAGAGTGCTGTTCAGTGGTACTTGATGGTTGGACTAGTTACTGGTCAGAATCTATGTTTTTATTCACTTTAGATTATGGTATCAATGTATATATCCTAATTAATAAGTAAACTAGTATCAGCAATTTAGTCACAACTAAGCAAACTGTTAAGTCGACAAAACCTGATCAAAAACTGCTCCATTATCAAAAACAGAGAGTGAAATGTGGACCATCAAACGCCTGTGCATTTCGAAAGAAGCGTACCTTTTACCTCCAACTTTGCTTCACACTGCTTTGTCCCATACTCATTTATGATCTTACAGGTGTAAACCCCAGAGTCTGACCGCAGTGCTGACTTGACGGTCATTTCAAAAGTGCCGTCTTCTGTCTCCCGCACATCGTGACGTGGGTCAGCTTTTACCGTAACTCTGTCCCTCAGCCTGCAAAAGAGGAGAGTTTAAGGGAACAATTCCTGTCGTGTGTTAAAACAAGTGATGAATCATGCATGAGCTTTTTTAAAACTTAATTTATGCGATGAGGGATGACCAAGCGCACACTTTTTCCAACCACAAGCTCTCTTCTGGCTGGTATGAAGGGGGTGGAGGGTGGGATACATCATCCATGACTGCCAGTTTTATCTTTAGCACATTCCTTTCATGCCATTGTCTTTCGAGAGTCATGACTAACTCCAATGACAGGACCTGCCTGTGTGATTCAGCTATTCTTGTCGCTCATATTAAAAGGGATGGTTGAAGTGGGGTTAGTATGAGGTACCTATCCATAGTCAGTGTATTACCTACAGTGGATGACACGCCTCTAGTTTGGGGAAACAGACAGTATGAACATGGAAGCTAAGCAATGTGCTGCTGTGGACGGGGACAGCTAAATATATTTTAGACACCTAAAAGAAAGGCCCACCTGAAGAAAATGAGTTTTCAGTTCACGTGTACGCTATATTCTAGAACAGGGATTCCCAAAGTGGGGTGCGCGAGCTGCCTCTAGGGGGTGCGCGAGAGGAAAAGTGTAATGGCGGTCTGATGGTGTAATAATATTAAATATAAAAAAAAAATTTAATTTTAATTTAAAAACTGTCAGGCCGGACATCTGAAGCTATCAGTCGTAAAAGAGGAGCGGGACAGAGAGAGAGAGAGGAATCGGAGGCGAGGGGAACGGAGAGGTGCATTGGGGAGACACCGGGAGAAGAAATCGAGCCAGAGTCAGAGGAAGATGAGACGGAGGAGACCGGAAAGGAGGAAGGGATAGCACAGACAAATCGGGAGCACATCGGCCCATCGCGGAGTCAAGGTGAAAAAATAGGAAACGAGAGAGCATCAGACTGGGAAAAAAAGAGGAAATATGATGAAAAGTATCTGTGTCTGGGCTTCACTTGGATTGGCAATGCAGATTCCCCAAAGCCACAGTGCGTGGTGTGCAGTGAGGTTCTGGCTAACAGCTGTATGAAACCCTCTTATTTACGTCGCCACCTGAACACCAAGCATGCCAGTGCAAGTCAAAAGCCCCTTACATTGTTTATATCGAAATTGGAGGAGTTACAAAACAGCCAAAAACAACTGCAGTCTCATTCATGTGTTGGGTCTACAAATGACGCACTACGGGCTTCATATCTGGTTACAGAATAGCGAGAAAGGGGCTACCGCACACAATCGCCGAAGACGTGAGCTCGCCAGCTGCCAGAGAGATGGTGGAATGTATGATTGGGGAGAAAGAAGCAAAAAAGTTGGACATGATCCCGGTGTCCAACAACACTGTGTCGCCGCATCGATGCTTTGTCCGAAGACATCCTGGCTACATTAGTCGCTCATTAATTGTAAATTAAATGTGATAATCTGCCTCTGAGCCTGTGCGTGTGTGCTCGCATCCGTATTGCTCTTTAAAAGTGACGCCTTGTGTCACTGAAAGTTATTGAAACTTAGTTGCAGTGTTTCAGGGCGTTTTCACACCTTCAGTTCGTTTGCTTTGTTCCGATTCAGGGATTAATATGATACAATGTTGCAGTTTGTGTTCACACTGCAACATTTAACAGCGGACTAAATATTGTAAACTAACGCCACGCGCGAGCAAACTGTTCTCTCATTGGTCCGATTCTTATGCGGCTATGAAGGCTTAAAAGGCTCTGTTGCTTCTTTTTTTTTTTTTTTTTTTTATTAACGGGGGGGGGGGGGGGGTGTAGAATATTATCCTTGCCGTCAGACAGCCCTTTCCAATGAGGAAGTGAGGCCGTTACATCCATCAATTCTCTTGTCAAAGCCACCAGACTCCATTGACACAAACAGTAATTTCACCTACAAGCCAAAGAAGGTAGTCAAAGGTCATGTGTACTGCTGTTGATTGTAGCTTAGTCTGCCGTATACTAAACGATCGCCTGACACATTTGAATCTGTTTTTATGACTCTTCATGGCTTGTAGCTAACGTTAGCTCTCCGCTAGTGACTGCCTGCTTGCGTTTCTGACTTGCTAGCTCGACCGCTGCGCTCTGGTCCCGTCTGCCCCCCCTCTCTCTGTATGCAGTGCTAAGGCTTGTAACATTTTGTTCAAATTCAAAATGCTCAACTTATAGACGCAACAGGCCGTGCCTTGCACTCCAGTGCACCACTCGTCTGACGTTCGTCAACATGCCTTGTTACTGATAAAGCAACTGGTGGGCAACAGTGCATGCCTGGCTGCCTGATCAGTAAAATACAGTAAAATGTTGTTCAGAATTGAGAAAACGAATAAGCCGTGCCGACTGGATGACACCAGACCATCTGAGAAGTGTGAGAAAGTATTTTTAATTCAACACCAAAGATGGCGCACCAGTGAGTATTTACAGCAGCAGGATGGTGCACGTGGGATTAACTCAAAGTCAACAACAGTGCCCATGCTCGAGAAAATGAAGGAACATGTCACCCAGTTAACAGAGAGAAGTTCCACGACAATAACATATCAGGCTTTGGTCTTTTTCATTGGATTTGCTGGCAGTCAGAAAAATATGGAATATTCCAAGCTGGTGTCATAGCTCACAACTGCAATGAAGAAACCACTGGCTCATAAAACATATCAGGGAGTATTCTACAAACAGGAAGTTCAATCCGATGTGGCTCTTTTTTTTGGAACCGCCTGAGCATTGCATGAGAATTCCAGATTGTTGTCTCAGAGCTCATTAGTTCAGCCAGACATTTGTGTTGCTGGGCCCTGAGCAGCTCAATGGTAAATGGGGGGGAAGCATGTTATTCTCCTCCTTTCCCTATTAAGACTCTTTCTGTCAGCCTGGAGATTGGTGAGCAGTAAGCATTAATCTTCCACTTCCTTTAACTGATGCAATAAAGCAGCATGCTCCAGAACAAACTATGCAGTCAAACAGGCATGCCCACGGTTTGTGATACAGATAAAGTATTTTTCCATTTCCCATCCAAGCGATGAGTCTAAGTGGGTTGATGAAGTGTGTGTGTGTGTGTGTGTGGGGGGGGGGGGGGGACCTACCAATAGAGCATGGGTTTGGGTTGTCCACTTATTCGGACAGACATGGTGACTTCCTGTCCTTCAATGACAGCTTGATCACTCATTGTTACCTGTTTGAAATGTAATGTACGTTAGAAGCTGAGAGATGCATCTTTCTACCTGCATGTTTATATTTGACGGATGTGTTGATGTTCATACAGGAGAATTCACATTGATCGATTCTGTACGCCCTGTACAGTAACCATTTTGATGCAATATATTGCAACAAACCAGTTAAAAATGCAGTTGAGTATGTGTCAATGCTGAAAATATAAAAGTGATTCTCTAAAAAAGGGAAAGTCAATTAGGTATCTGCTTAATCTGAGCTCACCAGGAATGCAGGGGGTTTCCTGAATCGTGTGTCAATAGTTCGCCTGAGCTCAGGCCCTCCAAAATCCATGCTTTCCTCCAGGGGACTGAGATACTCCTCATCAGATGTAATAGGGCTGCTGATGTCCCTGGGCACACCCAGGTTCCCTTTTGGCCCCTGCACAGACTCTGTAAAAGCAACGAGGTCACATTGTGTGTCGGGGTTTAGTTTCAGACAATCCCGCTCGCAAACAAATGAGCTCAAAAAGAACACAGGAGAGCTGGAGGAGTTAAAATATAATTAGAGTCTGAGATGTCAAATGTGAAATCCAAACAATAGTGGATTCACAGTGAGTGGAGGCAGTGAGCCTCAGTGGGCAATTTATAGGTTCAGTTTCGACTCTGAGTTACTATGGTAACTATAAGTGAGGTTGTTCAGCTGGAATATATGGCACAGGCATTTTGCTCAGTGAGATAATGAAAAGGGAGCAGGAGAGAAATCAGCTGAAACACAATGCCCTGTTTGGGAAGAGATAACCAAGATGTTGGTGGAGAATAAGAGATTTTAAAATTCTAAATTATTGTTCAATACATTGGCCTATTTTTTAATATGTAAAGTATTTTTAAATACTGTCCTATTACATTTTTGACTGATGTCCTGCTTGATCTGTTAAAATGAAGGTGAATGTTTGCATCATAGTATGATGTAGATCAAGCAGGACTTTGTATGAACGACAAAATTTTTGTATGTAAAAAAAAATGTATGTATATTGTGGTGATAAAAAAAAAACAAGTATTTCACAATGTTTTCAGGCTTCTTTTTTATGTGTTGCTTGAGAAGATATTTGTTTCAAACCTCATGTTCAGTTTCCATTAAGATATTTTTAACATTGGGACATTTACTGCTACTGCGTGCTTCCTACTTCACTGGTGCAGTGGATGAGAGCTCTTTCTCATCCTGGTTAAACATTAGCCTAGCGCCATGGAAACCTCATCCACGAACCTGGGGCTTTAGTTTGTGAAAGAGATAAAAAAACCTAATTTAGAATTGTTAACATCGCAGATTTAAATATACTACATTTACATCCGCTCAGACGAATTGTATATTTCAATGGTGATAACTAGTAAAACAGAACTATGCTGTAAATACTCATTTCAATTTAAACGTACCTGCTTTGACTATAAGGGTGGCACTGCTGGACGCCCTGCCCACCTGATTAACAGCAGTTACGCGGTATTTTCCACCATCAGTTATTCTAGCTGATTTGATGAGCAGAGTATGTCGTTCCCCCTCCACTTTGACTGCGTAGTTTGCATTGCCGGTGATTTCTGTGTTTTCTCTCATCCAGGTAACTACAACAGAGAACACAAAAAAGACAAATAATGTTATTTTTGTATTGATTGCTTCAATTTACAATTCAAAATTACCTATGAATGTTTTTGTTGTTAAAACCCAACGTGTTACCTTCAGGAATTGGGGTGCCGGCAATGATGCATTTCAGTAGCACATCGGCACCAGCAGATGCTATGGTGTCTTGCAGGGGAAACTCAAAGACAGGGGCCTCCATTGGGTCTTCTTCAGCAGAAACATAAGAATCATCTGACGAATCTGCACAGTTTGACAAAAGACAAGCCTGAAGCCATTTTTTCCCCCAGTGATCAAATTAGAGGAAAAGCCCCTCGAGTAGGGAATGAGTAATAGGTTGATTAAACATGAAAAGCAAGCAGACTGGAAATGTACACTACTGCAGAAAGCTCAATGAAAGCGAAGCACAGCAAATCCAACCTAACTCTGGAGACAAGGGTCGAGGGCGACGGTTCTTTCCTTTGGCCTTCAGCTGTCGTCCCTCTTTGGCACTACCAGTTTTCTGCTGAGGCTCACTTGTCTTCACATGAACATCTTTGTCCATCTTTTCATCTTCAACAATAATCACGGGGATTCTTATCTTTGAGGCCGGTTTAAATTGATCCACTTCCATTCTCTCCTCTGTTGGGGTGACTGGTGACATCCTTGGGGGTTTTGGGGGTGGTTGAGGAGGAAGATCTTGCACAATGACCACCCTTTTTTGTACCAGTGGACTTTCGGGTCTGTTTTCAAATTTTCTTAGTGCTACTTCTATTGGCGTCTTCCTCCCCGAAGTTTCATCCTTTTGTGACGTTTGCAAAAGAGATTCTTGGATGTGGGGGGATTCTTGCATTCGAGAGACCCTTTGCACAAGCGGACTTGGTGGCCTTCGTTCAACCTTGCGTAACGTCATCTCAGCAACATTCCTGCTTGGCGAATCTTCCCTTTGTTGATGGTATAATGCTGGTGATGATGATCTCTGAACGATTTCCGTTACTGGACTGACCCTACTTAATTCTCTCACTGATCGTTGTCCTGGTAAGTCGGATAACTGCATTGACTCTGGGGTGCCTGCAACTTCTCCAAATCTACTGACTGTTATGGTTGTTGAACCACTGCTTGCTGTCTTTTGGGGTTGGGACATATACTGTTCTTGCCGTGTTTGCTGTTGTTGCTGCATTGGTTGCTGATTATGTTCAGTTTCCCTCTGTTCCTTTGCCCACTGGGCACGTTCCCTTTCTTGGAGCTTTTGAAGGACTTGTGGAGGAATAGGTTCAATTTTCCTTAAAGGCAGGCGCTGCTTGCTCTTTAGCGTGAGCTGTTCAGTTGAAAACGACTTTTTCATGTGAGGTTTACCAACAAGCTTCTTAATGCGCTGGAGCTCCTCGGTGAACTTGTTCTCAATGTCTTGAACTTTTTGAGAGTAGCGAGGTTTCTCCTCCAGCGAAGCGGCTCTCTGTCTAAACAGAGATCTTCGTTCAGCGGCATCCTCTTTCAAAGCCTCCCTTAGGTCTTCCCTTGAACTTTCTCGAGAGATGCCCAGCCGGCTTCCTCCATCATCTGAATCTACAGATCCGGCACGATTGAACCCTGCCCAGGACCCTGCCGAGATGGAACCTTCTGGAATATCAAGGCTTCGTCTCCGCTCTTCCAATCCACGGACCTTCTCAAAAACCTTTGAGCTTGCCCTGGTAAGCTTTGGGGATGGTCTGAGGGTCAATTCTTTCCTGGAGTACTCGCTCAGTGGAGTCTGTGGTCGGGAGTCCTGGCTGTTACCTTGGGTGACAGATATGGGCTGCCTGACCTTTTCTTCAAACTCCCCAGGCACTGTGTCTTGGTAATCAGTTTGCGCAACAATTTTTTTCCGCAAGCTGAGAGGTGTCGTTGAACCGGAGCGACTTGGCATTGGAGAGGTGGAGGGACGTTTGACGAGCCTTGGGGATGGGGGTGGGAGGGCTTGTGGCGGAGATTCTCTTGAAAGGTTCTCTGACGGGCTCCTGAAATAAAGGATTTGAAGCAAAATCTGTTGGAATCGGTAGATTGTTACTAATTCACAATCTTTTGAGTATTGTATTGAATTTGAGTCCAATAATACAATCATTACACTGAGGTGTTTTTTTTATTTGTATAAACTGCTAGAGTTATTTGCATGTTTCTTTCTTGCCTGGTTGTGTTAGAGTGATCCTCACGTCCATGTCTGTCATCTTCTGCACATTTGTCCATCACTGCATCTCATGTAAAGAGGAGATATGACATATTGTACAGGTAAGCCATTGGGTTCCTGCATTGACTATGAAACACAACAAATGTACGCTGGTCATTGTTTTGGTTATAAGGCATGCAAGTGCGACTCTCGCCAGCCTCGTTTTCAGCCAATGCAAGCTCTGTTCTACCAACTGTTTATTACCAACCGAGCACCTAACCGAGACAAACAAACTTAGTGACTACATGGAGCAATTAGCAGCTAAAGAGCCAGTGTTTCCATAACAGCTCTAAAAGGAGAGTGAATGGTTAAACTTATAAACTTATATTCAAGTAGACACAAATGCAACTCCAAATAAATGCCAATGTTACTGTTCATAAAAGATGTATAAAAGAAAATCCATGATTCTCTCAGGGAATAATTGCAAGCTGGAAACACGGTGGATACCTGTATGCACAGCCTGGTCCTCAACATCCCCACTATCTTCTTTGGTCTCAAATTGCTCACCTTCATCCTCTGTATCGGAATCTGAAAAGACATATAACACCATGAAAAACGATTTCCTAGTGAATTAGAATTTTACCTGAGAACACTATTGGTTGAGAAAATAGTGCAAGTTAAACAGCAGAGAGAATCCCTCATAGTATTAATTATTTACAAAATTAAATGTTATACAATCTATTAGCATTAGTTGAAGACATGTGTCCATTGTTGCAGCAGCAGAAGAAGAGAGAGCACACTGTTAATAAAGGAACCAATAGAATACATTATCTTATTCACTTCAGTCTTTAAATGACGGTCATAATCAAATAGAGATGAGGTGTAATGCAACAGAAAACTAAGCTTGTAGTTGAAGGAGGTTCATTTAATCTTTGATGTGCCATTTTTGAAATGCATATTATGATATATTTTGACAGCTGGGATTATGGTTCAAACATTATGCACAATTGAGATGTCACCATCAACACAAATTTGCAATTGAATTGTTCAATTGACTTTCACTAAACACCATTAACATGAAATGTTGCCACCCTCGGGTCTCATTAGCACATCTCAGTTAAATGTACTCAATTTGTACAGTCTTTATCTTTCATCATTTCCTCATTGGTATCTGCAAGTTAATATTGGGGAAGGGAATATAATACATTGGAGCAAGATACATAGAGGTGTTTCAGTGTTTCAATTGAAAACTTTATTCTTTCCATTTGATCCCTTTTATTAAAACATAAAAACTTGTTCCAGCTGTACCATCTGAAAGATATGGAGATTTTCCTCAGACAGAGAGAAAACTCAGTCATTGGTGGAACTCAAAATAGAAAGCGCTATTGAGTCATTGGCATCCCAGCAGCTCTTGTGGGGTGTTTGCTTCACAGTAGGTGGAATTAAAATAAAAAAACAGAGGCTATCTGTTGTTCCCTTGCAGTAAGAGAGCACAATAGGATTATGTTGTTCATTCTGAGCACGATAGAGAAATACTGGGATTATTCGTATGAATTCAGTACAAAGACCAAAACCTTACATGTCGTGTGTGTGGCAAGCTCGTGATCTTTCTCAAAGCTAATAAATCTACATAAGTTGCACATTCATGTAATATCTAAATCATATGACAACATTGAACATTTCAAAAATAAATCTCTCTTGGACGTTTTCAATGCAATGCTTTTCCCAGAATACCACCTACAATTATAATAAAGCAGTTACACATGCAGCTGTTTTATATATGAGCATGTCCTATATATATATATCACCAGAGTCTGTTGTACACACTGTATATAACATTTTTTACACCGTTTTTACATAATTAACAACTGCCGCCACAAAGCACCTTTAGATGTTGTCCAAATCGAAAGTACTGAAGCAGCGTTCAAAAACCAAAACAATTACAAGAAATGTACATTACATTAACCATTTCTATGATCACAAAAGTTCATGTTTAAGTATTTATCTCGCTGCAACATCTCCAAAAGAACAGTCATTATATTGATTTACAGGCTAGAATTTAGGCGACAGTGAACATGCTACATGAGAGTGCCAAGTTTAACAGGGCTGGGTATTTAAAAGGCAATACAGCATTTAATCAAAAGGTACACTAGTTTTGAGCCACGCTGGTGGTGTGGCTCGAGGGATGACAATGGTAATCCATGCCGATTAATCAAGTGCCAGTTTTCACTTAGACAATGAAATAGCTCAACATCGACATGACGGATTGACATCAAATTTGGCACAGATATTCGTGGTTCCCAGCTAATGTATTCTAATGCATTCTAATGCTAATGTAATGACATCCGACGTCGCAAGTATTATATAATTTCCAGTGAAACATATTTATTAAGTTTATATATTTACAATATACTAAGTGCAAAGCGGTACACTATATATATATATATAGATATATATATATGAATATGTAGTATACATGTACAGATGTATGGAGTTGGGACACTGCATTCGTCTTGTGGACCACTAGTAGCACTCTCCGTTTCATACCAGTTTAATTTGTACATGCACAAACACACAGGCTACGCCATAGATATTTCTGCCCATGGTTTAACTCTATACCACAGTTGATGTGGTAATGTGCAAACAAAAACAAGCAATGCGCCAGGAAAAATATATGGAAAAATTAGCATTGCAAGTGATTGAGGAAGAAAATGCATCCAACGCATGGATGTATGAAGAGAACTGGGCACAGCGTTGGAGGCGGGCCCCTATTCATTCCCAGGAACATCGCTCAGCGGCGTATGAAGCCGACAAAGTTTGACCGCAGGGTATAAAATTAATCGGCTCTTCCATCCATGAGGCCCATAGAGCAAGCACACTAACCATTCCTAGCAACACTGCTAGCCACTAAACCACTGTAGAACACCATTATCCAATTTTTAGGACATAATGATTTGAGGTTCGTACTTGGAAGTTGATTTACTTCACAAAAAAAGTAATGATCTGCTGATTTACAGATGTCTCTTTCCCAATGTAAGTCAATGGGGAAATGTATTTGTGGGCCAAATTGCACCTCATGATAGACCCTGAAGTTCTATTTCATCCTTACTGACCGCCAGAGGCAGTGCTTAACACTGGATGTATTCCGTCTCGCGCATGCGCAGGTCGAATATTTATATCAACAAAGTCACTCGTGACCTCAGGTGACTCCCGTCGTCTATAAGTTCCGGTGTCATCCTGAGTTCAGTCCTTTTTTTCTTCTCGCTACGCAGGTTGACTACCATGGTAGTCGAAAAAATATATATTTTGTCTAAGAGCAAGATATGTTAAAGTTTGTCGCGGTAGCCTTGTGACCACCGGTCGGGGTTGCGGATCTTCGCCCTCCAAAGGCTGCGACAAGCGGTCCCTCTTGGGAGGGAACGGCGTCGGCGCCGTACGGACCATCGAGCCCCAGTCTGGGTCGTGCGGACCCGAATGGGCAGCAATCGGTGAGATCGACTGACATTGTTAACCATTGTTCGTTGTTGTTCCTCGGTTTGCAGAGCGTTCCGCTCTAGCTAATCGAGGGGCGGGCCGTCACAGTAAACATAAGCGGCCGGATCAGGAGCGTTCGCCGGCTTATTCGACTGAGCTGATACTCGTGTCTAAGCTAAATACTCTGATTGTGTAGCCATTAATTGTTGTGAGAACATTACGGCCATATCAGTTAGCGGATATCACAGTTAGCGGAGTGCCCTCGCTCAGGCTAACTGGTAGCACACCAGGAGTTCCAGCAGCTATCTATCGTATCTACTATTATCTGCAGCAACTATCCTAGTGGAGAGAGTGTCCCCGCTCCCCTCTCACTAGAAGGACGGTGTTATTTACCTATTTTCACAGGCAGGGTGCTCTCGCTCAGGCTAACTGGTGGGACACCAATATCTACAGCAGTTATCCAAGTGAGGAGTGTCCTCGCTCCCCTCTTGCTAGAAGGACTGTTCTCCTGACCTGTTCACAGTGGCAGAGTGCTCTCGCTCGGGCTAACTGGTGGGACACCAATATCTACAGCAGTTATCCAAGTGAGGAGTGGCCTCGCTCCCCTCTTGCTAGAAGGACTGTTCTCCTGACCTGTTCACAGTGGCAGAGTGCTCTCGCTCAGCCTAACTGGTGGGACACCAATAGCTACAGCAGTTATCCAAGTGAGGAGTGTCCTCGCTCCCCTCTTGCTAGAAGGACTGGTCTCCTGACCTGTTCACAGTGGCAGAGTGCTCTCGCTCAGGCTAACTGGTGGGACACCAATAGCTACAGCAGTTATCCAATTGAGGAGTGTCCTCGCTCCCCTCTTGCTAGAAGGACTGTTCTCCTGACCTGTTCACAGTGGCAGAGTGCTCTCGCTCATGCTAACTGGTGGGGCACCAATAGCTACAGCAGTTATCCAAGTGAAGAGTGTCCTCGCTCCCCTCTCGCTAGAAGGACTGTTCTCCTGACCTGTTTTCGCAGTGGCAGAGTGCTCTCGCTCAGGCTAACTGGTGGGACGCCAATATCGGCCGCAACTATCTGAGTTGAGAGAGTGTCCTCACTCCCCTCACTGACTGTCCCCGGCCGCTCTCAAACATTCAGCAGAGCATCCGCTCAGACTGGCCTAGAGAGTCGGCCATGTTTGACTTTCCCGGCTGTAGGACCTGTATGGCTCCTCTGCAGCCTGATGATGGCCATGACCTCTGCCCCGCTTGCCTTGGCATCGAGCATCTGAGGGAGGGCCTCTCTGAGAACCCATGCATGAACTGTGGCATCATGCCTCAAGCAGTAAGGACTGCTAGGCTCGCCGAGGCGGAACGCTTGACTGGTATGGTCGACCTCCCCCTGTCGGGTCAGCTGAATCCAGCCCGACCTACCCGTTCCAAGCGCAGGGCCGCAGAAACTGCAGGGGCTCCCTCCAAGAGGGCTAAACCCAGCGGGCTGTCTTCTAGAGTGGATCTGCTGACCTCCGAGCTAGCTCAGATGAAGTCGCTTCTACTGGCCCTCCAACCCAGTGTAGGGGGGGCGGAAGCGCCAGATCCACCCGCGGCTGAGCTTTGCTCAGAGGAGGACGTGATGTCACTGGCGGCGTCAGCCACGCTCTTTACTGAGTACAGTGAAGAGCAGCCCTCCCAGGCTTCTGGACCTGCCTCCCGTTCCTCAGCTCAGGGCTCTTCGGAAGGTGCAGTCGATAGCTCCATGGGGTCTGTCATTCGCATGGCACTGGCACGCCTGCACTTAGATACGCAGCAGCCGGAACCCCAGCCTGCGAGTGCCTTCTTCAGGCGTGTTCTCGCCCCTACCACCTTTGCTGTTCCGCCCTCCGAGGAATATCTGAGGGAGCTACATGCATGCTGGAGGGACACCAGGGCTCTGTCCCATCTTACATCAGAGGGCCGAACCCTGGCGGCCATGCAGGACGCGGCAAAGTTTGGCCTCACCCGTATGCCAGCTGTTGAGCCGACTATTGCGTCCCTCATAGTTTCCCCTGAGGAGACCCTGAGGCCCGATGCCAGGTGCCCTCGACCCCAATGTCGGGTCACGGATGACATGTTATCCAGGGCTTATGACACAGCAGCACGCATGGGTCGTATTGGCAACTCCCTCTCCCACCTCATGCTTGGCCTCTCAGCTTCTCTGCAGCAGTCTACTTCCGATGCCTCCGCAACCAGCCTCAGTGATGCCTCACTGCAGGCGTTTGCGCTCATGTCGAGGGAACTTGGACGGCTGATGTCCACCCTGGTCCAGACTCGCCGCCAGGTTTGGCTGGCGCAGTCACCCCTGTCTGAGGCATGTAGGAGGACCCTCCGTACTCTCCCAGTGGAACCGGGTGAGCTGTTTGGGTCAGCTGCTATACAGGCGCTTCAGCGGACTGTTGAAGCTAGCCAGACCAGGCGGCAGTTCTCTGGTCTTCGCAGGGACATGCCCGCACCCCGCAGACGTCGGGGTCCTACTCTAGCCACCCGGGGCCATTTTCAGCCCCCGGCTCACCCCAGTAGTCGCCACAGGCCTCAGCGTACCGCTGGGAGGCCGGACCGCTACCCACAAAACCCTACCTATGTTCCCCCTAGACAACCTCCGGCCTTGGGGACTACCAGGCCCCCCCCCCGAGCCTCGAGAGGCAGGGGGTACAGGAGATGATGTCTCCCGGCCGGCTGTCGGTTATTTCTCCCAGCAGCACATCAGCTACTGGGCAGCTCATGCTTTAGACCCCTGGGTGGTGTCCACCCTAACCCGGGGGTACAAGCTTCAGTTCCGACGCCGGCCACCAACCTCCAGCCGGGTCACAATGACCAGTATCTCCGATCCGGTAAAATCCCTAGCCCTGAACCAGGAGTTAGCCACGCTCCTGGTCAAGGGTGCAATCGAGAGGGTGGACCCCCTGTCACAGCCCGGGGGGTTCTACTCAACTTACTTTCTTGTGAAAAAGAGAGGCGGCGGACTGCGCCCAATCCTGGACCTGAGGGGACTAAACAAGTTCCTGAGGGTCTTGCCATTTCACATGCTGACCACAGCAGACGTCCTTCGGGCGGTTTCCAGGGGAGACTGGTTCACGTCTGTCGACCTGGCGGATGCCTATTTCCATGTTCCCATCGTACCTCACCACAGGCGGTTTCTCCGCTTCGCCTTTCAAGGCGGTCACTTCCAGTTCAGGGTGCTCCCATTCGGGCTCTCCCTCTCCCCACGGGTGTTCACAAGGTGTGTCACTGCTGCCCTTTCCCCCCTGCAATCACAGGGCATGAGAATACTGCCGTACTTGGACGATTGGCTGATCTGTGCGCCATCCCAGCTTCAGGCGGCGCAGGACACTGCTCGCCTTCTTTCTCACGCGGCCCGGTTGGGCCTCAGGGTAAACATGGAGAAGAGCTCCCTGAGCCCTTCTCAGAGCATCACCTTCATTGGTGTGGCTCTGGATACAGTCACTATGAGTGCCTGTCCGTCACCCCGAAGGGTGGACGACATCCTCCACAGCCTCTCTCCCTTCCAAGGGGGCAGGCGGGTGCCCTACATTCTTTTTCTCCGCCTATTGGGCAGACTGACAGCCGCCTCGGCGGTCGTTCCATTAGGGTTGCTGTCACTGCGACCCCTGCAGAGATGGCTGAACAGCTTTCACTTGAATGCCGAGTGGCACAGATACAGGGCAATAGTAGTATCGGAGCAGTGCCTACTCGCCCTATCCCCATGGAGGGAGCGGGCATACCTGACGAAGGGTGTCCCCATGGGTTCGGTCCCATTCCGCAGAGAGGTGGTCACAACAGATGCCTGCCTCTCAGGATGGGGTGCAGTGTGGCAGAACAGGACTGCTCAGGGGCAGTGGTCTGCTCAAGACCACATAGAGCATGTCAATGTTCTAGAGCTACGGGCTGTGCACCTAGCGCTCAAGCATTTTCTGCCATACTTGAGGGGCAAGCATGTGCTTGTCCGGTCGGACAACACCTCGGCGGTGTTTCACATCAACCATCAAGGGGGCACCAGATCTGCAGAATTGCTACGGGTAGCCCGTGCCCTTCTCACCTGGGCTGCCCCTCGTCTTACCAGCCTTCGGGCAATGTACCTACCAGGGGAACGGAACCAGGTCGCAGATTTTCTGTCCCGTCACAAGCCTCCACCGGGGGAGTGGCGGCTCCATCCAGAGGTGGTGCAGAGCATTTGGGGTCTCTTCGGCAGAGCAGAGGTGGATCTCTTTGCCTCGGAGAGGTCGACCCACTGTCCCCATTGGTTCTCCCTGACGGAGAGGACCAGTCCTCTGGGTCAGGATGCCCTGGCTCACACGTGGCCACAGGGGCTTCTTTATGCCTTTCCACCGGTCCCTCTGATCTTGCCAACACTTCTCAGAGTCCTTCAGGAGGGCCACAGACTCTTGTTAGTGGCCCCCTTATGGCCAGCCAGGATCTGGTTCTCCCTACTGCACAGACTCTGCTGCGGGACACCCTGGCACCTCCCCGACAGGAGGGATCTCCTGTCGCAGCTAGGGGGTCAGATTTGGCATCCCAATCCCAGCCGCCTCCAACTATGGGTCTGGCCGCTGGAGGGCCCGACCAGCTGCTGACTGGCTGCATAGAGCCAGTCAGAAGAACGATCCTGAATGCCAGGGCACCGTCTACCCGGCTGCAGTACGAAAACAGGTGGGGGCTGTTTTCTGCCTGGTGTGTGGTTCGGAACGAGGACCCGGTGCAGTGCCCCGTACCTGTGGTACTTGAGTTTCTGCAGTCCCTGTTAGATAAGGGCCGGGCTCCCGCTACCCTGAGGGTGTACGTGGCCGCTCTTTCATGGCACCATGCTAGGGTCGACAATGGCACAGTAGGGAGCCACAGACTGGTGTCCCTCTTCCTAAAGGGTGCTCGGCGGTTGCGTCCCCCAAACGCCCCGAAGGCCCCGGCATGGGACCTACATTTGGTATTGGACACCCTGTGCTTGCCTCCTTTTGAACCCCTGGCACGGGCAGAGCCGAGATGGCTGGCAACCAAAACGGTGTTTCTCCTCGCCATCACGTCGGCTAAACGTGTAGGCGAGCTGCATGCCCTGTCGGTGAGTGAATCGTGTCTGAGGTGGAACTCAGATGGATCGGGGGTTACTTTGTGGCCTAATGCAGCGTTTCTCCCAAAGGTGCTGACACGCTCTCATATCAACCAGCCTATCCAGCTTGCGGAGTTTGACCCCCCATCGGGTGAGGAGAGGTCAAGGCTGCTATGCCCAGTGCGGGCCCTCCGAGCTTATGTGGAGGCCACCGCTTGCATACGGCGGTCGGAGCAGCTCTTTGTCAGTTATGGTGGGCCTAAGAAGGGCTGTGCTCTTTCGAAACAGCGCCTGTCCCACTGGATAGTGGAAGCCATTGCCCAGGCATACAAGGCGAGAGACCGTCCGCTACCATCCGGAGTGAGGGGCCACTCTACCAGGAGTGTCTCCACGTCATGGGCAGCCCTGAGAGGTGTGCCAGTGGAGGATATATGTGCTGCGGCCTCATGGGCCTCACCGAGCACCTTCACCAGACACTACAGAGTGAACGTTGCCACCCCTCACCCACTGGGGAGGGTTCTTTGGCCAGCTTCCTCTGCCTGAACTATACAAGGTGGGTACTTGTGATTCCTCGTGACTTTTTTGGTATAAGTCATCCAGTGTTAAGCACTGCCTCTGGCGGTCAGTAAGGATGAAATAGAACGAAAGTTACGAACGTAACTACGGTTCTATGAATCCTGGATGACCGCCAGAGTTCTTGGTCACTCGGAATCCCGTGAACTCGCGAGAAGATTCCATAGGACTGAACTCAGGATGACACCGGAACTTATAGACGACGGGAGTCACCTGAGGTCACGAGTGACTTTGTTGATATAAATATTCGACCTGCGCATGCGCGAGACGGAATACATCCAGTGTTAAGCACTGCCTCTGGCGGTCATCCAGGATTCATAGAACCGTAGTTACGTTCGTAACTTTCGTTTTAATTCCATGGTTTGGCTGAAACAATTGGCTTTAAAGCCTAGAGCTCTTCCTCAGGGCTTGATTCAAAACATATCTCAAAGACACTGAATGTAACGCACTAAATTTGATTGACAACATTTTACATCAGACAAACCCCAGCTTCTACCTCTAAGATTCTGGTATGCACGTTGTTCGAAGAAGGGTGCACAAAAGGTGATCGTGATGAACTTCTTTTGATGAATTTTTGTTGGAAAGAAAGGTGGACGCTATTGCATTTGTAATTAGAGAGATCTCATTAAATTATAGAGGAAGGTTAGGATTTTTTCAGCGCCGACTTAAAGCACACCTTGAGTAGTAAGCATGTTCCAGAAGAGGATGCTATTAGACATCACACAGCTTCATTAGTGAGTGGCTTGACGGTGCTATGATGGCAGTGAGTGATTGCATTGGGGCATTACTGAGTTTATGTCACACAATACTCCCAGAATAGTGTGGCTCATAAACCTGTCACTGTAAACCTGTCAAGTTACATCCTCCATAATGAGATTTACACTTTACCATCGCAATGTCTTAGTTTTGCCGTCTCTGTTGTGACAAAATAAGTTTCATCTTTCAATCATCGTCTACATTCTCCCTTCTATTTTAAGGCATTAGCGTTACAAAATGTTTCAGTTTTTGATATTATTAGTTTCAAAATATCCATACAATAAAGAAGCCCGTAATCGCGATAACAAACTCTACAAAGCCCCCCCCCCCCCCCCCCCCCTAATGAGCAACATTAGGCTGAGAAGCATCACAGTACATCAGCATTTCTAGTGAAACAACATTATTTGAAGTTAGTTCAAAGCCCTGGCGGTGTCTTGAGCTCTGTGATTTCTAATCAGAGTGCTAATGCTGGTTTCTATTGGCTTATATTCCACAGTAACAATGGTCTCAGCCTGTTTCCCTTTTGATCAAGGATGTACAGATAAGCTTCATCTCCTTTAATTATTGTCAATGCATCTGACACTGTCAGTTGAGAAAACCCTGTGCTGCCAGTTGATGAGCCGTGATGTTGATAAAATGCTTCTGACGACACATAACATTGAATATTTTGCAGTTTATTTGTACATTCTACATACAGCAAATAGATGAATCAGTATAGACTAAATAGAGCTATGATTGACAAAGATAACATGAAATAGCACTTGCCTGATTCTTTTCTTTGGTCTGGATTTTTTTGTTATGGCCACTGTTGGTATGTCCTCGACAGGTATTTTTTGTCTTGGCTTACATTCAGCAGCAGGGTATTCCCCGAAATACAGTGGGGGTTCCGAGTCATTACTACACGCCTAAATCAGGACATTTTCTGCAAAAGACATCAGCCATTAATATGCCGACTTTGATGTCAAAGATTCAATTTGTTATTTACTGCAAGCCTGATGACGTGCAGGTGAGAGCATCTCAATCAAATGCAAAGACAAAAAAAAACGTTAAGAAGGCACTTTGGTCCATTATAACAAGTTGCAACCTTTAGAGAGTCAGCACTTCTTCTGAGAGGATCCGTTTCTGGAAAGCACAGAGCGTAGATCTCCATCGGCAGGTGGACACGTCTGTTGAATGCATATCATCCACTCTAAGGGAGCCCCCACTGTCCACACAATAGCCAGCAACAGTGTGAGCATCTTCCCCCGCTGTGTTCCACCCCACAGGCAGTGCACACCGACAGGCAGAAAAACCAGTGGGAGTGATCCAGCCCCCTTGAGATCAGCGTTCTACAGCATTGGTTGACGTTTTTCATTTTTCCCCCCCATTCCTCCCCATGTGCCCGTGTCTCGTTCTTCAACCGGTGTAACGAGCAGCCGTCGCGTTGTCGGCAGAGGAGAGGGGAGAATGGCTGCGCGGGGACCTCCTCACTCCTCTGCATCGCTGGAACACTGGTAGCTCTCGCTGCAAATGTGCTGCTGGCTGCTTACGCCGACTACACAAAGCAAATGCTATTTACAAAACTATGCATTTAATGGCCGCAGCACACTGCTACACACATAAAAGATAACACAGTCTATTGTACATGACGCGATCAGCTGCTGCTAATATTTGATACATTTGGTGGACTAATTCTTGAATATGCTGTTACGTCATCACATGGTACATTTTGAACGACTCTGTATTTCGAGAACACTTTCCCCTACAAAAGGAAAAGAAAAGCCAGAAGTGCCTTCACATTTCATTTCACCACCTCAGTACACGGAAATGGCTATGCTCAGAATTGACATTTCAATTGACACAGCGGCACGCTGTGCTCAGGACAAAATAGCACAATGCACACGCTGAGAGTTTGCTCTCACACCTATGGAGGTTCATATAAGCCCAGGTCTAAAAAGGCACTACCTTTTACAGCAGTGTACGTAAAAGGTACATCAGTAATAACTCATACTAAATAAATCATGGTTGCAGCTAGGGCTGCACGGTTATGGTCAAAATGTTAATCACGATTATTTGGATCAATATTGAGATCACGATGGCATCCAAATAAGAATGGTCCTTATTCACAGTACATCTCAGAGAAGAGAAATTTAATTGGATCGATAATTTCAACCCAAAATTACTAAATAATCAACAGAGCGCTGCTTTCACTTTGCTTGGACAAATTCCTGCTTATTAACAAATCTTAGCATACAGTATGTTACTCTTCTTCTCTGGTTGCATCCGCAACATTCAGGGACGTTGTTATACAGGCCGCCATCGCAGTGTGCACACACAGCGGCATAACCGTAGACTATAAATAAGAAGTGGACGCAGTCACTGTGACATTATTCATTGGTTTGTGGACTACAGTTATTTGAAGCCTTAAGTTTGGCCTTTTGGCCGTCACCATCATGGATTTTGGCGACCAGAAGCGTCACGAGACGAAGGAGCTAAGTAAATCCGAATGCTAAAAATGACATTTTTAGGCAACCAAAGTGTTACAATTAACTTTCATGAACTAAAAACACACTGTGAAAGGGTTTAAGCTCTAAGACATGAACACGGATAACTCCCAGACCGAACCACGCCGTGGTAGCAACCTGTCAATCACAACGCTCTAAAGCATTCCCTGCTCCATTGAAGAAGACTTGAAACTAGAGATTGAGACCATAAACTCATGTTTACTGAGGTAACAAAAGAGAGTCTCCTCTATACAATCCGACTTATTTTCGCAACCAGAGGAGTCGCCCCCTGATGGCCATTAGAAAGAATGCAAGTTTAAGACACTTCTGTATTGACTTCACTTTGAGAGACTTGGAGGTTGGAAAAAGTACTTGGGCCATTTTGTTTCCCGGTGGTGCATTTTTAAAAAAAAAATTCAGCAGCCAAAAATATATAAAGATGTCATTCAACATTAAGATATTTCCAACAAAAGGGAATTATGATTCCGAATTAATTTCAGAATCATAACTTTCCTCCAATGGACTCCAGTACTAATCATAGTTCCCATTGTTTTTTTCATTTTTGATTCATGGACAGTTGACAATGTTTACTTTATTATGTTTATTTTTTGCATTACCTGTACATCCAGAAACTAGTTCTTGGTTTTAAACTAAGAACGACGAGTATTAAAAGGTAAAAACTATTTCATACGCTGCACTGAAAGTGATTTTTGTGTCGCTGACTTTGCAAACTGAATGTTCTGCGGTTTGCAAAGATGTTCACTGTTGTTCACCTTCAAATGTGAGCTGATGAATCGATCGTTGAATTGAAAAGTTGTATTCAATGTAGTTGCATCAGCACCAATTATACTGTGACTGCACACGTTTGACTCAATGAAACACGACCAAGTGTTAACATCCAACTCCACAAAATAAGTGTAAATATGTATCACTCCTAATGGTGTATGACAGGGGTCTCTAACTGGCGGACCGAGGTCCGCATCCGGACCCAGGACCTAAAATCGATATTTCGGAATCACACATATGTTAGGCAGCGAGTTTGTACTTTAACCGCAACCGGCGCATCTTATTCAGCCGTTACGGTACTTGTTCAGCGGTGCAGGAAACACACGACCAATGCGGTGTAAATCACATCGCGTGATGCAGCTCAGCCAATCAAATGTGAGTATTCTGACACGTTTCCTTACTCGAGCGAGGTTTTCACACACCGTGACACACGGAGGAGAGACGAGGGAATAGAAACAAGAGCAGGAAAATTGCGCTAATCAGAGAGGTTATCTCACATGACGTTCTCCAAAAAGAGAAACGTGTTCAGAGAGAATATAATTTGTAAGCATGAATGAACAGACTCTTATGTTAATTCTCCCCACAGGCAGTGTGTCATATGTTCAGAAACCGTAACTATTGATAAAAGCTGCAAATGACGCGCACTACGAGGCAAAGTACAACTCCTTTGAACAAACGTACCCACTCACATCTGACATGAAGACAGAAAATAAACCTAAGAGCCCAAAATGATCAGAATCCTAACGCATGAATTCACTGCCCCAAAAATGATGTTACAGAGAGGATAGAGCTGAAACAATCTGTTTAATAACCACAGATAAAGTCCATGCTCACTGATTTATCTTTTTAGATGACACAAATATAATATTGTTGCTTTTTTATTGACATCACTTCACACCTGAATGAACTGAATTTAAAGCTGCAGGACAATTCAGTGAAATTAATTTTTCTAAAATGAATTACTTCATTTTAAGATGCACATTCTTCAAAAGCTTTCTGTTATGTCAGTTATTCTTTAATCCAGCCCTTATTTTACTTGAAATGAGAAGAACATTTATTTATGTATTATTTGTAATCCATCCAGTTAAATTTGAAAACTGAGAATAATAAATATTAAATATTTATTTAATATTTATTTTAATATTATTGTAATGTTTCGGACCTTTGCCCGAGGAGATTTCAATCTCAATCTGGACCTTTTGGAATTTTAGTTGAAGACCCCTGGTGTATGAGATCAGTTAACCTACTTTTCAACCCACACTGTGAATGGCTGAACTCAGAGAGGCTTAATAATTCATAACCAGAGACAGATTTCAGTATTTACTCATAGCCATGTCCTGAACGGTTACTCCTCCTATATCATATTCCACTGAACACTCTACCAAACTCTAGAATTACCCCTCAGGATTCCTTGTCCATTAAAGCAACATGGCGACGGGGGGGATTTCCACAGTGTAACTGCAGCTCCACCTGTTCACTCACATTAATGGTCCAGGAGGAAGACACCAGGAAACTATCCAAACACACTGGAAGGGGGCCATGGCCATGCTCAGTGGTGACGTCGAAAGCTCCCAGTATGAGGTCTCTCCGAACAGTATATTACTCTGCAAGCTTTACACAGGGAATATAGTTCAGTCACTTACTGAACTGTTATTGTCAGCTCTATGCAGCTTTTAGCGTCTTTTAGCGTCGTCTTTTGGTTTTACTGCCTGCAGCTTACTGCTTTGTTCAGTCTCACCACCCTCTTCAGCCTCCAGGAACACGACTCTAAAGGAAAGATTACGTTGCTCTGCATCACCCGGATATGTCAATAGGCATCTGTTGGCCACTGTGGCAACTTTAAAGTTGCTAATATCTCAGGTTTTTTTGCTCACAGTTTGTTTCTGCTGCCACCGAGTGGCCGAGAATTTGTCAACGTAGGTTTAAAGTTGGTGGAGACCAAAACAGTGAATGCTAATGTTGCTCTGTCTATTCGCTAAATTCACAAAATTCACGGTTCAGTTCGGTACGATACAATGGGGCCACGGTTCGGTACAGTAGAAAACTATAAATGCCAGAGAAATGTACTTGATTTTAAAATATATTTATTCATTACAACTAACATCATAAAGTTATTCTTTGACTTTGAACAATGAAGGAACTATACCTGAGTGACCCATCTTCTGGGGTGTCTTCTTAGCAACACAATAAATTCAAACGTATTCGGTTCGTCATGCATACCGAACCGTGAGCTGATCAGTAGAGGGCCGGGCTAAAATTAGCAGTGTAATAGTTCCTGTGTAATAGGAGAGACGTTGGCTGGCTAACATCACAAAAATCTAAGGCCTGGCACATTCCACTGTATAAATAACTATGGCGAGTTGGTGGGCGGGGGATACAGAGAGATATTTTCAAAGGAGAGAGAGAGAGAAAAAGGTTCATTGAGTGATGGGACAGCTGCAGACTTTATGTACATGGCAAAGCAAAAGCGGGCTGAATCAAACTGAAGGTTAAAATGGAGAGTCAACAGAAAACTTCTTGATGTAATTTAAGGGTCTGAAGAAAGCCGATAGCTCCATCACGTGTGTTGCGTAGAAATCACACAATCTATCAAGTCTAAGATCATTTTAAGTGGACCACAACGGAAAACAGCTGCTTGTATAATCCTCATAGCATGCTAATGCTAACAACGTCCAGCTGGTAGAGTGATCTTACTTGAAACAGAACTAGGGGAATCTAGGTGACTGTGTTGTTGCCTGTTGATTACTGCCATCATACAGTATCACACAGGTGTGGCGAAGCAGCCGTTTCATCTTACTTCTCTGTACTTTACTGGATTTCAAAATAAAGTGCCTCCCCCTGTGATCTGTGAAAAAGGAAAGCAACACGTGGATTCTGCCGTAAACTGCACGAAATTGCGATTAAGGATCAAATAAAGTTTTGTCAAGCCCAAGATCCATGCTGAGCATGGATGACTATATATATAGCATTAATGACTATATAGACTAAAATAAACGGCTATAATTACCGTATTTATATTTTAGGCTTCTTGTCTTCGATTTTCTAATCTGTTGTTTTGCACCATAATGAAGTCATTATGGTGCATTAGTCAGTCCTATTGATTTGTGCCAAATTGAAAACAATAGAATTTCAGAAGAAAAGCTCAACGAAATGGAGATTGTCATCAGCATCTTTTTCTTGTAAACCTCAGGCAGGCGGCGTCCACGTCGTTGATTTTTCTAGTACTCACATTTTACGGTGCATGTTTTATGTGGCTAATGTCCAAGCGCCCAATATTTATACAGTAACGGTAATATAATACACTGTGGTTTTGTCGCGGCCCACACTAAAAGGAATCATTGTCATCACGTTGCCCAGTATGCAGACATCGCCCCTCTTTTAGGACACAGTTTTTGTAGCAAGGTTGCACAAAGCACCTTGCTGCTTGGACCCAGCAGGGATCGTTTGTGTGAGCCGAGCGCGCCACCATTTGCCAAAACTTTACTCATGCTGAACCGATTGAACTGCATTCAGCAGCGATGAGTCTCGATTTATACTCTGTCAGCAGGGAAAGGCGGCTCTCAATTGGAAGAGTGAGTTTCCTCCACACATTCGCGCTGCGGAACAATGACAGAGGGCTCAAGCTGATATATGAGGGGAATATTTTTTCAACGCAGCTGACTTTAGATCAGTGCTGGGGTTCATAAAATGCATGGAAAGACGTTTTGTTGATGACAGCGGGAGTGTAAACAGGCCCTCTGATACGCTCTCAAAGACTCGCTTTAGTGGGAATCTGTCCAAAGCACGTATTGTTAAAAAGGACAATATATTTTCAGCACCTGGAATCAACGTTCTCTTCATGTGCTAATCTCAAACAGAGAGACTCACAATTCCTTATTAAAACATCAAAATAATGTGTCGTTCTCAAATTTGGATCTCCAAGAGCATAACACTTAAAACGTTCCTTCTTTTTTTCAAGAAATTGAAAATACATTTAGAAAGACATTCTTTTAGAAATGATCTTGCATCTGGTTACAACAGCCATCTTCCTCTCCTCTCTGCACCATAGAGGGATGAATGAATGACTCGTTTTTGATACATATCTGTCACAACATACGGTATATCAAATCTAAAGAAAATGAAAAAATTCAGAATTTAATAATTAAGTTTTTCAAATGAGTTATTTTTGACACTGATGCCTCTGCACAGTGACCCTTCCCCAGACGCTTTGGGAAACACTTTTAGGAAAACTAAACCCAGCAACTTTACTTGTTTTGGGATATTTATCAATTGCATGTAATATTTTCCAACAATTGCAACTCATTCTAATGGTACGTTTCGCTACATATAGCAAAGAAACATTTGAGTGACATTAAATATATTGATAGTGATTCATAGTGACATCTAAAAACACACATCGACACGTATACACGTGTGTAAATATACACTTGTATCCTTGATTGTGTGTATTTATACCCCTGTATACGTTACCATCTTCTTTTCCTCACTTTCCTTTCTTTTTGGAGCAGTGTCAAAAAACTCAAACGTGATTATGTTCTTATTTGTAGCATGCCTTTTACCAAAATTATACATTTTTAAAAAAAGTTCCGAAATAAAGCTAATGATCCGCATACGCCTGTTCAAGTACCAGACAATGACAGACACCATTTAGATTTAGCCTCATACAAATCTAAATAAACACTTCGACCTGGACGTAAATGCAGTGATTGTCATATTTAAGTAGTAGCTTATTATGTCCTGGTTGAGAGATCAGTCAGTCGGGGGGGGGGGGGGGGGGGGGGGGGGGGGGTTGACTGTGGCATGCTGGGTCATTTTCATGGACATTGGCCTCCAGCAATAAATTATTTTGTTGTTAAAACCTCATTATCAGCATGTCAATGACATTACTGACATTCCTAAATACATGTAAAGGTCCATTAGAAGACTGGATTACGTCGTCATATCGGATTTAAGGCTTTTTTTTAAAGTTTACATATATAATGTATAATGGTATTACCTTCACCGAGATCCAAGACAGCCAGCACCGCGCTGCTCCGAGCATCTCCCACGTGATTGTTGGCAATGCAGGTGTAGAGGCCCGCGTCACTGGGCTTGCAGTCCCTAATCCAGAGCCCTCCGTACTCCTGGTTCTCCATGTTGAGGAGTTCGTCGTTGTGGTACCAGTACAGGGAGGGCTGGGGGTCTCCGGCCACAGTCACCTTCAGACGGATGTCACAGCCGGTCCCCACGGCAGCGTTCCTCATCTTGCGTGTAAAAACCGGTGGAGACTGGGTGGCATAACCGGGTCCCGGAGGTTCAATTTGCACCAGACTCACTTTGGACCGCTTCGGGGGGATGATGGGGCTACGGGGGGCCGCCGCTTTATCTGCCCCCTTTTTCAGGGTCATTTGCACCTCGGCTTTTCTCATGGTTGAACCGATTCGGTGGATCCTGCAATGGATTCTGTGACTGTGTGTGTGGACTGTGCGCCTGTAGCACAGACTGGGACCTCACTCAGTAATCTAAACCAAAATCCAGTGAGCACATTAGAGTCTATGAGCAGGCTTTACATATAAACTACAGTTAAATCACATTTTTTTTAATTTAAGATACTCTATAAGTTAATTTTATTTGGAAGGCTGAATTAAAGTATATAGAAACACGATCTGCCATGGATAAATTATCCTCAAATCACTGTTCTTTGACCTCCGTTGTTGTCCGAAGCAGAAAAAGAAATAGTTGATTACCAGGTAATTAGGCAGATAGAGACAGCTACCACTCTTCCTGCCCAGAGGTATTTTTAGGGCAAGGCCCAGTGGATCATGTTGCATTAACAGACTCTTGACTCGTCTCCTGGAAGTGACGGCCCTGAGTTTCGCCTCTTTTCTTCCTCCCTGGTGTTCTCTGACTTTTCAGCCTTTTGTAATCACTTCCCGGTGTGCAACTTCTCTTGCCGAACAAGGCGAATCTTCAGCAAGTGTCCTCTTTATTCCCAGGGGCCTTCGAGATCAGTTCTTTCCTTGGCTTCTGTTTGAATGCGAGCATCAAGTCCCGTCCAACAAGTTGCACAGTGCCGCCCCCCCCTCCTCCTCCTCGTCCCACGAGTTAAACCGCCCCACTCATTATCTCCCTCTACGTCTGCCAGTCCGAGGGGGGGAAATGACAGTCAGAGCCCCAGCAGGCCTCACAATGACAGCTGCGAGGCTATCCGTCTGCCCACTCACCAGCAAGGCTCCCGCCCCCCTCGTCATTTTTAGATGACCTGAGGTCAGTAGAACATGTGAGATGGTGCAACGCCTGGCAGAGGCGGGGGGGGGGGGGGATATTTAATTTGTAGGTCAAATGTAGAGGCTGAAGTTGGTCTCCTAATTGTGTTCAGGTGGTCAGATATCGTGAAAATACTATCACTGCAATGACATTGCAAGCCGGCAGCTGTGGTCCTCTAACAGATATTTCAAGTGTCTTCTGTATGTTACGTTAACGACAAAGTTGAGGCAGTAGTAGCAGATTGAAAATTGGGACTTTGTTCACCTGAAACACAAGAAACACCTCTTGGACAGCCATACTGTGGAGAGCCGACTCTTTGAGTTTTTAACTTCTGGAGAAAAGCTACTTGATACGAATCTTTTGAAGAACTGAACTACTAGATCACTACTATCGTGGAGCCTGAAGCGAGCAAGAAAGATTGAAGCCGACCCCTCTCACCCTGGACAATGTTTCTACTTTGCAATGTGTTGATTGTTAAATGTTTTGCACCTCCCCTCATGTCAAATTCCTTGTATCTTCAACATACCACGGCAATAAACGGTTCTGATTCTGACTCTGATTCTGATTTATGGAATTTACCTTTTGCATAATAATTGATGCTGGATGCAGAAACCAGAGTAAGTATCAGTGACTGGTTGTTATTCTGTTGTGTATTTTTCTTTTCTAAAGTCTAGGTGTCTTTACCAGACAAAGGTAAACTAATAATTACTAATGTTAAGAAAAAGTCTCCAAGTCTCCTCTACTCAGGTATCGATGGCTGTAACACAGGAAGCAACATCCAGGATCTCCTAGACAACAGAGAAGATGTGTTCACTCTGGACCAGATGAGAAGGATGGAGGACCAGATGAGAAGGATGGAGGACCACAGGACCAGATGAGAAGGATGGAGGACCACAGGACCAGATGAGAAGGATGGAGGACCAGATGAGAAGGATGGAGGACCACAGGACCAGATGAGAAGGATGGAGGACCAGATGAGAAGGATGGAGGACCACAGGACAAGATGGAGAGCGGCGGTCTCCTTTCTTTCAGTGGGCTGAGTAAGTAATCCCTCACTAAGACGACAGAAGTATCAGCAATAAGATTCCATCATTGGAGGCCAGATTCAACACAACAATGTGAAGGTCGTATAGTTGAGTTCAAAGTATTCATCTCTTGTGTTTGTGTCTCACAGGGCAGGACTCCTCTGTGCTTTTGGCTCACTCGTGGGGCAGCTGAGAGTGGACGTCATCCAACCCATCGTCCCAGGAAGACCCAGACCCACCACAGACCACAGACCCCACTCTCAGCACCCCCAGAGAGTCAGAGACCCAGTGAGTACGGTGACATCCTCCGTGCCCCTCCCCCCAAGCTTTAAGCTATTTCATTTGTCACATAGAACACAGTATGTTCATGTGTACTGTATGTATACTGTTTATTTACCGAGTAGCACAATACAAATCAATGTATGACAAACTTTCTAAATATGTCTTTATATTTGAAACAATATCAAAATATTTCTGATAATCTGACAATTAATATACAATAAATATTGTGCAAATTATAATTTAATATCTTTTTGATTTTCATTTGACTCAAAGGCATTACTGTTAGTACTGTTAAGTATTGATAGTCATAATATTACATGTTGATATAAATAATATGGTTTAGATTACGGCCCCAACGTGCAGCATAATTCTTCCCAATTTAATTCAAACTAAATCATAAATAATTGAAATCTTTACTGATTGTTAACCAGTGCAGAACGTAATGATACATACATGTAGGTGCAAGGGAATTATGATCATTGTTATAGTTTTTTATGACACTGCTGTAGTTTATTTCAAAATGATCATATAGAACTCACCAACACTGGAGAGGCACAGATAACAACAAAATAAGGAACTACATAGACAATAACTTCAAGGTACATTTGTGTTTTTACTTTGCACCAAATATAGAAGAGTACTGTCAGGTGCATACTGTTGGCCTAAATAGGTCATTGAATAATTTGAGTCATTGCACAATATCAAAATGAAGTTATGATATGACGAGGTCATCTTGTCATATGGTTGTGTGCTCATTTTCAGAGTTTGAACATTTTCAGTGCGTGTGTACATGTTCTGTGCGTATGTGCAAACGAGCACATGAGAACTGAAAATATGTGCACTTGCACTGAAAACAAACACATAGGCACTGAAAATGTGCGCACAGATTTCAATGTATTCACTGAAATTGGTCTCATTACATAGTCTACTATGGTATGTGTAAGAAATTTGAGCAAAAAACTGTAGTTAGTAGATATAATAAAAGTGTTTAATAATTCATAATTAATAATTCATAATTAGTCATAATCATAAGGGTTTTGGGAATGCATAATTAAGATAAACATAAAGTGATGTAGGAATAGTAGCTAAAAAACATGAAGCTTCTGCCAAGTTGCAGAAGTTTAACTTTCATACTGAAGGATTATTATAGAAGGGATTAAAATGTAACTGACAGTCATTGAATGTGTTAGTAGACTCGGGCAGACAGCCGAATACACTCCTGGAAGTTAGCCAATAGGAATCGAGATAAATGGAAGAGGAGGTGTGTCGAACAGGGGTGGGAGGTTTAATTAAAAAAGTCTTTTTGTCCTCTCTCTGTGATGGCCCCCGGACGACAGACGTGTTTTTCACCGGAGGAGCCGAGTTGAGGTTTTTGCAAATGGGGTTTTATTGTTTTAATATTTCATAGGAGTATATACTCCAATGTGTAACTGTGATCGTGCTTGCATCAGTGGAATTAAATTCCTTATAATTGTAAATCAGTTTCGGTAATGTTTTTAGCGCCGTGTGACTGAAAAGCTATCATTCCACGTGTGCCAGCCTGCTCCATTTTCATTGTGAGGAGATTTTAGCCTCAACATATGCACATAAGTAAGTGAATGCATCACCGTTCTAATGTTCTTCAATTTGTTCGGCAGTAAGTGAACGCATCACCATTTAAATGCACATCATAGGCATCACTATTTAAATGCACTTCAGTAGCCTACATATGTCAGTAAGTGAATGCATCACCGTTCATATGCACTTCAGTGCTGGCTCACACATGAGCTCAATCCCATTGGCTCTGATCTAGTCAGGCCCCTCCCACTTCCTACTCATCCTCAGACAGCTCTGCCTCTAGACCAGAAAAAACGTTGTTTTCTTATTTGTAGGAAATAGAAATAAACAGCTGACTTAAAGATACAAGGTTTGATCTTTGTTCTATTGTGTCCACTATTGCAGCATACAGCAAGCGCATACATTTAGTTGAATTAACTTGCCAACGTTAGCGCTGATTTAATTCTGTGGGACGCATTAAACCTGAATCAACTGAAGGAAGACTAACCTAATGAAGGCTAAAAAAGCAGTTTCTTCTTCTGCTTTTTTCATATCGGCGGTGCCTGTCAGCAGCACTTCCCTGTGATCATTTTGTAACCAACCTTTTTTTTTGTGAAGGATTTGTTTTTTCTGTATACAGAGGCAGAACATCTGGCTTCCCTGACTTCCAGTGATTTGCCAAACAAGCTGCTGTGGCTGTAAATGTAGAAAAAAACACGATAGTCTACCTTCTATCAGCTGTTCATGTCAAATCTATATGCTTTTGTGCCATATGAGGTGACTCAATGATGTTATTATCAGAATCTGAGAGGGGTGAACGTGTTTATACAACTTTAATGGCGACGATACAGATTGCAAATTGTGTGGCATGTGAATGACAACCTGCTGCCATCAGCTAAATCTGCATAAAACTTAAACAGATTCACTTAAAAAAAAGTGATATATTACTGTTAACAAGTGGAGTCATAATATTGTTCAGGAACATTTTGTTTCTGCTACACTTGCTGCAGTGTACACTTTGGGTTGGAAGCTAGATCCTCAGTTTTTAAAGGACTGTGATGTTGGTTTGGAAATTGAAATCATAGAAAATAAATTTTGATATTTTACATTCCTACTAAACTGACATTGGTCAAATATTTCCTGAGGTGTCTGGAGGTCTAATTCTACTTTTCTCAGCTTTTTTCCAGCTGCACCTCAAGGTGTTCATCGGGGGATGTTTGGTCTTTGTGTTGTGAGGCAGTAATAATGTGTCGAAATGGTCACATTTGAAATTGAAACTTGAAAAAGAAGAACACATGTGGGAGGGGATTTAAGTGGTTAACCGCAACTTTTTTGTCATGTAATGTTTACAGCCTGACTTTAAACAACATCACCCTGGTATGGGTTCCAAACCAAAATTCAAGATATTTGTTGTCATATGCACAAACAACAATCACAGAGAAGCAGTCTTTGGCAATGGAAATCTGAGAGCTCCCGTCAACAATGGCCATTAAATATGTATAAAAAGAGTACAAATGGGAATTTAGGAGATAAAATAGTGCAAAGCTCTGTACAACTTGACCGAGTGAAATGATGAAATATGGCAAAGCATGAAAATATATATTTACAAAAATAAAGAAATCTTTAAGGCAGCTCTAGGCAAATGTTTGAAACAGTTTTCTCTTGATTATTGAGTTTTGAAAAATCCACCAAATATGAGCTGCACACAAGTATCAACAGCAGTACTTTGTTGTCCATCAACGTGAATGAATAGTTCAACGTGTCTCCTCGCTGCCCTCACATGAACGTGGACGTGATTTCCGACGACACAGAGGACCTGCTGCTCCGCGCCACGGACGTCCTCTCCAGGAGGCCCATCTTCCTCGCGAGCTGCGCCAGCCTCCTCCTGAACTTCTCCCCCACGAAGGCGTACAGCACCGGGTTGACGCAGCTGTGCAGCAGGCCCAGACTCTGGGTGCCGAACATGGCCTGGGTCACCGCCGTCCTCGCCGGGCACCGGTACGGCACGATCTTCGCCCTGAAGAACGTGTCCGCCATCACCGCCAAATGGTACGGCGTCCAGCAGAGCAGGAAGGCGACGACCACGACCACGATCACCCTCATGGCCCGCTGCCGCTGGAAGCCGCCGCGGATGCGGAGGAGGCGCCGCACGGTGACCCCGTAGCAGGGCAGCATGACGGCCAGCGGAACGAGGAACCCCAGCGTGTGGCGGAGGATCCTGGTGCCCAGCCGCCACTCGTCGGCGCTGCCGGGGTCGTACTGTTGCTCGCACACCATCTGCTGCGAGGTGTTGGATACATGCGCGGAGTTTAAAAGCCCCGGCAGAGACAGGAGCGCGCCCACGGCCCACACGGCCGCGCAGACCGCCCAGCTGACGCACTGCCTGTTGGCCCTGCGCGCCTCCATCGCTCTCACGATCACCATGTAGCGGTCCATGCTGATGCACGCGAGGAAGAGGATGCTCGAGTAGAAGCTCAGCTCCTGGAGAATGGTGACGATTTTGCACATTGCGTCCCCGAACACCCAGCCCTTGGTGATGGAGGTGGCCCAGAACGGCAGCGTGACGGCCAGCATGAGGTCGGCGACCGCCAGGTGGAGCAGGTAGAGGTCGGAAGGGGGCAGCGGCTGCCTGCTCAGGCCGATCACCATGCCCACGACCAGGTTCCCCGGTATGGCCAGCAGGAAGATGAGCACGTAGAAGACGCTGACTAACACCGCCACCGCGTCCGGGATGGAGAAGTGGTTGCAGGGCTGCGTTTCCGGGTTTAAGATGAAGTCCGTGTCGTTGTAGGTGAAGTTGAGTGCATCATAAATCAGGCCGAAGTCTAAAATATCAGCAGACGGGTTTGGATCTAATCACAGCAACAGAAATGGCATTTCAGTTGAAATGCGCGTGGCCATCATAAACATCATAAAGTGTCACTGGCATGCTGGTTATACATAAACATAAATACATAAAATCACATTACATCAGCAAGTCACAAACTAATATGTTGTTTAAACGTGTTGTTTGTTACTGTTTTAAAAGGAATAATCAAGCAGATTACATGTCTATATCTTTTAAATTCTAAATGTCCCCTTGTCCAGTTTCCTATCACTTATTTCAGTTGAGCTAGTTAGGGCTACACATTGTCAAACTGCCTGTTTGATATGAATGCATGTATTTATTAAATACCAGTAAAAATAAATAAGTAAGTTGTTATTCTGAGGATGAGAACACTCACCAGTCATTGTGGCGTCTTCTCTGATGGAGGCACACAGTCTGTCACAAGGAGACAGGGAACGAACACTGTGTGTGTGTGTGTGTGTGTGTGTGTGTGTGTGCGTGTGTGTGTGTGTGTGTGTGTGTGTGTGTCCACACCCCTCCCATCAGCCTCACTTACGCACATTCTGATTTGCTCAAGAATGTAAACACATACATCACAGGAAGTATTTCATCTTTAAAGTATAGGTGGAAGTTGTGTTTTAAGGTCTTTTTTATTTTTTTTAATTATTTCTTTAAAATGAATTTTGTCACACAGTACTCGGTACTCTTATTGGGCTGCAACCGTATTGCCAGACAAGCGTACACTTGGGTCTATGTAGTGGATATTACATGTACTTACTTCTCAAGCTGTTATCAGGATTAAGATTTCATTATTTAAACTCCCAACAATTATTTTCTACTTCTAATTTCTGTTAATACATCAGTCAGACAAACATTTTTGTCAATAGTCAGTTTGGTTCCCCCCCGAAGCCATATAATGTGAATCACCGGTGTCATGAGATATACTGTCACACTGAACGCAAAATCAAAAGAGAAACTGTTTTATGAAGTCAAAATAAACACTGTTGACTGTCAATATGTTCAAGAAATGCAGTAAATCAGAAACAGCCTGGTTCTCACATCTTGTTCGTGTGATGCCTGTGTTATATGTTTAGGACATTCATATAGAAGTGATATGCATAATACTGCCCCACATTTTGGGAAATGGTAGGAAAGTTCTTTTAAATACCATGAACCACATGTGACTTGTCTGATTGAGAGGAAGTTCCCAGCTCATGACATGCATCGGTGTTGACACATGAGCGCCGAGCATCACATTTCCTGCCACACTTCTCATGTGTTTCAACTTCCAGTGTCACAAGTGCTGCATTTCTTTTTTTTTGCAAGTGGAATACATAAACCTGTTTTGGACATGTGGCAAGACATATAATCAGGTTACTTAACATTAGGACCGGTGTTTGTGAGAGCGATACATAGAAATGTCCCTCCGGCCTGATTTCACTCTTCACTTTTTTGTTTAAACACAGATGGCTGTTTAGACTAAGACTATGTGGTGTTAATTGGAATATGTCACATGTAAAATAACGTCATATGAATAGCAGCTCTACACACTAGCAGAAGAAAGTGTCAAACATTAAATGCAGTGACATCGACCCCCGGAGGTCATGTTTAGGTGCTTGGTGCAACAAAGGAAATGAAGAAACAGGATGTTGTTTTACGCAACGCTTCAAAATAGAAAGTTATTATAAAGGCTTTCTGCTTATGAGAATAAACGTGACAAAATAAACAGCCCTGCTCAATTGTGTGAATTTGCCTGCGTGTTTAAAAAAATAAATATATAAAAGGTCCCTCTAATCCGATCTGTCATATTTTGGAGAATCCTCTAAACAAACATGTAGTTTATTTTTGCAGGCACTAGATGGTGCTGTAGAATCACAACATGGAAACTGATGGGAGGCTTTTAATAGTGGTGGTGTGGTGCTCCTATGGCGGCAGTACGAACCATGGCATGTCTGCAGTGGTCACTGGGAGGGCTTTATACTAGTCTTCTGTAGGAGTTTCACTCTAGCACCATTTATACTTGTGGCAAAACCACACATCTCCCAAAAATCAAAAAACTCTCAAAGTCCTTGCATTTCAAGTCACAATGTGTTTGAGCAATATTAATGAGTTTATTACCAGTAAGTTTGATATCCAAGTGCAGTGTTAAGCACTTGATTGACCTCAACAGTAACTTGTGTTTCTGTCAGACAGACTACATGTGGCAGCAGAATTACTGTAAATTTTATTCTGTGAAACATTTTGCCATGAAATAGAGTGTTCAAACCTTGATCGAGGTACAACTGAAGGAAAACAAAAATATGTACGATCAATTGACCTAGCATTAAAAAGCCTAAACTAACACCTTTCCTTTCACAGATTCACATCGGATACAGTTGGGCTGTGAGGGAGCAGACCCTTTGCGCATGCATTCAGTCCAAGAAGTCACGTTCACCAACTTAAGGCCTTTTACCGCTGAGGAAACAGAAACGCATCTCCTGATTTAAATGACAGCCAAGTTCAGCCCGACATATTAAGTGAAGAAAGTGCATCGAGTGTTCAAGTAGGGTGTGTAGTTTGAAAGACCATAAACGGGTAAAGGACAGTGCGGGGAGGACACACTGGCACAGAGCTGGACACTTGCAGTAGGGGGGGGGGGGTAGACTGAGAAGGCCGACCACGACTCAGCCACCAATCAGTATCACACTGTGCTGCTTACTGAGAGCACGACCGATGACAAACAACACGTGTGACCATGTTAGCATGTAGAAAAATGATGCGAGCCGTCCCTAATTTAATTCATACTGAGGACAGTAAATATAGGCTGTGACGGGAAGGGGCAGAAATGTTTTTAAAAGGGGGGGCAGGGGGAAATGGGGATGTCCATAGTTTCCCCCCCTACACCCCAATTTCATCTTTTGGCACGCCGTGGGTCCCTGCCGTTGCTAATGGTAACTGAAGACTTTGCGGCTGTTTGGGGTCCTGCAGCAGCAGCAGCAACTGGAGGCGCTCCGTTGCCGGGCGACCGGCCGTTGGGTCGCCCAATGCTCCCAAACCCGGTGTCCCGGGGCGCACCGGGGGTTGGGTTGTTGTTGGCAAATGGCGCCATGGCACCGTTACCTGTGGTTTGAGAATTACAAGCAAGTACCAACAGTACATATTAAGACATATCCTCGTTCGTAGGCCTTTTTTACATTCGATATTTAGGAAAGTCACAGGTGTAAATAATATGAACGAAGGCTGAAATCTGATGTGTACTGGGGACGGTACTTCGGTAACAAAATATAGAAAATGTGACTGTACTCTGTTTCTTTCTACAGTAACTTTGGTAGCAGGGATCAGGACTTCAGAGTAACGGGATCCTGGGGATGAGAAAACTTCCCTGATAATACTTCATCGTGAACAACAAATGTGTGGGAATTGGCAGGGGGATAGCTAGTGTGAGCCGTTAGGGTTAGGGTTAGCCTGTGGGCAGCACAGCACCGCTTGGCCAAATAACAGCGCTAATGGCTAACTAACGCAGGTTGCAATGTGTTACATTATGACACGTTCAAGCTCTAATCAGCAACATCATCATGACCCGCTCAAATGTAATCTTGCAAAATTTTGTTTTGGCCTGTGAATAGTGAGGCGGATCGTAATATCAATGCACAAAAAAACAAAATGCAAAGAGCAATAAAGGAGTGTCTGTTTAAGTACGAGGGGTTTATTGTTTTGTTCTGTGGTTCTCTGCACAGTTAGATATACTGACCTGGGGCTGCAGGTGTACCTGAATTCTGATTGGGTGGAGAGTTCCCCCTCTGATTCTGGTCTGGTTTACCCTGTTAGTGGAAGAGATTGAAGTTTAACATCCTACCACCACTAGTGTTAGACTGGACTGCTGACGACACATTTGTTCATGCCAAGTTGAAAATGGGCGCATGGCTACTCACAGACTTGTTCTGCTGGTTTGTTTGGGACTGCAGGTCTGGGTTTGGTTCACTGAAGTTGGGCACTTCCGAGTATACCATGCAGAACCTGCGGAGACAAGCCCATGTTTTAACATAATATACTTCACTGAAGTATAAATAGACTTGTGGCCAGATACTCACTCGCCAATCTTCTGCAGATCACCTCCTCTTCCAGTGTATAAGGTCAGGCAGCCCTTCCATATGGATGCATAGCTAAAACACAAAAATATCACATTGAACTTCTGAAAACAAGACCTCTACCTGTATGATGGAAGTATTTCCATGTGCATTGAGCAGTCAGTAAAAGGTTAAAAAAATGTCAACTCAGTAACGTTGATGAGTCTGCACGTGAGACATCGATCCTACCCTCTGGTCAGTTTGATGATGTCCCCTGGTTGAATGAGGCTGCCGAGTTCGTCCCAAACAGAGATGGCGATGCTCCCGCTCTTGTCTGCCACCTTGCAGGAGCGCACCTCGTGCCCATCTTTCGTTTTGGTTACTCGTCCTGATAGAATGAGACAATGACAAGTTAGACAAGTGGGACCAACCTGCTCGAAACACCTCTAACCAGAGTTTAATCAAAGCTAAAAAAAAGTTAAGTCCAGTCACAGTAACGCTCCTTTAAAAAAAACACACGAGTTGACTTTACAGTTAGAGGCACTTCAGCGTCACAGTCCAACCAACTTACCTATTTCCAACACGATGAATACGATATTGAGGTTTTTCAACCCAGGCTTCACATCCTTTAACAAAAACAGGGCCTCGCCTGTAGCGGTGGCCATTGTCAAGCCTCGAATAAAGATATCAACTCTTCGTTCCTTTGCTGCCACTTGAACTCAACGGCAGCTAAGAGCCGCCTGTCGTTACTCGGTAAAGGGTTAGCGTTAGCTAACGTTACAGCTAGCTCTGCTAACTAATTAGCCTGTTGGCTAAATGCTAACGTAACCCCACTTCAAACACTAATGCTGTCTTAACCGTTTATAGACACCAGATCCGGCTTCTATGGTAGTCGGCTAACGTCACATTCAAGTCAAATACAGGAAACACTACCGCTGGATGTAAGGGTCGAAACATAACAGTTACGTTACCCTCCCTCTTCAAAACAGCAAACACACTACGAGGGTGACCAAGTGTGCTAGCCGAGTAGCTTTGCTAATAAACACTATGCTAAATGTTAGCTAGTTCGTTCTGCAAGCTAGTTTGTTAACTGCCTTCTTTTAACAACAGGATATGAGTCTCTGTGAGTATATCTATTCACAATTATGGCCATAATGGCAGCTCTTCACATAAGCTAACGCGAAGCTAACGTGAGACACGTAGTTAAGTAATACAGCAAACTAGCACACAGTGATTTAGCAATGCAGTTGGCCAAAATGTCAAATTCAGATTAACCAGAATAGAGAGGCTCACAAATCAAGAGTGGCGAGTCGAATCTGAGATGTTTCTGCTTTAACAAAGACCGCTCCACACTGGCTGCAAGTTACACCAGAGCTTGAGATATGATCTGTGCCGTTAACGAACCATTAGGAGATAGTAACCTCTACCATTTAGACGACTCCAGTTTACGTTAATGTTTTCAAATCGACCGCATTCCCTTTGTGTGCCTCTTTTGAGAAAAAGCAACTGTTGTTGTTAGCTTTGCTAGCACGTAGTCTGGCCAAATTATTTTGTCAGAAGACTAGTGTCTCTATATCTAACTGTGGCCTCTAATACGTTGACGTTTTTCGCAAGCCTTAAGTGCCCTGGATACATATGCCTAAACACCACTAAACCGCTGTTCACTTTCACTCTATCCTCCCTTGTAGCAACAACACCCCAGGTCTGCGTCAGACGGGGGTTTGCCGGTCTAATTTATACGACTTGGTCGGTTCTACTATCCTACATTGGAGAGGGGTGTACACATTGCAACTTCCTTTTGTGTGTCCTTACACAATTGAGCGGACAGATACTGACAATTACTCGGCTTCTATTTATTAAGCCAATGCAATCACAAATACAAGCAGACAATGTGCTGACCTGTTTACAGGACACAGGGAGAGTAGTTGGTTTGTACCAAATGAGTGCCATTCACAAACAACGCGAGAAGAGATGAGAGAGACAGAGCATTATGCGAGAGTTCAGTGGGTGTCAACGATGAAAACCGAATTAGTTTCATCCTCCATAGCTTTTATATGCAGGTTGAATCGAACGATGTAAAATGTGTTACATTAATGGTATGTCATCGAGTTGTTGAGCTGCCAACTTCTATGATTAAAACGTCCATCCACTTACACACAGTGGTCGGAGCGCTAAATGCGTCCAAATAGTAAGTAGTTAAACACGTTAAACACGTGTTACAGCACGTTATAACTTTATATGGTAAAGGTTTTCCGTGTCTAGAAAGGATGTTTGAAATCCAGGCAAAAGGAGAAACGTCACGAACAGGATTCGAACCTGTGCGGGGAAACCCCATTGGATTTCGAGTCCAACGCCTTAACCTCTCGGCCACCGTGACTATTTACGACAAATCGTAGTCTGATGTGATATAAATCAATATCATTCCTGGTGTGTACGGTTACATGTTGCTGAAGAAAGCTCACATATATGTTATTATTGCTTGGCTTGGTAGTTATAGCAGTGCCATCGATAATGACAATATTTAACGCAGCGGAAGAAGCAGAGTGTTAGTTTGAGTTCGGACATAAGAGGGAGACAAACACCGTCAAAACACCTCGGCTCAGTCATGAGGAAACCAAATATACCAAAACAAACGACTCCATAACGATAAGGAATCGTTCTATGTATTTTCTATACATTCTACATTATATTGTAGCATAATGTGCACATACATAGTTCAGCAGATGTGCAGACAGTTCAATGAAGGTAATATGAAAGAGCCGGTTCACCCAAAATACAAAAGAATATTTCCTCATTACCAATGATCGTAAATGTATATAGTCTGGGATTTCTTCAAGTAACGTCACCCATTACAAAGGTTGTCAATGAAGTGTCATTTATGGTGCACAATGCACATAGTATTGAGGAGAAAATAAATGAAACGAGAAAATGCATTTCCTGCTGAAAATGCTTTGGAATGCTGAAAGCTGAAATTAATTGTGAAAAAATTGCTGAAAATTAAGAAATGGGAGACTATCTGTCTGAAAAATATTGAAGCCCGAAAACATTGAAACTGCACTGCTGAAAAACCTTCTCGTTGAAATGTCTAACTATGGTGTCTGTAGCTGAAAGTATGAGCAAGAAGAAGGCTTTGAAAGTTGAAGAAGTATAACAGGATTTGAAGATTTTCTCCATATAGATCCCATTCATAAGAAAATTGCAAAAAGCTTAATTCAAAAAGTTTAAAGATTACAAATATGAAAAGTCAAAGCACCCCTCTCCTGAAAGAGCTGAACATTTTGATATTTGAACCATTTCTGTAGCTTAAACAAATTTCAGAAGTAGTGATATTTGTAGTAATAGTAGTAGAAGTTGTAGTTGAAGTAGAAGTATTATTAGTAGTAGAAGTATTAGTAGCATTAGAATAAGTAGTAGTAGTAGCAGTAGTGATATTTGTAATAGTAGTAGTATAAGTCGTAGTTGTAGTAGAAGTATCATTAGTAGTAGAAGTATTAGTATTTAGAAGAAGTAGTAGCCTAGTATCAGTAGTAGTAGTAGTAATAGCTGTAGTAGTGGTCGTAGTATTTAATATAACAGTAGTAGTAGTAGTAGCAGTAAAAGTAATGGCAGTATTTGAAGTAGCATTAGTAGCAGTACTAGTAGCAGTCGTACTAATAGCTGTAGTAGTATTAGTACTGGTAGTAGCATGAATAGCAGTAGTAGCAGTTGTAGTACAAGTAATAGTAGTAGTGGTAGTAATAGCAGTAGTGGTAGTAATAATATTGATTGTAGCAGTAATAGCACTAGTAATAGTAGCAACAGCAAAAGTTGTAGTAGAAGTAGTAGCAGCAGTAGGAGTAGAAATATTAGCAGCAGTAGTAGTTGTCGCAGTATTTGTAAGAGCATTCATTATTTCAACAAAAAAGCCTAATTTTGAGCTTAATATTTACATACAGTTAATCCATGGGGCTTTTATTTTTGAAAGGGTGGTGCTGGGTGGGGGAGGGAGGGGGAGAGGATACATAATCATAATGTTTGACACACATAAACAGAGGTTATTAAATTACAGGCTTCATCACAAGCAGTTCAGTTAGAATTCACTCTCTGGGGCTTTTATTTTGAAATGGGGTGTGGGGGAGAGGAGACAGAATCATAATGTTAGACTAGAAAATGCATTTCCTGCTGAAAATGCGTTGGAATGCTGAAAGCTGAAATGAATCTCAAAAACATTGCTGAAAATAGATATCCAATTTTTAAAAAATTGCAAAAAGCTGAATAATTCAAAAAGTTGAAAGATTACAAATATGAAGTTATATCACCCCTCTCCTGAAAGAGCTGAACATTTTGACATTCGAATGGTTTCTGTAGCTTAAAAGAATTCCAGCAGTAGTGATATTTGTTGTAGTAGTAGAAGTATTATTCGCAGTATAAGTATGAGTAGCATTTGAATAAGTACTAGTTGTAGCAGTAGTGATATTTGTAGTAGCAGTAGAAGTTGTCGTCGAAGTATTTGTAATTAGAAGAAGTAGTAGAAGTAGTCGTATCAGCAGTCGAACTAATAGCTGTAGTAGTATTAGTACTGGTTATTAGTACTGGTAGTAGCAGGAATAGCAGTGTTAGCAGTTGTGGTATCAGTAATAATAGTAGTGGTAGTGGTAGTAATAGCAGTAGTAGTAGTAATAATATTTATGGTAGCAGTAATAGCAGTAGCAGGAGTAGTAATAGTAGCAACAGCAAAAGTTGTAGTAGTAGTGGTAATACTAGAAATATTAGCAGTAGTAGTAGTTGTCGCAGTATTAGTAAGAGCATTCATTATTTCAACAAAAAAGCCTAATTTTGAGCGAAACGTTGAAATACAGTTAATCCATGAGGCTTTTATTTTGAAAGGGTGGGACTGGGTGGGGGAGGGAGGGGGAGAGGAGACATAATCATCATGTTTGACACATAAACAGAGGTTATTAAATGACAGGCTTCATCACAAGCAGTTCAGTTAGAATTCACTCTCTGGGGCTTTTATTTTGAACTGGGGTGTGGGGGGTGGGGGAGAAGGGGAGAGGAGACAGAATCATAATGTTAGATAAACACAAACCGGTTATTAAATGACAGGCTCATCACAAGCATTTCAGTTAGGATTCATTCTGTGGGGCTTTTATTTTAAAATGGCGTGTGTGTGTGTGGGGGGGGAAGGAGGGGGGAAAGACCTCTAAAGATCCCTAAGACCTGAATGACTGTATGAGAGACACAGAGAGATAGAGGAAGAGGAGTGTATGTGCGCATGTGTCTGTGAGTCTGTGTGTTTATCAACATCACTAATTGGCACAATTGCGAACACCTGTGTGCCTGAAGCCATTTCATGGAGATAAAACAGGGAAACACCTCTCAAACTCCCATAACTATAAAACTCCCATAACCGTATATCCTATTGCTCCGATATTAATAATTGAGATGGAGGATGACTTGAGAAACAGATCTTGTAAAAATTGTGTCTGTAGTGTAAAAAATGTGGCTTAACTGGCGATCTAGAAATGGGGTACCGTGTTCTGTGGAAGATGTTTTTGAAGCAAAATTTAACATTGGTCTCTATGGAGCAGAAAGTTGGTTTTCCTCTCAATTAACGGCTTCTGTGTCAAATGTGGAAATCTTTGGGATTCCACAGTAATTTTTCTATGACAAGGACAAGATTAGCTACTTCTACATCCAGAAATGAAGAGTGAAGATTGTGGACACAGTGGCAAAATACAAATGTTTTTTTCACAAGAATCTCAAGCTGCTCTTCACTCTAGCGGTGACATCACGCACTCTAAGCTGCGCAATACACACCCATTATAAAGTCAGAAAAGGGCTGAAAAATCACAAAAGTTAAATTGCTGCAGTTCAAAAAGTTTACAAGATATCAAAAATATCTGAAAAAATAGATATCTGAATCATGTGGCAATAGTTAAGGGTTTTCTCAACATTGTAAAGACATGGTGTCTGTAGCTGAAAGTATGAGGAAGTTGAAGGATTTGAAAGTTGAAGAAGTTTAAGAGGATTTGAAAATATTCTCCATAGAGATCCCATTGAAAATAAAAAGCTTAATAATTCAAAAAGTTTAAAGGTTAGAAATATGAAAAGTCATAGCACCCCTCTGGTGAAAGAGCTGAACATTTTAATAGTTGAACAGTTTCTGTAGCTTAAAAAATGAAGGACGAGAAGCGGTGCGACGGAAGAAATAGAAGAAGTTGAATAAAGATAAATAAAGAATTGTTGGAATGCTTAACAGCATTCCAACAATAAAGATTCGAAGAACAATAGTTGGAATGCTTAACAGCATTCCAACAATAAATGAGCAGCACATTGACAGAACTGTCAATAGTTTTCCTAGGGACTACTTCCTCTGTAGAAAGCTCCTCCTATGTGTTGTGAGCATTATTCTGAGTCACAGGAGACGCTGTTTCTAGTTAGAAAGTATTAAGTTATGTAAAGGTTATTTTGTAATTTGGGTGACGCAAACCTTTGTTGTGGCTCTGACCCAAACACCTATCTTATCTTGATTTTCCACAAACTGTTATGTAAATAGGGGTTGAGCAATCGAACCGCTCCCTCCACTGAGATGAATCCTCTACTACCCTATTACCTACACTTAACTGTGAATTAGTTATTTCAAACTTGTAGCAGCCTAAGCAACAGCAAGCGTGACCATCTTTCCTCGGGCACTACAGGTCAAAAATTCAAGTCATGACACCAATGATCCACAGAACATTAACTATTATACAATTTATGTGAACTGTGTGACTCATGTTAATCATCTCCTTTTACCTTGAGGACTGCAAATAAAAGACCACAGGCCATATTTGAATGTTATAAAATCTTTATTGACGTATAAAATACTAAATTCTGAACGGAAATGCCTGCATGTTTACAAGATGCTTGAAACAAGTGGCAGGAGGTGTTCATTGAAACACTCAAGTGGCGGGGAATCTTCTGCTGTGAAGGAAACGTCTTTGGTTGAAGTGGGTAACTAAATTAACAGACTTTAAAGTAAGAACTCTGTAAGAACAAAGATGGTGTTAAACACGATATCACTACCGAAACAATTACTGGAAATATCGGGTTTTTGAGCTTCAACAAAAAACAGCGCTCACATATAATCCAGATGACATAGTCTAATTTCAAGACAAATAAAAAGTGACTTTTACACACACACACAAATCTAGGAATTGCATATTTATCATTGGAGAGACAAAGATACCACCAAAGTAACACACGACTAAGCAGGAAATACCTCAAAGCCAGTCACATTTGAACCTCTACAGTACAAAGAATGCACACATAAGCCTAGTGTTCAATCCCTTTTCAGTAAAATGATTCATACAGAGCGGAATTTATTCAGAATGACAAAGTAAAAATAAACACGGATAACAAGTTCTTTCAGATCATTCACGTCTATTTATTTATTTTCTCCTTACAGATCCCATTGAGCAAACTGGCAGGTTAATGGTAACGCATGAAGCACATACAGTGAAAGGCTTTAAGTTAAGCAATAGTTTAAACGATGTATGCTATGACATGTGCACTACTTTTCTCCTGTGTTTATTAGACCTCAATGAAGTGTGACTTTAGTTATTTATTCATTTTGCATAGTTAGTTCCAAAAGGTCGAAAGGCATTTCAGACTCTCACAACTTTACATACGTTTACATTTTACCCCGAACCCCACGGCAACTTTATCATCCTTTACAACAACTGAAGTCCAACACCCACACGTGACCCTTTTTCCACTACAAGCTTATGCCCAGGAGCCTCCACGGGGGAGGGGGGGATGAGACACACACACACACACACACACACACACCTGTGGCTTCACAGAGCGTCTCCCTCACGTCTCAACAAGGAGGCCGAGAGCATGAAAAATGGGCTGAGCGGGAGTCATCCGTCAAAGCTAGGACTGCCGTCCTCTGCCTTTATCCACTTCTGTGACCTCTCTAGCGCCGGATCCGTGGCACCTGGTACCACTTGCCAAATTATATTTAGGGAGTCCGGGCCTGTAGCTAAGGCTGGCGTAGCGCTAACGGTGTGCAACAAGATAGGAAAAGGGCACTTTTTTTAAAAACGTGAGGTTGATTGTGAATGAATTTGCACGTCCTTCTAACTTAAACGTTCTCAGCTTTTATGACGTCGGTATCAACCCATGACTGTGCCCCAGGAAGTGTTAGCGGCAAAGAATTCCTCAGAAGAGGAAAAACATTTACAAATCACTCTTATCTACAAAAACAATCCATCCCTTCAGGACTGCAGTTACTCATTCCAGTAAGTCATGCAAGGTAAAAGGCACTGTAGAAGTGTGTGTGTGTCTAGGGGGGGAGGGGATTTAGCGATGGTGCCCTGGCAAATGTATAAGATATGTCTGTCTTAAACATATGAATCTGAGTAAACATTTCACCATGCAAGTCATGGATTGCCTGAAAAGGAAAAAAAAAAAGACGACTAACAAAACACCAAAGTATCATATAGTAACTCAAAACAAATTCACAGGAACATCCACTGTATAAAGTACACACGCTCGAGGCATTATCGTAAAGTTACCGTTTTATGGGGTTTAAGCTGTAAATACCTAGGGAGGAGTGTGCCTCGCATAGAGAAAAAATAAAAATAATTCCATACATAAACATACAAATTTGCCCTGCAGAGAAGACAAAGGGCTGTCGAAGGGGCATTTAATATGTCAGTATTAAAAAGCTGCAGGGTTCTTTGTGTAATTTGTCTCGGCATACAGAGTAGCTTGTCCGAGCACAAACATGTTAACTGCTATTTGTTTATCTTGTAATTAGTGGGATTCGCAAGAACATTTAGACCCTTTTAAATGCCATTCATTCTAATTGTCTGCTCCTGGAGGTTACTGAACAAACACGGATTACGAAAACATTTTAGTATTCATTGATGTACCACATGTAACTCATGTGGTATTTTAGACATGTCCCTATGGAAGTATTAAACCACTTGTCGAGCGCGGGTGAAGGACAGGAGACGAGACGTCGCCGCGCTGACGACCGAAGCATGGCCACCTGTTAGTTGAGACCTTTTCTTTCAGCGTTGGTCCAAAAGAATTTAGTAAACAACCTCTAGTTCACTACAAAACACCCCTGGTGCCTTTTCACTGAATACCCTGAACCTCCCCCATTCCGACTCGAGCACCACCTGGCAACACACTGCCTCAACGGGCAGTGGGTAGTACCACTGTTGCCAAAGATTTACAATTTTTTCACACACAAAGAGCGAATAGGCTGTTTGTCAGTGTGGAAGAAAGCTCCAGAGGCAGACAAACACAGCAGTAGGGATGATAGCTGGCCCAGCGCCCTGGAGATGTGCCGCTATTGAGGATAAGGCCACCGGTTGATGGGAGTTACGGTACATTGGTGTAATGGTGCTTTCTTTGGACAGCCCTGCTAACAGGGTTTAGGCTGCACGTGCACTCGATTCTGATACACGGTGAGGTCTAGCTGTTAACCCAGTAGCTTTTACAGTGCGTGTCAAGGTCTGCGGACCAAGCTGGTGATGATCAAAAGGTCGGGGTTGCAGGAATGGGTCCGAGGGTGGACTATGCTTCTGGTGTATGTGGGGGTTTATGGCAAGAACAATGGAGGGAGGATTTGTGCCTGCTGGGTGTTTACGAATGTAGAAATTTGAGCAAGAAAAGAACGAATGGGGAAACTACAATTGCTGCTCACTAAAATCATATTAAGACACTTGTGCTACAGTAATTGTTGCTGTGGGAATCTGGACAGCTGCTGCGGTCTCAACCGGGCTTTTGTGCTTCTCCACTTCTTCCTCATCCTCCTCCTCCTCCTCCTCATAAAGCTCTGGAACTGCCAGGTCTGCAGGGCGATCGCCATTCATCTCGCACTCGATGCTCGGTGCCTCTCCGTTGATTGGCAGCTCGGCCTTCATGCTCTCTGGGGTGGAGGGACTCCGCATCTCCTGGATCTTCTCCACAACTCCCTCCTGGGTATATTCCTCGGTATCCAAGGGTATCTTTCCATCGAAGCTTTCCAGAGCAGGAATCTCCACGTGGGCTTCTTCCCCGGGTGAGCCCAGGTGTTGCGTGGAGGCCTCCCCGCCTCTTTCCTTCTTGATGTTGAAGGTCATGGGGTTTACCTTGAAAGAGGAGGACTTGGCGGTCGGGCTCTTGGGATGGTTCGGGGTGAGGCTCTTCCGGATTTTCTCGCGCTGCTCCGGCGGCACGATCTTGGTGGTGATCTGGGTCACCTTCTTCTCGATGCTGTGACGCGAGAAGGCCTTCTTGAGGCTGTCGACCTTCTTCAGGCTGTTGCGCTTGAACTTCTCGGCCCTCCTCTCGAATGCGTGGGACGTGCCCGGACTGATCGAGTCCTCGCCCTCGCACATCTCGTACTCCTCGTGGTGGACAGTGAGATCGTCGTCGTCGTCAGAGGACAGGCTGATGGTGTGGAGACCCTCCTCGTGAGCACGGCTGCCGGCCACGGAGCCGGCCACGGAGCCGGCCACGGACGGACCAGGGAGGATGGATTCTGCATCGTACTGGCTCGGTTGCGGGGTCTTGAGGGAGTCCTTGACGAACACACTGGAGGGGATCTCATTGTCTTCCTGTTGAGAAACAGAGGGAAAGAAACACGACAGGTTTTTGGATCAGTTACGAATAGGCATCATTCCTTTAACCAGGAATTTTACAATTACCTTGTTTGAATTGGTTATGGTCAGGATTAGACTTTAGGCTTCAATGGATTTCTTGACTGTTATGATCAAAGTCGAGATCTTTAAGGTGTACTTTCACCCACATACCCCCTTAAACACGTGTGTGTGTGTGTGTGTGTGTGTGTGTGTGTGTGTGTGTGTGTGTGTGTGTGTGTGTATGTATATATCTCTGGCTAGGGCTGGGCGATAAATCGATTTAATCGATTAATTCGAATGTGTGCTTTAAGGCGATGTGTTTTATTGAAAATCGAGAAAATCGCCCCCACCCCTTTTTCCCGTAGTAGAGTGCGCGCGCATTGTTTACAAACTAAAACAATGGCGGCCAGCAGCTTCACTGCTGCCGCCGCCACCTCACAAAAACAACCCAGCATTTTGGAGACATTCACCAACTGTACTCCGCATGAGAAGAAGAGTGCCCGGTGGAAAGCCATCACGGATGCAGTCGCGATGTATATCGCAAAAGATATGGTGCCCATATACACCGTGGAAAAGCCGGGGTTTATTCACCGTCTCAAAGCTTTGGACCCCAGGTACGTGCTACCAAGCCGTAAACATTTTTCTGACGTTGCCTTGCCTCGGCTGTACAATAGTACACGCCAAAGGATCTCTGCGGAGCTGGAGGGGATGTCATTCTACTCCGCAACAACTGACAGGTGGTCCAGCAGGTTGACCCAGACACCGATCCACTTGACTGGTGGAAGCGTCACCAACTTAACTTTCCAAGGCTAAGTACTTTAGCAAAGAAATACCTCTCTGTGCCAGCTACAAGTGCCCCCTCTGAGAGGCTTTTCAGTGTGTGGGGGGGCATTGTTACATGCCACCGTGCATGCCTGAAGCCAGAGGTAGTAGACAGGCTTGTCTTCCTGGCAAAAAATATTTAGAAAAAACATGCACTACTGTTTAATACTGTTGGTTATGTTGTGAATGCACTTGATTTTGTTTACATGCACTTATTTACTGTGCAAAATATGTTATGTTGATGTTAGATCAGATGTTGCACTTTTGAAAATGTGAATGTTAAAGGGTCATATACATTTTATTTCATGCTGTGTTTGTATCAGTGTATTCAGTTAGAAAAGCTTACTGTAAAAAGTTACATTTGCACAGTTGTTTACAATGGAAGGCTACTATTTAATGCCATTTAATGTTATGTTTAATTTAATTTTATATTTAAATGATTCAGGCAAACAAAAGAGTGACCAAATACTTTTTGTATACTACAGGCACCTTTCTACAATGTTCAGGTTTTGTTTGCACTTTATTTTTATCAACCTACTTGGGAAAATCATCACAAAATAAAAGAAAAAATTGTTTTCAACAGCTTCTGTCATCTGCAAAAAATTTTGGGGGAAAAAAATCGATTTAAATCGTGAATCGGATTTTTTGTAAAAAAATCGGAGATTTTTTTTTTAGGCCATATCGCCCAGCCCTATCTCTGGCCATGGTTTGGCGATTCTAAATGGCTGTCTGCTTTTAATACAACAGCAGGGGTAGTCAGCATGGAGCCCCGCGAGTGCCTGGTCGCCCGCAGGGAGTAAATGGGTCACCCGCAGGGCACGTTGTAAAAAAGCATTCGTCACTGTTATAGTTCGGTCTAGCGCTGCCACGCCTTTGGTGTTTGTTTTCTGCTCACCAAGAGTTGAACAATGTCCAAGTGATGTCCAATGCTACGCTTGTCACTGTCACTTCTTATTCATCATCTAATCCCAGTGGAGGCGGGGCAAGACAAATACCACAAAGACCAACCGCCACACGCTACATGTAGCCTGTGAGTGCTGAGCAGCAACGTTATTAATAAGGATTGTGAGGCATCAGTAAACACAAACAGACTAATACTCATTATTTAAAACTAATTTAAATTATTCAGGAAGATTATATCAAACGAGTTGCCCTCCATATCACCCTCCATCCTTCAAGTAGCTCTCGGTCTCAAAAAGGTCAGTGACCTCTGACCCAGAGGGAGAGAGGGTGGGTGGGCCCGCCTCCTGAGGACCGAGGAGACCAGCCTCTGCATGCCTCCCCGTGCTTCTCCTGAAGACATCTGAGGAATTCCACCTGTTTCTCTGCAGGAGCCAATCTTTTTTTTACGTCTCTCTCTGCCTTTAACCCCCCCCCCCCCCGCCCCGACCCTCCCCCCAATTCCCATCCATGAACACAGAGCAGTAAGGCCAATATCCACCGTTTTAATTTGTTTCTCCCCAGTTTCTTCTTCCTCCCTCTTACTTGCTGCCCATTCATCTGTGCACGATCACCCACAATCACACACAGTCGCATACACAATGTTCCACTCCATTGGGGATTTATGAGATAGAGTCCCCCCCCCCCTCCCGTTCACACCCAGTTGTGCAGTCGTGAGTGGAGAGTGAAGGTGCAGCTTCAGTGGTTGACACAGTCCACTACACATCTGAAATGCTCAGAGAGAAAAGCCCTCTCAATGACATCATGTGGAAGTACCACCTGTGGCTACTTGGTTTTGAGTTGACTAAATACAGCACGGCGTACGTTTTCATGTTCAGGTACGCAACATGCCGATGTATGCAGTTTCGATAAAGTCATTTTCCTGAATGGGATAGCGTTACAGTAGCATCGGAACACAGGTGTTGCATTGCACCAGGTGCCACATTGCACACGACTTTGAATTCAAACTATCCGGATATGTCCACAACAAGGACCGGTGTCACCACCAGTACATGTTGGAACGACATACTTATAACAATACATAACAATAGTTGTCTCTGTACAACCGTGCTTGTGAGAATGAGTCTGCATTAAAGTATGAGTGCATTTCAAAGAATGCATGGCATCGCAGCTCTTTGGACATCATAGCTGTGCTTTAAGTGCTCACTAGGTTGTTGGAGTTGTGAGCAATGCATCTTTCCTGGGGTGTTATTAGCACATACTTAAGTACTGGGCCGACCAGCTGGTCTAGAGGAGTCCTGCCTCCTGTCTGTTCTTCACTCGACACTCAATGGGGAGTTTTTGCTTAAAAAGGACTGTGCTACCTGCAATCTGTCTTTAGCCCATTCAAGCCAATTTAGACACGCAGTTATTTGCTCATATCCTATAGTACTGGAATTGAGACTGACATCAAAACTATGATGTTAAGTGAAGTACTCCCACAATATTGTTGTTATAGTGTCAAACACTATAATTGCACAAGATTTATCCATCACAAGATCGTATCAAGGTGTGCTTCATTCTGAATTTTTGCACCACTTTCTTCAATTCACTGACTGCATCTGCTCCGTCCATCGGAGGCCTGCTGTTTTACCCCAGTGTCATCAACAGCAGTCCACAGCGCTCAAGCTCTTCAGAGGTGGAAAGCCATGCAGAACCCCCCCCCCCCCCCCTTTATTAGACCACTTTGCAAACACCCGATACCTCTCGCCTTGATCTCAAACATGCAGCCATGATTCACAGTTCGGGTGTGTGCCGAGCACGTTAGGTATCCCAGTCAATGCTAGTAAATCTATCAGGGCCCCGTTTACAATGAATATGTGCTCTTTAAAAACATACAGCACGATGTATAGCACAGTAGGAGTGTACTGGCCCTTTACTGGTATCATTTCTAAATGATCCCAAATTATCGGTCTGATGTTCCTCCCCATGGGTAACACTTGTAAAACATCAAGGAACTGCCTTTCTGTCTGTGTGTGTGTGTCGACAGTTAGTGAGTTTTTATTTACCGCCAACAACTGGGGGTATGTCATCATCCCAAAAAAGAAAAAGCTGGGACTTGTGATGAACTGCAGGTTTGTAACTTGAAATCCCCAAAAGACAAAGGTAGCCCCTTAGAGAACAGCTCTGGTTACCACTGCGTGTTTGGTTTAACTGCGATTCCTTCCCTTTCAGTTTGGTTCTCTGCAGCTCCCTCCTGCCGTATCTAAATGAGCAGGATCCGGATGCCCCCATTTTGCCGTTGGTCTGACGCCGCGCCACACCCAGAGAGAACTGTGTGGATCTCAACGTGTTCAAGCAGAATCAAATCAGAGAGCCAGGAACTATGTGGGTGACATGCCCTTGCATGAAGTTAGAAATGGCTTAAGGGTTAAAAACACACAGAATCTGACCGGTCAGGATTAGAATATGCCAATATGGCCTCTCCTGACCCTCGGTGGAACATTCACTGATGATAAACACTAATCTTCCCTAATTGTTGGGGGGGGGGGGGGGGGGTTAAGGTTTCTGAAGATTCAATCGTGACTCCTCTGCTCCAGTCTGGGCACGCCGTAGACTTTCTGACTTGGCTCAAACATGTTTGATATAATCTCTGATAATCACTGTGAGTACTGCAGAGTGTAGGAGGCAACGGCTGAAACTCAAACGCCCTCCAATGAAAACCCAGCTCTCCTTCCACATACTGTGCTGTATCAGTGCAGCTGTAATGGTTGATTTACTCGTGGTGATAAATACAACCGATGCCTCACATGTCAATGTTAAATTGACGAGTGCTTATACTAATCATGCAGCAAGAGTCTCCATTGTTCATCACCAACTTATTTCCCCCCCAAAGTTGACTTAATCCGGCTTTTTTTCTTCGTCTTTTATTTGCTCTAACTGGTAAAAAAAAGTGAAAGATGACAGTGAATTAAACTACATTCGGAGGAAACCCCCCCAAAAAAACAAAGTTAATTTAGTGTGACAGCCAGTTTACTGGACGGTAAAGCGCACACTCTTCACAGATATTTTCGAAGGCCCACGTAATGGCGTTCAAGATCTCATTTAACAGTTGCGTGGTAGAACTGCCATCTAATTGCAAGTCCTGCAAGGTGTTACTAAGCCAAGGCTCGTGTAAGCCGGTCTCCTGATCAGGGCGGGGCGGAGTGGCCACTGATTGAAGGAGCTCAGACGGGCTCACGTTACCCGGTGAGCGACTGTTTATACCATGTGTGTAATGATACCCTCTACTGTTTCTCTTGCATCTGTCCTCTTGCCTTTGTTTATGTGCATGTGTGTGCATCTGCAACTAATGACAGACCCGTCCGCCTCAGCTGTGTACTTCGTATTTGGTGCTAATTAACTAACTTTAGCACGCTATTACAGATGGTGAACATGCTACACATTATACCTCCTAAACAGCAGATAAAGAAATGCAACTGGAAGTTGCGACAGACAGTCAGTTGTTATTGTATTAAATTTGTATCGTACAATTGAAGAAAAAAAATTCTCATGCTTTTATTTTGTAGTCAAAACACGCGAAAGAGGAAGTGATTCTATGGGTAACTGTTGCTGCCATGACCGAGATCTATTTCAGCATTCAGCATCTGATTGGGGGGGCCCAGCATTGTTTCTCCAGCGTTGTTGCAGCATGTGACCCAGGCGGCAAACTCCGTTTTTGCCGAGTGAAGCCGATACGGAAGTGTCTTAAAACTTGCATTCTCTCTCCTGACCAGCAGGGGCCGACTCCCCCAGTTCCAAAAAGAAGTCCCATCTTCTCACTTGATTTATTACCTCAGTAAACATTGTAAACATGAGTTTATGGTCTCAATCACAAGTTCCAAGTCTTCTTCAATACAGCATAATGTTCATTTAGTACAACATGGTCCAGTTTAGAGTCAAATAGACCATAAAGTGGAGTGTTTTAGGGCGGGCTTACTGTGATTGACAAGTCTTCTGCCGCTACCAGAGCCTGGTAGCATTCGTTCATTAGTTGCAAAACAGCCAAGATGGCGACGGCCGTAATCCAAGATGGCGACGGCCAAAACTCGAGGCTTCAAAACAGACCAATGGGTGACGTCACGACAACTACGTCCACTTCTCATATACAGTCTATGTCACCGGAGAAAAACTAAATCGCTTATATGTAAAACGTCATCGTTGTGCAGACAGTATGCAACACAAAAAGCACCATCACCTGTCTAAATGGCCCGTTTAAACACTTTTATCATATTTCAGTTCCACCGTCATTTGTACTAAAGTAAGCAAGTTGAACAGGTGTGCTTTCGCCCCTCAGATGATAAATGGAGGTTTTCTAAATCCCAACAGCCCGGGTTAGGACAGGACAGGTGTGTTGGCACAGTGAGTCAGGTGCCTCCGGCTCAGGTGGGCCGCGCCAAAGAGAGGTCACACGTCCACACACACACACACACACACACACACACACACACACACACACACACACACACACACACACACACACACACACAGCCCCTGCAATTATTTTGTTTCAGAATTTGAAAGACAGGAGGCTTAGTTTGCAAAAACAGGCAGAAAAAGAGGTTGAATATGTTTAAGATGCTTCATATTGATTGAGGGACTTTTTTTGTACAGCACATTTCAAACAAAAGGCCCCCCCTCGCTCTTATTTGTCCATCCTCCCCATCTGTAATACAACCTACCTTCATTCAAGATGCCCAACACAACCTAGTCCCAGCACCCTCTCACACGCTCAAATGCACACACCTTCAGTTATTCAGTGTCTACCTGAAACACTTGTGATTGTGCAGATTTCCTCGGTATGTTTTCATTGCATCCTTCCCATTAGGGTGCAGTGAGATGTTTTACAGTTAACCCCAGCTTGTTGCGTAACGAAGCCCCACACACACACACTGAAATGTGTACGGCGAGCCATCTGTGGACAGAGGAAGGAAGGAGGAAAGGAAGGAAAGGAAATGGAATTGTGCTTTTTGACATGGGAGTGGGTAACATGATAACCTACCAAAGTACAGAACACGGTGCATTGGCATCTATACGCTGCCTTGCACTTTCAAATTGTACAATCAAATCGAACTGTTACGATCTTAGCCCAACACCATAACAAGTGTGCTCAAATTGTGATTCAAAGTATCATAAATCAGCCACTTCATGCCAATACTGATTCATGCCTCTTGGCCCATTACCCATAAAGCTTTGCATAACAAGCTATGACATTCTTTCCCATGCACACCCCTCCCGTATCTGCCTCACTGAAAGAGAAAAAAAAGAAAAGAAACGCTTGCGTAATCACACAGCACAATAACCAATTCAGGAGCGATGTCATGCTGACGTGACGGCAGAACGGAGATCGTGGCAAACGAGAGAGGTGCCGATTATTCCCCATGACACAAACGATGATGCACGTCTGCTCACTCAGCCCGTAATTTACAGCAGAGCAGTCTTTGCACTTCGCAGCATGACGCGCTTCATGTTCTGCTCTCCAGTTCTCAAAATTACATTTCAGACACAGCACGGTGTTCATTTTAATAACCACATGGTTTTGCTGGCGCTCCTCGCCGCTTACTGGACACCAACTACACCACACCGCTAAACCGGCACTCTCCCGCGTGTGTGACACGTCTTCAGCCGTGTCACCGAGACACATTCCTGCACTTTGACGGTTCTCGTCGCTCCTGTTTTCGCTCCTTGGACGGGTTAATCTCCTTTAGCTCAAACCTCCCAACACCCCTCTTTGCACATTGTTTCAGCACAATCCCCAATCTGTGCGTATCAGAATCATTGTTTGATAAGGGCTGCGTGGAGACACCACAAGCATTTTTTTTTGGATAAGGCTGCCACCAATTGTGAAAATGTTTACCCCGGACGGAGGTCAAAGGGCGTAGAGAGTCCGCAGAGAAGCCCGGAAGTCGTCGTGTTATCTCAACACATGTTGTATTTAAAAATGGCCAGAGAAATAAGGACACCGGGATCCAGCATGGCTATTGTTTTCCCTTTTCCTGCCATGGACGCTGTGGCCTTGGCCAGCGGATTGGATCACGGACGCCGAGGTTTGAAAAGTCAAGAAGGAGTGGACACATTGATGGGGAGAGAAAATAAGGGCGGTGACATGAAGAGTCAAAAGAGGATAGTTTCATGTTTTTTTTTGATTGTTTCATAGGACCTTGAGCTTCTTTGGCAGAATACCAGCGTGAAAACAACCTCCCGGCAGTTTTGTTAACTCTATTCATTCAGTGAGTCGACCCCTGCATCTATTGTGTGATGCTGTGTGAGCATGAAAGCGACAAAGCTCAAAAGAATCCACAGTGAAAAAGAGCATGCGAGTGCAAGTGAGCTTAATGTCATTACCTAATCAATGCCTGCGGCGTCACAAGAAACATGCTAAATATGTGCTCTTGGCCGTTCCGAAGCAAAGAGAGTGCAATGCATCATGGGATACGCTGGGAGGCTGAACTATCTTAAGAGCTGCCACCTTTATTTACCTTTGTATACACTGGTTGGTTTTATCGTCTCCATTACTTCGCATATTCTTTGGTAGCAAAACAGCTTTTAGTTCGTGGCAAATGAAAAGGACATAAAAGCCGACATGATTAAAAGAACAAGTTGAACAGTCAGTCTGTTCGTGGGGGCTCGTCCAGGATTTGTAACACCGTCAGCACTTTTCTGTGTCAATGAAGCTGTTACAACTAGTCTTCCACTGCAGGAATCTGCTTTGCCTTTGCCTCACAGACTGAAACAGTTGAGGAGACTTGTCAAACCTGAATGTGACGTCACGCCAAAGAGCAACCACTTTAGGTAATGCTTCCCAATCCACATGCATGTCTTTCGCCCATACTTGCTCAAGTAGAATCTCTTATCCAAACTCACTCTTTTCGTCTTATCATTAATCGACAAACAGAGCAAATTTGGTATTTTTCCTTCTGCCCATCATTTATTTATCTCTCTTTTACACTTCTCTGCTCTTTATTTAATGCTTAAAATCTCACTGACAACTTGTAGATTGTGATATTTCTGACTAGAATATTCTCTTTAAACTTCAGGCTTGTATATGTAGTCCTCATAGTATCACACAAGATTCGTACCGTAACACAATAAGCCAGTCCAAGTGAGCCACCATGCACAATACCAGAGCCCTGAATCTGTGGGCTGTGCTTTCTCTACTGTCTGCCATGAAAAAGGTCTATTACAATCTCATTTCCTTCCATTTTGACTGAGATATTCTAGAACAACACTGGGATATTCGGACTATTGTTCACCATCGATGTCATTTACACTCGACAAGTAGCTAGCTGAGAGCTACTTGTCTAAACAAAGCTGTGATAACAATCAAGCTACGTTGTTTGTTTAAAAGGTGCATTCACGCAACTATAAAGCCTCCGCCACAGTTTTTGTATTCAGTACGAGTAGAATTGGAAAAGGATACACTGTGGTTAAACAAACAGCCAGATATGATCAAGAGGTATTGACTGACCATTATTAGCTTCAATAGCTAGCTAGGCCCTGTCCTCACAGTGAGGCTGCAGAGTTCACACACCCTCCAACTCTGAACAACCACCCACAATGTAGGCTAACGCTGGCTAATGTTAGAGGACACAACATGTAAATGAGACTACTTTTGAAACCACTGGCATGAGCATTTCTTGACGTTTTGTGGAAGCTAGCTGCCTCCCACCTCCAGCGCAAAGCTAACACGTCTCGTGAAGGTCTCTGCACTTAGCGCACCGGCACAAATTTAAGCTACGTTGCATGTGGATGTTTCTGCTTTTTTCGGTCAGAGCAAGTGATGCAGTGTATCAAGCGAGGGTTATTGAAAGTTACGTGGTACAAAAGTTACGTGGTATAACGACGAGGTTAACAAGCGAGAAAGTCCACGAAGGGTGGTGTGGTTGGTCTGTGGCTCAAGAAAACACAGAAGTTTCACCCACAAGACAGGCTTTTCGTGTCAAAGTACTCATTGACTCTACGTTTTTTAAGTAAAGTTGTTGCGCTTGTTACATAAGAAATGTCCGCTAAGGGCGGTTGGTGTTTACTTTAGTTAGTTACATTGTTATTTGAGTTTTTTTCAAACTTTAACAGAGAAGTTTTGATGCCCAATCCAAACCAATCATTTCACAATGTTAACCACTTGTCATTGTGTGTTTCTGTAAGCTTGAGGCTGATATTAGCGAATTTGTGAAACCTTTTTTTTTTTTGTACACAAACGTTGAGATTCAATGTATCCCGTGGTTTGCGCAAACATACAATCCCAACATTGTTTCTGGCCACTGGGTAGCATAACTGTAACGCAGGCCTACTGGTTATATAATCAGCAAATGAAAAAGACAGTGTCACATAGTATTTCTTAATGTAACCGTGGCATTATTTAATGTTTCTGGACAGTGGTGGCAATAGCTGTAAAATCACAGTTACTTTGAGTCAACTACTCTTATTACTTGAAACCTCTCAGTGGGTTAAAGCGCCGTACAATGTGGGCCCAGAATGTTTGAATGCAGTGAAAGAGCTGCTTTAGGCTACAAGCTGGTGCTATATATCACCTGGTGGGCGCGCACACACACACACACACACACACACACACACACACACACACACACACACACGCACACGCACACGCACACGCACACGCACACAACTGAGCTGTAGCCTGAAGCCAGCGGCCTGCTCCAACCTGTGGGAATGGATAGGATTTTATAACGGAAGATTCTGCACTGAACACACGCAATAAGTGCACTGTACTTAAGTTTAACTCTTAACTACTTCTTTAAGGTTTCTTTCGTTGCAAAGCTTCTCTTGTGTCACATTGGATTTGTATGCACAAGATGGGATCGGTCAGAGCCGACTTATTTATTCTGCCATTATTAAGCTTTGTTTACCTTCAGAGTTATGAGCTTCGAGTCACTCTGCTTAAAAAGGTAAGGGCTTGGGGCGAGGCCGGGAACAGAACTACCAGTTTGTCCTCCATCTCAGGGTATGAGTGTGGGCAAACAGCTTTTACTTCCTGCTGCTGAAAGCTGAGATTAAGTCACAACCTTTGGTCAAGTGTCGATGTACATAAGCGCTGTGACGATGGGCAGCAAAGCAAACACAAAAAGTGTGACAATGACAATGAGTGTAGTGAAGCCAATCACTCAAAAACGATGAGTCACGACGTGAACGTTTCACAATCGAGGAATTTATTTCAACTTACAGACGCAGAAGACACGGGAAGCACGTTGCAGTCGTTGTGTTTACTTTGGCCGGCGTAGTGCGTTTCTCTTCTCTTGCATATGCGATATGAATGTTCTTTGATAGTGTGCGAGAGCTCCGCCTGTTGTCACTCCCTGCCAGTCTGCGATTAATGATCCCAAAAACACACACAATCCCCACACAAACTCTTCCCAGCCCACCTCGCTGCTCCACTTCCAGCAAAACTCTGAACGGAGGGGGGGGGCGGGAGGGACGAACGCAATTCTCACAACGTTCAAAATCAATTTGCCACTGTGGCGGACTTGTTTGTTGTGATGAAATTCCCCTGTGGAATAAACACAGATGGGGAGATTGGAATCTACTCAGAAATAAAAATGACTTCAGTCGCAGGAAATGATATTCCAAATATGCCACTTATTTTGCGTAGCGTGCCACGCCGATGCAATTAAGATAAGTTGTAAGATCCCCAGGGCTGCTGATCGTTGATATTTAAAAAAATAAAACTCAGGTAATGAGGCTTTGGAATTAATCTGTGTGACAAGTAGTAGAACGAGAAAATACCCGCAAAACGTTTTACCTTTCCAAACGGTAATCACCAAAACAATTTCTACTGACTGGAACCTCAGACGGCTGGGAATTGTGTATGTGTGTGTGTGTGTGTGTGCGTGTTCAAGAGACAAGGCCCGGAGAGGGGAGGGCCATGCGGGGACAGGAAAAGCACTGGTGCACAAAAAACAAACAAACAAGGGCCAAGCATTGGTAATTAAGTCCTCATTAGTCCTTGTTATGTACAGGAACGCAGCGGAGCAACAGACAGCGCCGCCATTTGTGACTGACCGCGGCCAAATCCTGGAGCGGGTGCAGACCCCTGTTCCCTCCCTCCAACAGCGTGCGTTTACCCATAAACCCTCTGTGTTTCCACCTCAGCTGGCACGTACAGGGTGATGAGTGTTCTGGATACATTTTTTGTAGGGCGGGGAGGAGGGGGAGGGCCTCTCGGCCAATGGCTACAGGGCCGGTAGGGAGAGTTTGGCTCTTGGGTGTGCAGCAAACGTGCGTTAGGTGATCTTAGGGAATCAGGACAGGTGGCTGGTCACATGCAAGCTGGAGTTTGTGCGAAAGATAAAGTAGTAGTGGGAGGGAGCAATGCGAGGAGTGAAATTCAAACAAACTAAAAAGATATTCGACAAGAAAATTAGAGCACAGTACCAGATGGAGAAAATCCAGAATGAAAAATACACACAAAAAAAAAAAGAGATGAGATTAGGTGAGGTAGAAAGCGATGGACACAGAAAAGAGTCAACACGAGCTCAGGGAGGTGCAGGAACAAGGGCTGAACAGTTCTTTTATTTCCCGCTCCCCCTCGGGCGTGCCAAGTCTCATTTACCAGCTCTGTAACTGCATACACCTGACCCAACACACCAGCCAACATCCAATGGCACGCACACACATGCTGTCCACACACACACACACACACACACCTGGCCCCACTACACCCATCTGCCAACGCGCCACTTTTGAGTTGGACTCATAAAAACTGAAGCAGAAGTCAGGACTTAAGTTTTGCATGGCATTCCTCATGTATTAAGTACACTTTAAAGCAGTCTGAAACATGCTCTCATAATATTAATGAAATAGATAAAGTACAAAACACCTAACGTGACAAATCCAAAGGACTCGTGGGATTTGACGATGCATTGGAAACAGGCACTCTCACTATCTCTAAAGCAGGAGGAACACTCCCTTCTAGCACATGAAAACCGACTGATTCAATCGAATCGATCCGCACTGCCTCGCCCACCTCATTGCAGAGTGAGGTCTTGGCACCTGTTGCGTTTGAACAACAGAGCCTCAGTACCTGGGAAACCAGATAACAACAGTGGTTAAGAGCTCTCGGCGGCTCTGGCTGTGTCAACAATGGCTCCTCTTTTGCTGCCCGGGTACACACATGCTCAGACGCACCCACCCACCCACACACATAGACACCCACACGCGGAATCACGACAAATCATGCACTCAACCATGCACAAAGCATACTTGGAGACCATATCTACATCTCTTCTTTTTTTGGAAGGGGGGGGGGGGGGGGGGGTTGATGGGTTAATTTGAAATGCATCCGTCAAATACAACTGCTTTCATCCTGCACGGTAACCACATGATAATCATGCTGTGCGTCAAGAATGCAGGTTGAAGTGATCTCCGACAACCAGTCTTTGTGGAGATAAGTGAGTCGTTTCCTGGGTGATTCAGGAGGGTTATTGCTTCTTTTTTTTGTGCCAGTGTAGAGTTTTTGCCCTCACAGGTGTGACGTGGCAGGTGAAGTGGTAAATCCATCCAAAAGCCATCTGTCTGTCTGAATTATGACTGGGGGGTGTAAACAGATCTAGACAAAGTCAGTGTCTGAGCCCTCCTCCATTATTCTCTGTAGCTCCATTCCCAGACACACCCTTCTTCTTCTCACACACACACACACACACACACACACACACACACACACACACACACACACACACACACACACACACACACACACACACACACACACACACACACACACACACACACACACACACACACACACACCATTAATGAACTGAGTTCTACAGGTCGACTTAGTCCTGTTCAACGAGTTTCGGGTGTTCAAAATGTAATGAAGTGCTGCTCGCTTACAGCACATCACGTGTCAGTGCCAAGCAGGAACACATCCGACACACCCACTGCTGCAGTCAAATCTGAACGCAAATATGACTTTTACACACACACACAGTCGAATGAGGCTAATGGAAATACGTCCTTTGAAAAAAAGATTCATAACATGCCTAACACGTGAAGAGGTAGTCCGGTCATTTAGTATTGCATTTTATAAAGTCGGGGGACTCGCCAGAGACGCATTAAAACGAGAATGGTCACAATTGAAAGAGCAGAAGCCTCGTGTGTGCCAAGCTCCAAAAGACTGGATCATACATTTCCCATCATGCATCTCTTACATTAGATGCTAGCAAGTTGGCCCCCACACCTGCTGTTTGTATCTTAGACCTCTATTAGCTACAATTACTACGCTGGAGCTGAGACAACCCCAATGACATCACCGGGGTTACTTTTTTCAGGCTATTCTTTTGGACTTTTGGAGAACTAGATGAGACTATGTGCTACTGTTAACTGCTGAGTAGTGCTCCTTCTGACGAGTAAACTGAACCTAAATCAGTGGAGTGCCCCTTTAATTTTCCAACACTTTAATACAACTTTATTGTATGTATTTGGACTGTAATAAGCTACTAAAGACTCTTTGTGACATTCAGTGCCACTATGCTTTTGTTTCTCTCTTCCCATCACCATGTTCCCTCACCTGGAAGATGAGCACTTTAAAGTGGTTCCTCTTCAGCAGGTGGCTGTGGTTCGCCTCAAGCTTCTTCACCTGGACCGCCTGCTTATCCATGCGGTTCCTCACGTCCTTCAGGTGCCCGCTCACTTTGCGGGAGTGCTCGAGCAGCTTGGTGACGCTGTTGGAGGTGCCGATGTGGGTCTTGGACAGGCGGGTCACGTCCCCCTGCACGACCCGCACGGCGCCCTCCAGGTCGGCCTGCCGCTGCTCCATCCGCTGCTGGTTGTCCTGCACCGCCTCCAGCATGTTCACCAGCTTGTCCAGCAGCGCCACTACGGTGATGGCGCTCACCTGGCCGCCGACCGGGCTGCCCGGCGCCACCGTCGCGGTCGGGCTGGTCGGTATTTTCAAGCCTAGTCGGGAGAGAGTGCCGGTCGGGTTCGGGGAGGACGGGGCGGAGGACGGGGTGAAGCTCGGGGTGAGGAGCACCGTGTTTTCGGGCTGCTGCTGCTGCGGGATGGTGTGGGTGCTGCCGGAGACGCTGGGCTCGGCGTGGGACGCGTCGTCTTCCATGGTTCACAGGTGCTCAAATGTCCCGCTTTAAAATTGGGGGGTAATTCACCTTAACACGGAGCACTTTAGCGATAGTTTTACTCTCTCGTGACGCAGCTGCGACTTGGTCCAGCTGAGAACTGAAGGCGGGGTGATGTTACCTTTCGGAGTTAATTCGGCGTCCACGCCCCTTTTCTGTCTGTCCCTCTGCCCGCGCGCTCACACACACACGCTGTGAACTTTCAAAAACACCTCCCCTGCAAGCCAAAGGGAGGGGCGTGGGTGCCACGGGATCGGCGCAGGCCTAGCCCTGTTGACAGAATAGAGGTAGGGTTGGTGTGTGTGTGTGTTTTTCTTGTATGCTGGCTTGCTTTGTGTTTTCGTGTGACTGCCAACCATTTCACTTTGTGCATGCCTGGCTGCATTTCCATAAATATGTGTGGAGGCCAGTTTTGTTTACTGCACTCGCTGGTGTGTGTTTTTGTATTGTCTCCCACCAAATTGGTCTGGACTGCATTGTAATCGAGTGGTGTGGATGGTGGTGGTGTGTGTGTGTTCTTGTTTGCGTGCTATGAAACAACAAAGTGAAGATAAAACTACAATCTAAATCAAAAGGCCATTGTGTCTTGCGTGTTTCACGAACTTAGCAGAACGCTGTAGATACATCACAGACCACATTTTCCTTTATGTCAAAATCTGGTCTATGCATGTGTTTGTCACTGTGCCTATGCTTACATGTGAGTGTGTGTGTGTGTGTGTGTGTGTGTGTGTGTGTGTGTGTGTGTGTGTGCCCCATGAGTGCCCCTTTTCCTCTCCCCTCTTGTTTTCGACCTCTGTGTCATGGCAAGGGGCACCCTGACATGGAAATGTGGAAATCCCTGTTTCAACAATGAGGTCATCCACGCCCCTGGCTGACTCTCTCTCTCTCTCTCTCTCTCACGCTCTCGCTCTCGCGCTCTCTCTCTCGCTCTCGCTCTCTCTCTCTCGCTCTCTCTCTCTCTCTCTCTCTCTCTCTCTCTCGCTCTCTCTCTCTCTCTCTCTCTCTCTCTCTCGCTCTCTCTCTCTCTCTCTCTCTCTCTCTCTCGCTCTCTCGCTCTCTCTCTCTCTCTCTCTCTCTCTCTCTCTCTCTCTCTCTCAATCCATCTCTTTGCAAGCATCACTGTAAATATTTCATTCACAGTAACACTCTTTACATCTTACATGTTTTAAGACCAAGTAATTAGGTGGTAGGCAATGAGTGTTTATCTGTAATTCCTTTGTTTGCTAAGGCAAGAATCTGTCTGATCACTGCAGAATTATGGGAAGCATTCCAGCCCACACCTGACTTTTATTGAATTCTGCCTGATATGGTAAAAGGCTTGGTCAGCCACCATCTCATCTGAGATCAATACAAAGCATTCCCGCCCATAAAACTGATATTATCATTTTATGCAACTGCTCATCTACACACACATACACCCACACACACACCCACACACACAGAAAAGACACGCCTAAGAACAGCATTGTAATATGTTGGCAGAGTCCACAGTTCTCCTCAGATCCAGGCCGCATGAACGAAAGCATCTATTTTAAAACTGTGTTGTTATTTCAGTGCTCGCTGAAGTGATCGTAACCCGTTTTGCAGCAACAGGCCCTTTTCACAGCAGCCATTTTGACATGTCGTAGCGGGGAAAACACGAGTGAAAGTGATCACATGAATTATGGTCCCATTCTGCTTAGTGTGTCACAGCCATTCAAGGGAGCCAGCATGCACACACAGGGCCCTGCCCCACCTAAATGGTAGGTAAGATTGCTCATCATAAAAGGTGCAGATTGCTCATCAGCACGTTGTATCTCGCATTCCCCCGTTTCCAGTCTTCGTGCTAAGCTAACCGGCTGCGAGCGGTAGCTTCGTATTTGACCGACAACATGAAGGTGGTATCAATCTTCTCATCTCACTCTTGTAAGCAAATAAGCGTATATCCCAACATGTCAAACTATTCCTTTATGAATAAATTGGTGCCTTTATTGACATGGCAGCAATATAGTTTGCATTTTCTTTGTGTGACAGCTCGGTCTTTTCAGCAGCTACACATGCTTTTTACACGTGCCCTAGACAGATTCTCCCTATGTCAACATCCAAGGATAACACCTCTCCTTGAGGGTTACCCGCTCGACAAGCTTCAAAGCTGCCGGAGTAGAGAGGCAGTGTGACACGAGCAAATGTCCCACTTCCTCTCACTCAAAACACCAGTGTTTCCAGGCCATCTCTCTGTCACTGCTTCTCCTCAGAGGCGCACACTTCTGTCAACATAAAAGTATCACCACCCATCCCGGGCGCTTCAACTCCTGACTTTTCCCCACTTTCAATAAGGTTGAATAAATTCAAATTCACAATAAGGTTCCTCTTTCCCGGTAAACCCTCCTACAGTTACATTTAATAGAATGCACTTCAAAACAATGATGTCTGGCGCACAAGCTCTCAGTGAATGGGTTAAATGGGAGAAGGGTGGATGGACAGCTTTACAAGTCAGCAAAATGGATGTATTTGCCCTCTGGAGGCCTAGAAATGCAAGTGCATGATCTGATTCTGACACCTCATTAGTGAAACAGAGCAATAGCCAATAATATATATATATATTTTTTATTTATATGTCAATCATAATTCATACCTTTATATTCTGCTAGAGGTGATTACGATTGATAACTCAAGTTTGAGATTTTCTTATTTTGCCAAAGAACACGTCCACAATCAGATCTTCAACTCTAAAGATTCTCCGTAAAGAAGTATGCTAGTGCAGCAGGAACAGCCATCAGCATATTCCATCATTTTCGACAACAAACATGCCGCTGCAGGTCGCATCATCGCCTGAATGAGCTCCGTATCTAGGGTGAACCTTCCCCGAGTTGTTTGAAAAACCTCCAGGAGGTGTGGCATGACTGTAACCGTTGGCTCTTTGGCAAACTACCAGGATGGATTATCTTCAAACTAGTACTGACCTAAAGCACCAACCCACACTGTATTTTATCTACAAAAAAAGGGAGGAGAATGTTTATTCTGGGAGGGAACAACTTCTCACACACATGCTTAAGCACCTGGGTAGTTTCTTTCGTCTTGTTTCCTTGTCTTTGTTTTATTTCACCTCTACATCGTCCACAGTCCTCGTCATTGCTGGCTTCATCCAGCTGGCTTCATCCGGTGACATGGTCCCTCCCTGTCCTGCTCTGGCTTACTCCAGGCAACATATTTGTCCAAGCGCCTGCTTGATGCGGGGACAAGAATGCAACTGAAACGCTCGAGAGGCAAAATGTACGCAGACTTTAATGATGGTTTCCCACACAGACGGCTTGGGTTGCAGGTAAACAGTCAGTGTGGAGGGCAAAAGAGGCGGAAGTGCAATTTTGGAACCCACAGGCCTTCGTCAGACAATGATTTAGCTTTTTATTGGTATGCTGAGAACAGAAAATACCTAAATCAAATATATAGTTTCTATACCTCCAGTTGCCAGGTGAGGCCAAGACAATGACATACTTTAATATTTAGAAAAAAAGTCTTCTTAACACAATAATCACATGCCATATGTACAAGATAGTCTGTTGTTCTTCCTTTTTTTTTTTTTTTTAAACATGGAAAGTTCAACTCATCCACCTGCTTCCTCACACTTCACAGTCAGCTTTGTTCACTCTAGGTCATGTGATACCTGCAAGCGACACAACAAACAGGTTCCCTGATCAGTGTTTAAATGTGACCCCTGATGCTTGTGATTAGCTCCGCACAGGTGGTCACGCCTATGATGATACGATGGATGCCCGGCAGTGTTTGATTTCCATAACCAGCTCAGACTGGATGTCTGGTTGCACAGTGGGAAGGAAGGCAGCAATGGTACCCTTTTGTTGCTCAATCAAAGGCCCCACACAGAGGGGATAATGGCATGCTGGGACCAAAACAGATGGCGATGGATCTTTAAATGACCCTTTTTCACAGATCAGCGTGTGCCGTACACGCGCTCACTTAAAGCTGGCCTTGTATGCCTGGTATAGGTGTGTGTTTGTGTGTGTGTTTCCGGTGGCGTGTTTGATTTCTGTGATGCCATCAATTCCGAAGCTAATGGACCAATTTCCGAGGTGTTGAGCTTTATACACATAGAACGTGAGGAACATGTGCGTGTGCTTGTTTGTTTGTGCAAGTGTACATGTTTTCATGTGTCCAACGCCATCTATCTTCAAACCAACGGGCCAATCCTTCACTGCCAAAGGAGTTGTGGTGCACTTTGTTGATTGTAAAATCAATGCGAAGACTCTCCTGGCCCGACGGTTCCCACAACGTGGATTTCTTCAAGGCGGCCACGTGCCTCCGAGCAACACAGTTTGATTTGGCTGTTATTTCATTTATCATCTGTACTTCTCCCCACGTCATCGGCCATTTACCCAGATGAATCTATCGAATAGAGGACATTTTATTTTTCAGTGATGTGTAATTATTTTTACATGAGCCTGCATGTTCAAACGCGCCGTCTAAAATGGCACGGAGCCAGTTCTGGAATCGTGCATTTCAAAGATAAGTGTCAGATTCCAAAGCTGAGTGTATCTGTTAGGCTCTGGAGGTGTGGAGTTGGGATTCTGCGAATGGGGCATTACTTCTGTGTACACCGGTTGTTGAGTTTAGGTGTGTTCGTCCTTTAAGGTCTTTGTCTACCACAAATGAACCCGGGGCCATCCGAGATGGATCGCTTCAATGCATGGCCACACTATTACGCCTTTCATTTGTGCATTCAGTAGAGACACAGGGCAAACAGTCACAACACATATAATCCTATAAAAGGCACCTCTGTGCTTACCTTTGCCAATAAGTATGGGGTTGGTGGGACCGCGAGGACCTCATCGGTGTAAAAGAAGACCTGAGCGGGGTTGGCCCACCTGCTAAAAGTCTACTAAGATATTTAGATAGAATACATATAATTTCATACAATAACTTATGCAATGTGTCACCTCCTGCACACAGATGAATGGATTATTCCATCAGCAGGCGAGCCACCGCTGTGAAGCACACACTAAGGTGGCCCTCAGGTAACGTGAAAACGCCAAATGCCCTCTCTAGAGCCGATGTTTAGTTTGTCCGTTCTGGGCTTCTGTAGAAACATGGCGGACTCTGTGAGGAAGACCCACTCCCTATGTAGATATAAAGTGCTCATTCTCAGCTAAATATAATATAAGAATAAGAATACTATTCTGTTTCTGCCTTAAATCCCGCCAAAGCTGACACACTGTTCCTTTAAGCCTCACAGTAAAGTGCAAATCACATTAACACTGATAACTGAGTTATCACAGTGGGCATTCCCACAGTAAAGAAACTTGTAGTTGATATGACCACTTCATTAGCAAACAGTTGCTTATTTACACATCCAGCAGCTACAGAGCAACTTCATTATTCATTTTGAGTCATGTTTCTGGCCACCTGATGAATATAAGTCTAATATTCACTCGGTTTTGGCCTCAACCAACTCCTGAGGGAAACATCGGACTATTTGTCTGATAAATGCTCCACTATGTTCACCAGCTAGTTGTTAAATGCAGGCCTTTTTGTTGTCTTCTGTCGTTAGTAGTGCAAACATGTTTGTTGGGTAGAAAGCTAGCTAATTAAAGTTTCTATGCTAAATTACCTCAACAAATGCAGCTTGGTTGATGCTAAGTGCAGGTGATGTCAGAGTGTTTTGGAATCTGACATTTACTTTAGTCCTGTAGAACCATGTGGCATTTGTAAATCCAATCTTTACACAAAAATGAGAGTGCTGTCATTTAAAGAAACCGAGCTCTGATAATAATTATTAAGAGACATGATAATGTAACAATAGGCCTATTATAATAAGTTGGAAAACGCAGGTTAAAGCTGAAGTTAAGAGTTACCGTAGTAAAAATGTAGTTAGCTTAGCTAAACGTTTTATTAAATAGTATGGCACACAAGTTACTTTCACACATTGTGTGCTTAAACTCAAATGTATAATGAAGGGAAATTAAAAAAATTCTTAATAACATACTTTTCTAGTTTGAGAGGGGAACAGTACAGTAACTTCAGTAATCTTGAACAGCACATTAGCTAACTAACATCTGACGTTAGCGCGAATTAAGATCCTCGCTAATGCTTGAATGCTAATGTTAGTCACAAAAGACTGAAGATAAAGTTATATTTGCCCAGCAGGATTTGAACATTCCACTTTCTGTGTGACTTTCGTACATATTTGGTTTGATTTCACTTGTAGTACTTGCAGTACAGAAGTTACGGTTCTGTCCCCCAGCCATTCATAGAAATAGCAAAACTGTTGAAGTGCTTCTATATTTTTGTGGTAGAAAAGTGACTGTCTTCCATTTGGCTCACACACCTGGAGTCCCCAGATGTGAGGTCTGCAGTTAAACCCATTTGTACAGCAGGGCCACTGTGAAATGTCCATGCTGTACTGCTGGCAGCAGTTTCATGTTGAGATTTAATCTAAAAAGACTAACATTAAATTTCAAGTTGCATCCAAGATTTATCACTGGTGCAGTATGTTCCTCCTCCACCAGCCACCTCTCACAAGCTGTCACTGGAGCAAAATCTGCTCCATCAACCTGCACTTCATTCTGTTTGAACTTGTTCACGCAAATCCAAGTAATCGTGGCAAATGGTACACCCACAGACGGCAGAAATGAAAACCACATCACGTGCCGTCCACATGTGACTAAAGTCTTCCTTTATTTCCTGAAATCGTGGAGGGGTTTCCTATTTTCTTTGCAGCTTGTGGCCCTAGCTGTCTGTCTGAAGTTATTACCTGTGTATTTCACATGTTGTTCAAACTTTTAAACAAGTAAAAGTGAAATCCATAGGGAGGATAATGCTGTCCGCTAATGATAGCATTCACCACATTCCTCGACCTGAGATCAGAGCAGATAGGCATTCACAGAAACTTCCTTCGCACTCCTCCCTGGCCTCAGGCACACTGGATCTGAGTAGGAGAAGACAGGAAACTGAATGGATTACACTGATGACTTGTATACACACAGATGTGTATACAAATAGGGGTGTTCCCATGGGTTGACCCTGAAGGCTACGGAGCCCGGGAGGTTACCGTGGAGAAAAAAAAACAAAGCAATCCATGCTCTCAAATGACTTGTTTGTGCTCTCTCAACGTCTGCTCTCAAACTAGCAATTCATGCTCTGATTTCAAGTTTTTTTTTCTCTCACCTCCAAAACAGAGCCGCTCCTTAAACGGTTCTATAAACAGGATTCAGAGCATTAATACATTAGCAAACAACTACTTATGTTGTGCCCCTGTCGTGATATCGTGATACACAATTATGGCCTCTAAATTGAAAAGCACGTACTAACTCATATTTCTGAGAAAATCAGAATTAATAAGAAAATACTCAGCACTTTTGATTTGTAAAGTATTCAATTCCCACAAAAGTATACAGGACCGTGTGGTTATTCCATATCGACTTGAATGACGAGATAACATTGTGATACATATCGTTATCAAGGTGTGAAATGAGCTTTATTGTGAGAGAATATTTTGGTCATGTCGCCCAGCCTCATAAATGTCCACAGTCAACATGTTGGCATAGTGTCATACGCAGAGTTTAGACTTACACCAGCTGTGAAATACAAACGTTGTGACAGATTTGATGGAGCTCAGGGCTCCTCCTGAGGACGGCTGCTTTATTCCAAGATATTTGACCTTCTGTGTGGAATCTCTGTGTTACAGGTTCATGAACTTATCAATGACGTTACTGCTGCTGTGAAAATGTTCTTAATTTGGAGATGGCTATAAATTTGACACGTGACCATAATGGGTACGATTTATTCAACACATTACAGATTCATTGTAGAGCAAAGAGATAGATACTCAACTCAATCAATATACATGAGACATGTCTGTGTGTGTGTGAAGAATAGGACAGGAAGCAGAATATAGGTGCTCTCAATGCTGCTTATTTCAGATTAATCACACATACGAAGACTGCCGCATATGAAACGTTTGTTTTTATGTATAGTGTGAATGCATCATTGCATCAGCTGACCCTGAGCACACTTCCACCTGAGAACCTCCTCCATGAACCAGGATCTTTGCCCTCAATAACTTTGACGTTTTAAAAAACACATCAAATCTTGAGGAAATGCAGGTGGTATTTGTGTCTAAATTATAAAACATCAACTCATTCTCAGGTGGCTTTATTAATATGTAACCAGCAGTGTTGACAAAAATAGTGTTTAAAAAAGGTAATAAAAATACTCAGTATGCTGAATGTTGCATTATTGGCTCGATATTACAGATCAAATACTATGTTAATGTCATTGTAAAGTAAAAACATATGGATGTTTCAATTTGATGTAATGTTAAGTTTAATCATTTACAATTCATAATTTTTTGATTGCAAAACCAGAATTGTTTTTTGAGATTTTGGGCTATTTTAACATTTATAACATCTTCTTTCAGACTAGTGGAAGGACACATCCTAGATACACAAGTGGAAGGACACATCCTTGATACACATCTAGGTGTTTATTTCACTACTTTGTCGATTTGCGTCCGTAGATCTGCATATATTCACCGAGCATTTCAGATAACGTGTCATACAGACAAGAAATGTCTATATGTAAGTGATCAACATTGTTACATCTATAAGTTAAAATTGTTGCCCTATTCACATGGGGTGTCTACCCTTAGGCAGGAGTTCGGAAAAAATGTTTGGATAAAAGCTTGTTTTTGTGTTTAAACAATGGTTTATATTTGTGTTAAAAAAAATACGTGTCTTTCACATGAAGTACTTCGGAAATAAATGACTGCATTCTGTGGTTCATAGTGGTACAACTGTCTTGATGTTGTGTACGCCAAATGAATTACAAAGCTTTTCCAAAATTGATAATATTCGTTGTCGGCAGGATTCGAACCTGCGCGGGGAGACCCCAATGGATTTCTAGTCCATCGCCTTAACCACTCGGCCACGACAACTATATAGGCACGTTACACGCTGACAGAGGGTTGCTGAACTGGGTCGATCATGCGCCATCCTTCCGCTCACGTTTACATCTGAAGCCGGTTGTAGAGAGGTGGTGCTGCTGCTGCTGCACAGCACCATCTAGCGGTGGTGAACGCCTGTCACTGATTACAAATTACATTCATGCACATCGCTCTCTTTGTGTGCACTTCAAAGTATTTGGAAAAGTAGGAAGTTGGTTTAAACGACACAGCAGTGAGAAATGAAAACAGTATGTCAAGCGAGGGCGACAATAAAACATGATTATAAACTGGTATGGACATGGGAGGCATGCAATCTTCACTAGGACGTAGGATACAGGATCACGCAGAGCTAACGAGCTGTTGGAAAAGTACCCCATTAAATGTAAATTCCTGCATTGAAATGCCCTTAAAGTAGGCATATCAGAAGTAAAGTAGGCTACTCAATGTAGAACATGTTTCATGTGAATGTCATATATATATCGTATATACGTATATTATATTGGCCACATTTTGCTGATGCATTAATGCAGTGGTTCTCAAACTGTGGGGCGAGCGTGTTTGGGTTATCAGCATTTAAGAAACTGAATTCTTGACATCAATAGAATTATTAATGTATGTAACAATTATTCATGATTATTAATAACAACGGTGCACCACCCTGCGAACAGGGACCAATAACCAAACGATAAAAGGGAACAGCCCAGTGACGTGTGACGTAGCTGGGACGTGGTGACGTCTCTCATGCGCGGGACCCAAAATGGCGGCGAGCCACAGGAGACCCGGTGTCTACACGCACTAGTAGCTGTTCAGCCCGTAGCTAGATTAGCTCAAAGCTATATGTGTGTGTGTGTTCGTAATAGAGAAGGGAAAGGAACCCAAACAAAATGAAATAAAACAAGCGATTACGATCCTCTGCGCCACGCAGGAGTACTGAAGGTTGCTCTCTCAGCCAGGGGAGAGAACAGCGGCTCTTTGTCTCAGCCGGCGGTTCTGACCTCCTGAACTGATGAGACGCAGCTTCGATCTCACTGCGGCTCACTGCGGTTCTTTAAATGCAGAGAATGTATTAATGTTATATATATATATATATATATATATATATATATATATATATATATAAATATATTTGCCCAATTTTAATATGTTACTTAAAACATTGTGACAATAGTAGATACTAACTGCCTCTAGCTATTGCCTGGTCATTGTAAAATAAGTTCACCACGCCACAAACAAAGAGCGACACAGCATGTTACATTTCGTGATATAAATTATTTATTTACATTTACAGAAAAATTACCCCATCAAGACAATGTAGTAACAACTATTGGAAATAGAACCCAAGATACAGAAGCCGACGTCATCGTCACAACCGAACAGAGAGCTCTACAATAACATTGTGCCCTCTGTCAAAGGTCTCCTATAACACAAGGTGCAAAGGCATCACGTGTAGCCCCGAAAAACCCTCCCACCCCCCCCCCCCCCCCCCACCCCCTCCCGGACCAAACAACACGCAACTCATTTAAAGCCCATTACCCTGCTTTGCGCTACCCCGCTTTGCTGTGACCCCCTCATCTAGAAACGACAGACACCGGCTAGCCCGCCTCTACCAAAGCTCACACATCTAATACACACTCCCCCCCACACACACACGCACACACACATTCAGTATCCCCATTGCCCCCCCAACACCTTATAGTTCAGTTTTTCAGAAAAACCCCCGGGGGGGAAGTGACACGGTGCAGGGAGACACATCTGCACCTGAGGGGGTTGGCGGCGGTTGGGGACTGATGTCAACAATACCCCAAATGTGCGAGTCTCATCTCTGACTGGTACGCCAGCTCTTTGCTTTACCGCCATCCTCCCTGGGCATCCTTGAAGTTTGTACTGGGAGAGAAGAGGGCGAGGAGTGAGGGGTGGGGGGAAAGCAGATCCTAATTTTCGGGGTTGGCCTACGAGGAGGGGGAACATCTAACGCCACAGCGCTCCGTAAAGCGGAGGTGGGACTCTGTCCGGGCTCAGATGAGCCGCGTGGAGGCGCGCATGGTGTTCTCTGTACTGAAGTGGACGTTGTTCTGCTTCTGCCGGTTAATCCTGTTGGTCCGTGGGCACTTCCTGCGCAGGAGAGAAGAAGGGGGGGGGGGGGGGGGGATACATGTTGGGGGGTTAGCTGTGCCACTCTGCAGCTGTGAAAGCTCATTCTGATGCAATTCGGATGTTTGTATGGACCTCAGTAAGCTTGTTCTAAAATGATTTCTGAAAGGATGAGGTTGGAAATATTTTTCTTTCTGTCAACAAATCCAACGAAAAGACCAAAGCCAAAATTGATTGAGTAGAATGAAAGCCTGATGTATCGTATTGCTCTGTGTCACAGAGCTCCATTGTTGCTCGACAAACACATCAGTGAGTCACACCACAAATCCAGCAGCATTGATAAAACTACAGCTCAGTCTGCCCCCCAAATAAAGCGGTCGGACACTGATTCAACCGGCCACTTTATGAGGTACACCTGGTCACCTGCTCGTTAACGCAAATATCTCATCAGCCAATCGCGTGGCAGCAACTCAAAGCATCTAGGCATGTAGACAAGGACAACACGATCTGCTGAAGTCCAAACCAAGCATCAGAATGGGGAAGAAAGGTGATTTAAAGGGCTTTGAACGTTGCATGGTTGTTGGTGGCAGACGTGCTGGTTTGAGTATTTCAGAAACTGCTCATCTGCTGGGAATTTCACGCACAACAAGCATCTCTAATGGTCCGAAAAAGAGAAAATATGGACGAGGTTCAGAATTTGGCACAAAATCCATCCTGCCTAGTATTTAATGGTTCAGGCTGGTGGTGGTGGCGTAATGATGTGGGGGATATTTTCTTGGCACACTTTGGGCCCTCAGTACCAGTAGAGCGGTTATTTAATTGCTATTTTACTTCTCCTAAACCTTAACATAGTATTTCAATCTTCCCCTTGACCTAACCAAGTAGTTTCCAGGGAAGACAGAAGGTATTTTTTGAAAAGACCGTACATACAGTATGTAACGGGCAGCAATTGACACGTGTTGCTGGACTTTCATGGGAAAACACACATAAAAAAGAAGGTGTTTTTGTCAGCTATCATATGAACCTTTGTATGAGGATATGTTGCAATAGAGCAACATGTGGGATGTGGCGGAACTGGAGACGCCGTCATGTCAATATGGGCACGAAATGTGCGAGGAATGTTTCCGGCACCTCGTTGAGTCAGTGCCACGAAGAATTAAGAAAGATGTACCTCATCAAGTGTCCGGTGAGCGTTTGTCTGTACAGATTCATTCATACTCCTTCACATTGTGTTCACTCACTAGACTCCACTGAGACGAGCGAGAGCCGTGTGACGCATCGTGGGCTTATTAACGAGGCTGAGTGTTTTTATACTTCTTGCTCGAAATGAATATATCGCAGAGCAGCAGGACACACTGATTGAACAGTGTGTGTATTCAGTGTTATAACACTCTCTTTCCTTCTTTATCTCCCCCCTTACCCCCCCCCCCCCACCCCTTTACAACCACTCGCTCTCTCCTTTCGTCCTCGTCCTCTCCTCTCCTTTGCTCAGAGGAGCAGTCTCGGCCAAAACTCTTTTAAAAATCTTTTATTAAATGTCATAAATTGCTTAGGTCAGCCAGAGGCAGACAAGCCCCAGGCTATATATATATATGTGTGTGTGTGTGTGTGTGTGTGTGTGTGTGAGTCTTTACTGTGAATACAAAACGTCTGTTCAAACACAGGTTTGTACGCTGACACGGATATCTCTGTGTATCTTTGCTTGTACGAACACGCTGCATGTTTTCGGATGTGTGTGTGTGTGTGTGTGTGTGTGTGTGTACGTCCACAGGGAGCGTGACGGTACTTTCTCTCTGTGGTGTAAGCAAGGTGACCTTTCAGCTGTTTCCTCCAGGACCAGGATTTCCACAGCCCCCCTTCTGACTCCCAAATACAGACCGCATGGAAAATACTGCTGCCAGGCTCATTAGTAGTCTGTGTTTCAAAGTGAGTGTGTGTGTGTGTTTGTGTGTGTGTGTGTGTGTGTGTGTGTTAGGGCATGACTCACCTGGTAATGCAGAGCACCACCACACAGATGATGACCACCTGGAGTGCTCCAATGATGGAGGCGATGAGGACGTAGTGCAGTTTGCCGGAGCCTGGAACCACGTAGAGCACGTTGTACTCTTTGATGTCACACTGGGGGCCTCTGAAACCCGAGTGACAGCTGAGAACACACACACACACACACACACACACACACACACACACACACACACAGACACACACACACACAGAGTGAGATGGAAAAAGAGAGAGAACGAGAGTAATTTCTTTGCACTGAGAGAAGACAAGTCCATTATTCCTGTGGAACAATGTGGAACAATGCATGTGTGTGACAGTGTAGCGACTGAGCTTATTCTTTCGCTGTGACTGTTCGGTTGATGATTGTTTTGGGCCCTCTGTCCACACTACAGATGGAATTACGGTTCAGAATTGACAGCGTGCGTTCAAACGATAACACCGGGGCCGTCTCGTGTTTTCTCCCACAGGTTTCGGACGGCAGTGGATTATTAACGGTAGACACAAACAGCAGTGGCAGTAAACTGTATTTGTCAAATGACTTTGCGATCACGGAAGAGTGATAGCGACAGTTTGCCTGGTTAAATCACCAATGTGACTGTGAACTGTAATTCAGGTCATTTAGAAAAAGCAACTTGAAAAAAGCTATTAGGGACGTGCGGCGTCAATGTAATTGACGTTTTCGGATTTCAGCTTAGTGTGGATGTAGTCGGAGAGAGCCAGACACACACACAAAGAGAGAGAGAGTGAGAGAGAGAGAAAGAGAGAGAGAGAGAGAGACTAATGGAGATGATTTTTGCCCTCAGAGAGGAGCTGAAATGGTTCCCCTTTTAATCTCTCTTTCTCTCTCCATCTCCCCTTCTTTCTCTGCTTGCCTCTCTCTCTCTGGGGAGGTTGTTACCCACCAACACCTGCATATCCTTGTTTGGTACCGACATACACACACACACACACACACACACACACACACACACACACATTCTCCATCCCTGCGAACTGACACTGGGTAAGATGAACATTGCAACCCTGTTCTGTTTGTGTTTGAGACCGCTGTGCTTCCCTCCTCATTAGGACACAAGCTCCGCCGTCCCTGCAGCCAGCAGGGGGCAGCAGAGACCTTTCACAACCCCTCTCTGCCGAGTCCCCGCTCTATGTGCATGAAGAATGTCTGGCTGGGTGAGCTGGGACGAGCGAGGTTAGAGAGAAAGGAGGTGAGATAGAGGGAGCGAGCGATACCAAGACCCCCCTTGGCTGCAACGCTATCAGGCTGTAAACGATGGCAGACCTGAGCCTGTGCGGCTCAGGTCTGCGCCTCAGGTCTGCCATGTGCATTCATTGTGTGTGTGTGTGTGTGTGTGTGTGGGTGGTGGGTTTTAATATCATTCCTCATTGTACCTTTATGTAAATGCATGTCTGGGCTGCCTGTGTTCAGGTCTATCTTGTGTGCTTAGGTGAATGTGTATGCATACTGTATGTGTGCTGCATGTTGCAGCTTTAAGGCCGCTGTTCTGCAAGTGTGTGTGTGTGAAGTGTGTCTGCATTCGCTGCTTGTATTCCTATTCTTATGAAGCCAAAATATGACCAAAACCCTCCAAGGTCCGGACATTTTGCTGCCCAATGTTTGTATTGGTTTGGATGCTGTATCCCCCAAAGGCAGTGCTGAGATCTGGGAAGCACAAAAGGAAAGTCTGAGGGAGCAACAAACAAAGCCCTCAGGTTAGCCAAACTTTGGAGAGTTTTCTTTTCTGGGTTTCTAAGTTGTTGTTTTTTATGCTCCTCTTCAAGGTGAGCCTCCATCACAGGTCACAGACTTCCAGGCTCAACTGCGCGCACACAGGTTTCCTCTGCAGTGAGGGATTATCACAGACAAGTTCAGGCTGAAGCCAGACAGGTTTGTTTGAGAAATGACGAACAAGCTTCATACCCCGTTGAACTACGTACAGATCTCAGTTTGGTGAGACGTTATCACAACCAAATGAATGGCTAAGTATACAAAGTGTACATCTAAGTGGACTAAAACAATAATTATCCTGTTAAGATGGTGGTTTAGGGTTCGGACTAGAAGTGGGGCCAGGTTCAGGTCAGGGTTTCTAGTAAGATGAGGCATGTAGTGCTCATGTTAAACTGCTTTTACGATTTTTTGGCCACTTGGGATTAACATAACAAACTGTAAACAATACTTATTAGAGTGTATTATTGTCACCGTAATGAGTTGCTATAGCTAATCTGTTAGCAAACAGTTGCATATTTACAGCACAGACAAAAAAATGTCTCTTTAGCTGCTAAACACAGCAGCTAGTGGCTAACTTTGTCCGTTTGCTGTCTGGTGCTGGGTGGACCGGGTACAGTGGGTTTAATCAGAGCTTTTCAACTGAAAGCCACGGCGATGAGAGGAGCAATGGTGAATGAAAACAGTCAAGTTGTGAGAATAAAACCCCCAAAATGAGCTGAAAGACCCTAAAAGCAAACAGTAATTTCATCCGTTGTTAACAGTGTTAAGTGTTACAGCAGAACTGCTTTCAGGTTAGTGCTGAGGTTTTTTACTATTAGACTGTAAGCAGTAGTTGTGTTGATCACTTGCAATTTAAACGTTTTTTATAGATATATGTATTTTTTTGCTGCTGTGAACAATACTCAAATATTTCAGAGCTTCTGGGAACTGGCTGATGACACACTCGAGGTGTCAGTCTTCCATGCACGGTGGTCTGTCTGCAGCGAAGTATTATCATCGGCAGACAGACGACGGTGCAACAAAGTGTGGGTTGTCGAGATGAAATCATCACCGAAACCGAATGAAACTTGTGAAACAACATCATGATGTGCGTGGAAGGAAACTCCACCGCGGGATTCATTTGAAGCGGTGAAGCATATTTGACTGGTCAACAGCCAGATCTCGAATACGTCCCCTCCCTCAGCACACTGGCAAGATAGACCAGACAAATTGATAATAAATAGGCTCAAGCACTCTCCTTCAAATGCTTAATTTCACAACTGACGAGCCATCTTACATTACACGCTTTTCTTTTTCGGTGTCTCCAGATGAGGGAGGGACGGCGTCATCAAATTTGTGGTGAAAACACAAAGAGCCGGTCTGGGTTCTCTCTTGTTATGTAGGATGTATTTATAGCCCCAACACAGTAACAGAGTTACAATGTAAAAATGTTGTTGCCACGAATGAATATAGTTTAATTGATTGCTACATGAGAATCCATGCACTGTAGCCCATAATTAGCTCCTGCCCATATAGCCTTACATATCGCTAGCTATTAAAAACCCATTCAACTCATTGGGAATGAATAATCAATAGCCCTGACTCCAATGCATTATGCTAAAATGACACCATATTTAGAAAATAGGGTTCAATTACCGAACGTTTTAGGAATGTTCTAAACTTGTCCGCAAATACTGTGGCATTAACTGTTAAAAAGTGTTCAATAAAACAACAGCAAATACGTAGAAAATGACACTGATACTGGCTGCCCTGTCCCTACCGTCCCTTTTCCCCACAGAACAGTACCACTGTGTGTGTGTGTGTGTGTGTGTGTGTGTGTGTGTACCTGCAGGAGGGCTGAGCCGGGATACTTGGGAACTGACACTCCCCGTGGACGCAGTAGTTTTTGTAGTGATCTGGACAGGGGATGTACAGGCCGCGGGCCAGCTCGTTCCTCGGATCCTCTTTTTCCTCATCTGCCGTGAACAAGTCGCATACACACAATCCATGAATCCTCAAAGCAACATGTGCGAGATGAGAGAAGCGCTCGAGAGAGCGACACAAACAAAGAATTGAACGGTAGTCAGGAGGACTAATGCAGCTTTGAGTGGCAGCACGTGTGATTTGGCGATCTGCCATTGCACTCACCTGTGTTGGTCCGTGCGAAGTGTCCGTCTCCGCCTTTGATGTCGCCTGGAAATGTTGAAAAACAGATTCAAAGTGTTTTCAGGTCACCACAATCTCCCCCGTGGCTCCAGCCCCCCCCCCCCCCTCCATTACGGGTTATAACGTTCAAACTGACACCGGCGCGAGTAGGGGGGGGGGTTGAATGTGAATCATCATCTCGACAAAGGGTTCACCTGGTGTGTGTGCACCCGTCCAGTTAATGTGTATGTATGTGAGCTAGTCTCTTCAAAAGTGAGAGAGCGTCACACCTGGAGCATGGTGCAACGGAGCAGAGCTGGGTGGGAAAGATCAGAGAGAATAATGCATGTTCTGCTCACCTTATTGACGCTGCATTGAATTCCTCCTTTCACAATGGCAAGACAAAATCTCCTTCCAATCATTATCATTTTATTGCAATTGATTTCTTTCAGTGGTCCGTGAATTTATTCCCTCAAACTGAGTCTGTGAAAGTATTTCCCAGGTTTACAGTGCAATTATTTCCCTTTTTTTTCTTCTTTTTTTTTTTAAAATCTTGTTTATTTTTCATTGTTTATTGGCTCTCGGAACACAAACAAAGCGGCGTTTCCGTGAGATCTGTTCCTAGAGTCTAGTTTGTATGAAATCCACGTAAGAAAAAGGACATATAAGACTAAATTCCTTTTTAGGGCCGCTCAGCGAGGGAGACACTGCAAACTAAACAAGACTATGGCTGCAAAAATGGCTCTTTTTCTCTCTCATCCTTCCTTTCCTAGCTTCACACATTGATGACAACTTGAGGTCGTAATGATACTGCACTTCAATTTATGAGCATCTGGTGCCACAACTGCATAAATGAAAAATATTTAAAATACAGGCTGATTCAATTCTGAGCTACGTTCTGAGCTACGTTCTGAGCTACTATTTCCAGAAAAAATTAAAACAAAATGTAAAACTGTTTCCCTGTAATATGACAAGTGACACATGGGGAAATGGTGTAAACCAGCAATCTAAATATCAAGGTGCCACTTTGAATCCCGGCTAACGTAATGTCTACTTTTTCACAGGTCCAAATCCCTCCCGTTTCTTGCTTCGCTCTCCACTTTTCCTGATTGTAACGGTCTGCGCGTGATGGGATCGATCGGGGCGGTGCGACCCAAATGGTGCAACATGGGGGAATACAGATTTGTCTTTGTGTTCCAGAGCTGGTAAGCCCCGATTACTTTACTCCCCATTACTCCTCAAAAGCATTCATCTCGGTTCTCACATCTCGATCAATTGTCCTGTTGATCCTTGGTGGACGCAGAGCCAATCAAATGTACCCATACACAATAAAAGCCGCTAACAATTGAGATTTGAGCACCCCCCTGGATTGAGACGGTCTCTTTCTCTCTTTCAACCTTGTGACAACGTCGGCCAGATCTTGGAGCTGCATAAAGCAAAATGAGTTCAAACTAAGTGTTGGGAGATCATACCTCAAATAAAATACAAAAAAAGCTTATCCACAAGAAATGTTCTCAAGCGCCTTTGTCTTCTCCCCTCGTGGATTAGCACGATCATTCGGTTTAGGGATTCAACCACAGAGATTAACAGAATAACTTTATCCCTGGGACCGTTGCAAACAAACACTGCACCCGAATAAACGATACTACACTAAAAAGGGGGGGATTATCATTCAGTAAAATTATCAATATACATAGCAGAGAAGGCTATGTGGGATTTGGGGATTATCTTTGCACAATATTCCGAAATATGATTGAGTGCAAATTTTGAAATGTGGTTGCAGCTGCGGCTGGAGAGAGATATAGAGAGTTGTGCGGTCTGCATTCAGATCTGCAAGCTGCCTCATTTGTCCCCAACTTTAGCCTGACGGCTTCTGCTGTGTGTGTGTGTGTGTGTGTGTGTGTGCGTGTGTGAGGGTGATGTTGTGTGTCTTGGAGCGATCGCATGCTGTGCGTGTTTTGGAGTCTGACCTTGGCAGTGGCCCAGGTACTTGACCTCGATGCGTTCCTGCTTCTGGCAGGACGCCTCCTTCACCTGGCAGGGGTTGTCATAGGAACGACCGTCTGAGGCACACACCGGGTTGAAGCTGATGTGGGAACAGTCGATGTTGCAAACACACCTGCAGAGCAAGAAATCATATTAGTCGAGGCGTCCCAGCATTTTGTTTTGTTATCTATGCCAAGATCTAAGATAAATGAGATGTGAAGTATTAATAAAAACGATAGCATCTTTATTCTGAGAGACTTTGTGGTTTTGACATCGAGGGACGCGGACTCATTTGGGGATTAAAAAACGAGACAGAAAAAAACAAAACAGTACAGCTTGCACTCAGTCAGGATGTTGGACCATGCATAGTAATCCTGTTCAAACTGGGTTCTGGCACATTCAATCTGACACAATAGAAAATGGATTTAACTCCAAGAGACAGACTCCACGGAAGGCTTGATTGACAGATGATGTGTTCTTATAATGGCAGGAAGCAATTAATAATGACAGAATTGTAGATAACAAAGCAGTACATTTTTTGGTGTCGCAGCAACAAAAAATTGCAGCACAAAAAACAGCCGGCATTCCAAGGCTTTCAGATATGTAATTTATTCTAGATAACATTGAAAATAGCCTGAATGGAAAATAATCACGTATAAGCTAAAACTATCATAGTGCACACTGAAACAGCTCGGTGAAAACAATTCATTGAAGATTGCAGAGCAGCTTTCTGGTATTACCCCATGTCTTTTTAATGTCCTTCAACAAAGCCCACTCGGCTGAGAAATTCTTTAAAGCGATCTCGATGAGGAGGAGGACGGCCGCAGAACATTGGCTTCGAGGCCACAGGCATGTCTGGTGTGTTATTGTCATAGCTGGGCACTAAAGTGTGGCCTACATTACCTTCAAAATGGAAATTCTGTTGTTTCCACAAGCAAGTAATAATCACTGATAGCTTGATTAGCTTAAAGTGGCAATATACATTTTTTTTGTTGCTTTATCTCATCATTATGAAGTAAATGCTGATTGCACAATGTAATGGCTATAGAATAATGACACCCGCGGCGTTCCGATTGTTTCCCTATTAGCCTCGCTTTCACTATGCAATTCTGTCCGCCACTGGGTCGTGGTCTCCCGGGGAAAATGAAGGCTCCATTTTTTTTGCTAGTTTTACTCTGCCTGCATAATAGCACTGAGCTCAGGGTTTCTCGTTCAAATTGGTGTTCTTACGGTTGCTTCTTGCTTTGGACAGTAGCCAGGCTGGTAGCGGTGGCTATGTTGCTAACGGCACTGCTAGGTAACGCTAGCAGCCCGAAAACGAACCAGGGGCTGCAAAAGAAACAAACATCTGTGTTTGTTTCTGGCTGCTAGTGTTAGCTACCGCTCGGCTAACACTAGCAGCCAGACAGAGACATCTACGATACGTTGTCCGTTTGGTAATCCAAAAACAGATTCCTTTCATCTTTTTTGCAGTCTCCTTTCAAAAATGAGCTACTATATTCTGTTGTATTAGTTATAACTGATGATTATATTCAGTGCAAGTTTGTGAAAGCTCTTTTACATTAGTGACTATGAGCCAAATTAAAATTGTGTTCGGGTTTAGTAAAAGACATCATGGTTTGGGTTGAAATGACTACATTTGTTATGTTATTTAAGGACGGCAATTTAAATGAATAAACGGTCACTTTTGGTTTCAAACGAGACACGATGTCTTTTGAACCGATAGCCTAGGTCAGAAACATATGTAATCCGGGAAAAGTTATGTTTCCCTCGAAACCAATGTATACCCAAATATAAAGAGAGAGTGAATGTCAATTTTGTCTTTGGCATATAGCTATGCTTTTTCTACTCCGTATATCAGATCAGTTGCGCCCTTCCATACAGCTGATGTTTCTGATGTGCTTTTGTGGCAGACTAATGCATTCATTTCTCAGTGACTCAGGCGCTTACTTGATGCTTTCAGCGCTCGCAAATTAACCGGGCAATTTGCTGTCGCACCACAATTTTCGGTGAAATTTAAGTGTGAGACATTCTGTTTGTCTCCGTGTGTGATAGTCTGTGTGTGTGACATCTGCAAAAATGACAGAGAGTCAGCATACACCTGCGTGCATGCGCATTAATGTTTGTGTGTTTGTGTGTGTGCACGTCTTTTGGCACACGTGTAGTGTGACCCTTAAGTGCGTGACAGGCCTGATCAGCAGAAATTACACCCAGATTGCCTTCCCTAGACAGTTGCTGCTGAGTAGCACGGAACGCTAGATTCTGTAATTATAAATCTGTCATTATTCTCCTGGTCTTTTCATTTTCCCCTGGTGCCAAGCTTCTAGTAAAGCACAGGCATTCAGCTGTCTTACAGCTGCATTTGCATATGGGCCCACGTGGGCGCCCGCCAACACATAACCGTGCGCCCACACACACACAAACACACACGAGCAGACACCTTCTCAATCAGCCATGATGATTCGTACTGCTGACATTGATGTTGATTGAAACGCCGTGCAGCAAAGCGTGGCAGTGCTCAGCTACTGTTGTAATGATGGATCAGCAAAGTAAGATGTGAAGAAGGGCTTTGTTATGCATCAGAGAAGACATCCAAAATCCTGCGTGACACTGCAGGTGAGCCGATGCAGCACTGAATGACCTGCCACTGCAAAGGGTTACACAATGACACTGCAAAAAGAGGATTCTCCTGAAAAATAACGTATAGACCGATCCCAGAAAAATCCCTCTCAATCATCACTTATGAGACCTAGCTACCTTGGCTCCTATAAAATGACGTTCCGATACAACTAAACTACATTCTCAAACTAGTTTTGAGATAAACAAATGTATTACAATTGCAGTTTTAAACAGCAAAAAAAATGCAACTTATATATATATATGTTCCGTCTAACACCAAGACGATCTCTAGCCGTGCATAGTTTGGGTTTTATTTGCAAAGGTTTTGAAATATCTGCCTCAAGAACTCGCTGTCAACAGCCCTCAACAGAGAAATAGTCCCAAAATGAACTGTTGACAGTCCGTATCACCCACAGAAGTAAAGATACTGTCTGTGGAAAAATATTTTGTTATCGAATTTTTATATTTGTGATGTTTTCACCACAAATGAATCCCCATTCGCTTCCCAATAAAGGGTGCAAAAGTGACAAGAATCAGAGATAAGAATACATTGATAAACAACCACAGATCCAACACAGTCTTTGTGACAAAAATTATAAGAAAATGTATTTTCACTCTGAGCTCATCTGCCTCTATGTGTGTGTGTGTCACCACTCTTTCCCTAGCTATTCACATATGCCGAGCTTTTCACGGAGAAAAATTAACACGATAAAATACTCTACCTGTATATAACACTGCCTGAAAACCTTACCTTGAATCGTCAGTATGCAAAACACACAGTCGTATCATAAAATGTACCAGTGGCAATATAAATCTTGCAACATCAATGTGTACGCTGACAGCAGCAAATGTCACATCAAAAGTACACCAGCCCCTAACTCCTCTTGGTTGAAGGCAAATACTGAAGAACTCTGTTTTATTTACAAGGACTTGCACCCGTATAGCATTATTCAAGACAATACATTTAGGATTGTGACCTGGGTAGATTTTAGGGAGCATAAAAGCAGAAAACGTGTGTTACTCCCCATGTCTACTGTTGTTGGTGTAGCAGTAGACAACAGGTATTTGTCATTCAGTATTTGACATCAAAATTAAGAAAATATGTTTTCTTTTAGTCACAGATAATTAAAACTACATATAGTTTACAAAAAAAGAAGTAAAAATATGAAATCTTGTCCAACTGTAGCTTAATTGTGTTGTGCTGAATTGGCTTGGACTCACAGAGAATTGTATTGTTATAAATATAACTATATCTTTTTTGGTATCAGATCATGTCAAATCCTCTAAGAGGGATAGATACACACCCCTACCTCCATTGTGAAAGGTAAATGCAGATACCACACACGTAAAGACAAAATTATCTTTAGAGCTAGATACAGGCAAGTGAGTTTTTTTGTTTGTTTGAGTTAACCTTTAAAGTGTATTAAAAAAAACAGACATTAATTTAGCAATAGCCACCCACCAACCAGAGACGATTAGGCTCACAATTAAAATATTAAAACGGCTGCTTTATCATTAAAAGTATCTAAATGAGCATAGTTCAATCATGAAAGGAGGCAGTGAGAAGAATTGTGATGAACTAAGAAAGCGAAACATCTTAAGAGCTTCTGAGCTAAAAGGAAATGTTCACACGTAGGGAGTATAGGCTTCACGCTGCACACATGTACATGTAGACATGCACATTATCCCCCCACAACCTCCCACCGTAGGAGAGCTTTCAGAGCCTCGGCCATCCCGAGAGGCCGCTGTTGCTCGGTGGCTGATGTCTGGGCTTCATGCATTTTTAATGAGGCCTCTCACTTTCTCCACAATAGGCACTATACCACCAGACTGCAGTGCGTCAACACATCCTAATGCTGCCCGCACACGCACTCGAACACCTGCAGACAGGCGTGCGCAGACAGCCGTGTACATGCACGGGGCGGGCAATCGCTTTGTGATAAGCATCGCTTTTTTGTTTCTCTCTCTCTCTCTCACACCAAATCATTGCTTTCACACATTCTGCTGAGAGGCACAAAGTCGTTGAGAAGTGCTCGTGGTGTTTGTGTGTGAACGTGTGTGCTGTACATATCGGAGTGTGTGTGCCATGAGCGCACTTTCTCGGCAGGATGTGTCATATTGATTAGTTCCCCGTGATGGTTTCCCTCCCATTAAAGTCCCCCCGCTCCCCCCAGACTGTCTGCTGGCTTCCCAACCGAAAAGGGCACTTTACACACGTATTTTATTACTTTAAAATAAAATAAAAATGTAACCTTTATTTAGACAGACAGTAATCTCATTGGTTCTCAAGAGGGACCCGGTTAAGACACAACAGCAATAAGAGACAAAGTTACAGACAGACAGGACATTCATAGACGAAATAGAACACAAATTATAAAAAAAGTGGGTCGTTTATTAATAACTATGTACATGCTGCTCTCTGGAAATAAGATTAAAATCATACTGGACAGCTTCAGTTCTTGCTGTAGCGTGTTCCAGGTTGAAAGGAGAAGGCCATTTTCATTTTATTTTACCAAATTCTGTACGGACTGATGGGATGGAGAGAGTGATGAAGCGCTGGGAGCGTAGACTACGGCAGCCCTGTTTTATGTGATATGCATGCGGATGAGTCATTGGGCAGCAATCCAAGGGTGGATTTATAGATAACATTATACCAGTGCAAAGTTTGGCACATGGATAATGGCGGCCAGTTGACTAAAGAATAAAGAGTGTAATTGTGTGTGAGGGGTTTACAACTGGTTATGAATCTCAGAGCTCCGTGATAGACAGCATCCAACAGGTGAAGAGAGTGAAGAGAGTGAAGCGTTGACGTACAAAACATCCCCATCATCCAGACGAGGCAAGAAAGTGTCAGCAGCAAGCCATTTCCTGGCATTTAAGAAGAAACGGGATTGTGTTCCTTAAAAAAAGAAATCCAATTTCCTTTAAGGATGATCAATACGGAACTTTGAAAGAAAGGCTTTCATCAATATTGCTATGCCTAAATATTTGAAGGGAAACTTAGGACTCTGTAACATAAACACACTGCAGCTGAGGCCAACATATCCACTGACAGCCTCATGTTGTGTACAAATCCTTAGCAGCAAACCTCATTGCAACTGAACATAGCATTGATTTTCATAATCCTTAGCCTCACATTTCACTGTAATCCTTTGAAAAATGAGTGAAAGGCAAACAGGCAGACAGGGAGAGAGAGAGAACGAGAGATAAGAAGAGAGAGAGAATAAATCAGCAATGTTGACACAGAAAGAAAAAGGGAGAAAGAGAGAAGAGAGGATATACGTCCATATATATATATATATTCACATATATATATCTAAATATATAAATAATATATATACAGTATATATACTAGGCTTGAGCGATATGATGAGCTAATCGTCCAATACGACATTGGTTGGCCACAAAATGGTCAACATCCCCGTTCAACAGAATACACAAGTCTACTACGACTCCATCCAAAAGGAGCAGCCGGACCAAAAACACCGACCACAATGAGCAATCAATCTTTGGGGCTTTTGCAAAGGCAACAAAATATCTTTGTGTGACTATAAATTTATCGTTGTTTTTCTGAAAGCAGTATCGTCAGTAAGGGAATTTCAATATCATCCCAGTACTTCCCATTGATTACCTAGACTCTGGCGGCCGGCCAAAGTCTATTTTCTTTCTCCAGAGTTTTATACAGTTTTATTTTCAACAATCTAACAGTCCGCAATCGAATGGCTACAAAGAGATGCAAAACAACCTCAGAGATGCGAATCATCCACAAAAAGACTCAACATGAGTTAATGTTACAAAACAACTACAAAGAGTCACAAAAAAACCCAAAGAGATGATAAAAGACTAGAAAGAGACACAAAACGACGACAAAGAGACACCAAATAACCTCAAAGAGATACAAAACAACCTCAAAGAGATGCAAATCATCCACAAACGGACTAATAACGAGTGCAAGGAGTCACAAAATAACTACAAAAAGACACAAAATGACTTCGAAGAGATGATAATTCAACACAAACTAAAAACAAAAAATGACCACAAAGAAATGGCAAACTCATTCAAAGGAAAGCAGAACTACCATCAATTCGTTGTGGGTGTCTTGTTCCTGTGTAGGAGGGATGTCGTGGGGTCAGGGAGCTTGAACATGTCTGTGCCCGCTGGCCCATTGTCTCATAATCTGTCCAAGTCAGTAATGTGTGGAGGGCTTCCAGGGGGATGTTTTTCTTTCTTTCTTTTCTTGTGTGCGCATGTACCCAGCTCAAGCAAATCAAAGGCAGCTGTCCACCTTCCCGGTTGGCCTGTGACTGTCTGGCTTTTCATTGAAATTGTCTTTGCTCTTCATAGAATGGGCTTTAATAAGGTTGCAATTGGCGTCTTTGAAAAGCCCCGCGCTTCTTTCTCGGGAGGTCTAAACCCAGCGTTCACACGGCAAGTGTCCCCCCAGCCCCTCTCTATGACTAGCCCACTATTTGCTCCTCCTCTACCATTATTATATCAACACTGATGGGTGCTATTGACGGGTTTAAAAGCATGGCTTTTTGCGGGTAATTACGGTTTCACACCACAAATGGATCTAAATGGGTTTTTGCGACACTCTATTGATCCTTGAGGGGTAAATTGATATTTTTTTTACCTGCCTCCTGCCTCCAGAGTACATAGAGCTACAGAGGCATGGTGTAAGGAAAGCAAGGCTTGTAACAGCAGCGTCAACTGCAGTATACTTTACTTTAGCCAAAACAGGTTTAACTAACTTACAGTATTTCAGTCAGTCACATCACTGAGCACAATTTGATGTTCCTTATTTGTATCTAAATGATGATGACAAATATACCGGTAATGAAAGGAATGTTGATTGGTGAAGGGACTGAGATGGAAAAGCTGTCCTGACCAGACTGCTCAGTGTAAGTATAATTATAATATTCATGAAGCACATTATGACAATAGCCCATCGTCATAAATCTCACACATGCTATTCTGTTGTCAAAATGTATTAAAAGACATCAAAATGTCGTGTCATGATTGCACTGAAGAGCACACTGAAGGTTTATTCCTCTAAAGGCCACAAAGAATGCTGTTGGTGCCACCAGCAATGGCTCGACATTTTGGAAAGCAACACATTCATATCATAGTTGCTTTAATAGTACTTACAGTTCCAGATCTCTGAGTTGTTGCCCAAATTTCTCAAGGAGATTAAAGGACTGCTTCACCTACACAATGACCATTTGTATGTCATAGAGTTGGGTCAATTTCTTGCATTTTACCGGTCCGGGGCTTCCACGGGTTTGATCATATGCAAACCTGCTGAACACGCATTTTTCATTGTGACACATTCTGGCAAATTAAAAAGTAGCCTACATCAGCATGCCAACTAAATACAACTTGAATTGCATTAAGAACAAGAAATATGACAATCAGACGAACGGAGCCACTGGACAGGTTGTGCACAATTTACTGCCGAGCGTATGCCAGCTACAGGAAGGAGATCAAATTTCAGTAGAGCTAGGGGGGGGAAGAGGTGTAGATGAGCGTTGTGTTTGTTTACGAGAAAGTTCATGTGCTTTTTGGGGCGACGAGACAGGTCTCGCCTAGTCAGTACAAAGTTATAGTTGAGAAGGTAGCAGCGCAGTGTGTGTACAGTTTATTCATCTGCGAATGAATGCTACAACTTCTCAACACCAAAGCCCCTGTTTGCACTGCACTCATACGGCGGTGCCGGCTGATAACATCGCAGCAGCCTAGCACCCACCCTCTGGTTCCCCCTCATGACACCGATCGCTCTGCCAGCACTTTCACCATTGTTTGCACTGTTAGCACAGCTAGCTGCGAATTGCCGGTTTAGCCGTCGCCATGTTGAGAAAGCAAATACTCCAATCTCGTATATATATAGCACCTTAAACCACTGGAATACTATATCAAAACAACTGTCACAAGTACAATCCAAGAAATGGAATGATTCTGTTGGTGCCGTAAGATGCAACAGTGAAGTCCGTCGATGGCACCTTGCCAATCACCTGTGCATGTCATGCAAGTCATGAAAGACAGCAAGCTACGATGGGTCAGGATCTAATGTATGTCTGTCGGCTCCGTGATCGCCTGGTCTTCCACGGTGGCCACATAGTCCGACCAGAAACAACTTTTAAAAGAATGGTTTGTAACTTTTGGGATATACACTGTCAAGATATTCACTTGTTTGCAGAGAGTTGAATGATGCCACTCTCACATCTCATATCAATCTTCTAATTCAACTGTAGAAAAGTGAAGAAGCGGATTTTCCCACAAATGTCCAACAACTCCTTTAAAAATGATTTCTTGGATCAATACGACAAAAGTTAACTGCTCTTGGCAAACTTCTATGTCGGCTGAAGATGACATCGCCAAGACGGACACATCAGTCGCTACTTTATTCCTAAACATTTACAGACCGCCTAAATACTGTGCAACCTTCTTTGATGAGTTTACTGAACTGCTGTCTGTAATCTGTATTGATTTTGACTGTGTTGTTATTGTTGGTGATTTTAATATCCATGTTGATAATCCCCAGGACAGAGAGTCTATAGAATTATGTGGTGTCCTTGATAACTATGATCTGACTCAGCATGTGACAGGACCCACCCACAACAAGGGGCACACTCTGGACCTAATCATCACCAAAGGTGTAAACATTTCCAAGGTTGCTGTGACTGATGTTGCACTCTCTGATCATTTCTGTGTTTTCTTTGAGAGTGCAATCTCCTTGCACACAAATGTCCAAACCAAGGTTGTGACAAAGCGTTACATCTCTGAAAACACCAGTGAACTATTTATTCAGAAGTTCTCCTCCACACCAGCCCTCTCTTACCTCTCAGTCAATGAGCTTGTAGATGGCTTCAATTTTAAAGTAAAAAATATTATTGATGCCATTGCACCCACTAAAGTGAAGGTTGTCTCGGGTAAGCAAAGATCTCCTTGGAGAAATGCTACGCTGGTCAAAATGGAGAAACGAGAGTGTCGGAAAGCTGAGCGCAGGTGGCGAAAAACTAATCTCCAGGTTCACTGTGACATCTATAAAGAGAGACTTCGCAAATATAATTTGGAACTTAGAAATGCAAGGCAGTCATTCTTCTCTGACATCATAACCAAAAACAAGAACACACGCGCCTTATTTGCTACCGTCGACAGGCTAACAAACCCTCCAGTGTCGGTAGCTGCTGAACTCCAATCCACCTGGGCATGCAATCAATTTGCCTCCTTTTTTACTGACAAAATTCAGAAAATTAGACAAGCAGTCAGTGCCTCCACATCAACCACAGGATATGTGTTGTCCCGATCTCTGAATAACATCCATTCAAATATCATGACACAATTTCATTCAATCGACCGTAGAAGCCTAGAAGACATTATACAACATCTGAAGTCATCCTCCTGCTGCTTGGATATTCTACCAACACACTTTTTCAAAAATATTTCAAACTGCATGACCACTGATCTTTTACAAATTGTAAACACATCCCTTCTGTCAGGCGTCTTCCCACAAGCCCTAAAAACTGCAGTTATTAAACCGCTCCTAAAGAAGGTTAGTTTAGACTCCGCAACGATGAAAAATTATAGGCCAATATCAAACCTCCCATTTTTGAGTAAAATAATTGAAAAAGCGGTTTTCCAACAGCTGACCGACTTCTTGACCGTAAATAACTGCTTTGATGTTTTCCAGTCAGGCTTTCGACAGCACCACAGCACTGAAACTGCTCTTGTTAAGGTTTTCAACGACATCCACTTAAACATAGACAATGGCAGAAGTTCAGTCTTAGTCTTACTAGATCTCAGTGCTGCATTCGACACGGTCGACCATGCCATACTCCTAGAAAGACTAAAAATCTGGGTGGGACTCTCTGGCACAGCACTTAACTGGTTTGAATCCTACTTGAAGGGCCGAGAATACTTTGTGTCTGTAGCTCATTACACATCGGAGCTGACTAAAATGACATGTGGTGTTCCCCAAGGTTCAATACTGGGGCCTCTTCTGTTCAACATCTACATGCTTCCACTAGCTCAGATTATGAAAAACAACAAAGTGTGTTATCATAATTATGCAGACGATACACAAATCTACATAACTATGTCACCAGGGGACTATAATCCCATACAAGGGATGGGTAACTGTATTGAACAAATCAACAACTGGATGTGCCAGAATTTTCTTCAATTAAACAAAGATAAAACAGAAGTAATTGTTTTCGGTACCAAGGACGAACAATTGAAAATCACCGCTCAGCTTCAGTCACTGATGTTAAAACCCACAAACCAAGCCAGAAATCTAGGTGTAGTTATGGATTCAGACCTCAACCTGAACAGCCATATCAAGACAATTACAAAATCAGCCTACTATCACCTGAAGAATATATCAAGGATTAGAGGACTTATGTCTCAACAGGATTTGGAAAAACTTGTCCACGCATTTATCTTCAGCAGACTGGACTACTGTAACGGTGTGTTTACAGGTCTCTGTAAGAAGTCCGTCAGAAAGCTGCAGCTGATTCAGAACGCTGCAGCTCGAGTCCTCACTAAGACCAGGAGGGTGGACCACATCACTCCAGTTCTGAGGTCTTTGCACTGGCTTCCTGTCCAACAAAGAATTGACTTTAAAATCCTGCTGTTGGTTTACAAAGCACTGAATGGTTTAGCGCCAAAATACATCTCTGATCTGCTGCTACCTTATGAACCATCCCGACCCCTCAGGTCGTCTGGGACCGGTCTACTTTCTGTTCCCAGAGTCAGAACTAAACATGGAGAAGCAGCGTTCAGTTGTTCTGCTCCACATATCTGGAACAAAGTCCCAGAAAGCTGCAGGTCTGCTGAGACCCTCAGCTCATTTAAATCAAGATTGAAGACTTTTCTGTTTGCTGCTGCCTTTAATTGAACCACATTCAATTCATATATTAATCAATTTCCTGCATTTCTGCATTTTACTACTGCATTTTATTTCTTGTACTGTTTTTTAATGTTTTAATGAATGTTCTTAATTGTTTTTAAATCTCCTTTTCTTTTGCCTTATGTTTTGATGCTTTTAATGGTTTTATGTGAAGCACTTTGAATTACCTTGTTGTTGAAATGTGCTATACAAATAAACTTGCCTTGCCTTGCCTTGCCTTAATGGTTAGAGCGCAATGATAACACGCTCCCAAACACAACACAACCAATATGAATAACACATCAGACTAAATGATGAAGTGAAAACAAAATAGCACTTGAGTCTGATTGTCAGGCCACTTTGAGTCCCATATACCCTAAAACGCAGTGGCTTTACGGGGCATATGTATTTATCCCTTCGCAGTATTTGTATGAAAATAAGAAAAAGGCATTATAATGAACACATCACTTTTCCCGTCTCCTGGCTTTTGATTACAGTCATCTCTCTCCTCTCATTGTTTGATTAACTGGCGGTTTTGTTTGATTAAAATCCTCTGCCGCCTGATTGGAACAATATTCATTTTAATCAAAATGATCCTGCGCCGCGCCAGCGGTTGGCTGCTGTTTGATGAAAATGACCTGCTGTTGGGTTGCGATCACCTGTATGATTATTCGCCAGAAACATGTTCTTGTCAAAGTACCTTGGGGCTTTTGAAAGATTAAAAGAGAACTTGTAGTTTCCGTTCTACAAGAAAGGACGCTGAAATATTCATGTCTGTTTGTGTCAACTGCTTTTTTTTAACAGGATACATTACTGACTGAGGCTGCCTCTCTTGTCTTATCCGTTGTCTTATTTTTTTTTTGGGGGGGGGGGGGGGGGGGCTTTGTTCCAGTTACGCTGCACATGTTTGAGGCTCCATTATCTCGAATGCTTTCGGTTTTGTGTGTGTGCACCATCGACAGAGTGCACTGTGCTGTTGTGACCTTATGAATTTGACCTTTGGGGATTAAGAAATTGCCAATAAATCAATTTCCGTGTTTTAGCAGAATGTTAAGGTGCATTTGTGAAAGTGGGTGGCATCACGAGGAGTGGACTCCAGCTGTTTGGTATTTGCAACAAGGCTCAGAATGCAACATGAAGCCATTCGTTGGCATTACAGTTACGGCACACCAGGGTACATTATCTTTCCATCACATCAGGCAGTTTGATAGAGCCATACTCTCAGGGCACTTCTAATTTCAAGCGGTACGTCTGGGATTTCTTACACGGCCTGCCTTTTATTTTGCTGATACCAGCCGATCCTTGTTCCTCACCGAATCAGCGACGTTGGTTCACTGAAGCTGCCGAAAGCAAGTGCTGCGATGCTGCTGTCTGGTGCAGAAAAACGTGCACCAGTCGAGCCTTCATCTAATTGAGCTCTGCACCCGCATTGTTTATCCTGCACCCGTGAGGGTGCTTCTGGCGCTGCTCCTTTGCTGATGCGCGGCGATAACATATCACCCAAATCCGTCTCAACCGCAACAAACGGTTAAACTCACGGCGAATGTTATTTCTTCGCTGAACTAGTTTTCCTTGGATGAGTCAAAGTCATTTTTGGCCTGACATTGGCAAGTCCTGTAAGGATGGTAATTGGATTTCCAGAACAAGCGGAAAAAAATCTCCTTTCTCTCTGTGCCCTGCTCTAGTAATTGAGGTTAAATGAAATGGTCAACCATGCAGTAAACCTTCAGTGGGTGTTCAGCAGCGGATGTGTGGAGTATAAAGAAGAGTTCTCATCTGAATTCTTAGTGTTCAAACTCGCAAACATTTTTTGGAAAGGCAAATATTTATGTATATATATATATATATATATATATATATATATATATATATATATATATATAGGGGGGATTTTTTTTTGACAGAAGAAATATGAAAAGGTGTCACGATCACTTGAGTCTAGCTGTGTAGGTCAACTGGTGTCACGTGGCTTTTTGTGTGTGTGCAAACTCACCAAACATCCTCGGCGTCCACGTCGCATTCAGCCCCGAACTGGCAAATATCGCAGGTGGACGTTTCCTTCTGCCCTGCCTCGGTGGAGCCCTCTCCTCCTAAAAAATAGGGACAGAGAGAGACAAGAGGAGAAAACATTTCACGCCTGTTTCACCCAAGACGGATCTGCAACAGCGTGTCTGCGACTGTATTTGTCTAACACCCAACTGGTGCATTCAGAGGGAGTACAAACCCGTAACAATGCACCCCCCCCCATTGCAATGCAATGTGACCGTGAGACATCAGCTTTGGGCAACACAAGTGCATTTATATTCTGCAATATCCCGCCATAATCCCACTGAAGCCATCTCCTTCATCCTTTCACTCCCCCTCCCCCTCCCTCCCTCCCTCCCTCCCCGCCTGACTCTCATCGATCACTCCCAATATCCCCACTGATCTTTTTGGAGTCCCTCTTTTATTTCATCCCGCTGATTTCCTTGCGCTGGGAGTACGACGACTCCTTGGCGGCGGGGCTGCTACTGCCGTCGGTCTTACGGCGGCTTAGGGACCCCGCCGGTGCATATCTCGCCTCATGAGCGGCCGAGGTGGAGAGGGAAGTAGAGAGAGAGAGAGAAAAAAAAAAGCAATCTGGCCAATCTGAAATTGCATTCTCCTACCACAGAGGACTCCTCCAGTCTCTGCCCGCTTTGGCTCTTCTTCTCTTTCCCCTCGGCCCTCATCTAGAAAATAGAAAAGCTCTATTTTTAAACTTACTAGGGCCCTTGAGGACAACTTTGGAGAAGAAGGCAAAGAGCTGGGACTTGGCATCATTTCAACATGTCATATATTTAATCTCCCCCCGCACACACACGTGCACAGACACCCGCATCCCTCCCTTGTCTCGCCACTTACATTTCCCTCCTGAAACTTTTGTTATTTCTCGTGATCCCTGGCGACACGCTGGATGAATTGGAAAGAACTCTTTTCGGGAGGTTTAACCAGATTTTCCGCCATCAAACTTAAGTTGGATTTGACTCTTATTTTAAGGTCAAAGTCAGTCGACGCTACTTCACTGTCTTTCACAGTTGAATCCGGTTAGCATGTGACTCTCCTCAGCTTGGATTTCATGGCTGTTGCATCGGATTAGGCCAACAGCTTCGTTCGCCTCTTTTGACTGTGTCCAAACACACAGTGCGGCCAACAAGATTGGAAAGTTCCTTTGCCGAGGATGTTAAACTCCTTCTCAATGGGCCAGCCTTTGCTCGCAATGTTCTTTCCTTTTGAAGCGGCGTCTGAAGCTGCAGGTGTTGGACGGCAGCCACGGCGGTTGTCCTCTGAATGCTGAACATTTCAACAGTCAGGTGGCAAGATGTACGTTCTGTATTCACAGCTTTGGGTCGCTTTACCTTCAGGTCACAGGACTGGCAGGACTACAAGTTGTGAAGCTGCATTGGCGTGCAGCCAACCAGTGGAGCTTGAACGCCAAATTGCCTCGTATATATTTCTGGAATCTAATCCATTCAAAGTTTCCACCTGAGCTTCATTTGTTTCCAAAATATTCCTTGAAAAGTGTCTCCATGAGGTTCCCTCTTTGTTGATAAGATAATTAAGCATTGAATGCAGTGAAGTCAGCTACAAATAATGGCCTTTTAGTAGAGGAAATCATTCTGGCTTACAGTTTCACGACGGTGAGGAGGTTACAGACTTCATGTGCTGGCAGAAAGACCAGCAGCGGTACGTGCAAAGCTGGCAGTAACGAGACTCTTTATACCGCCACCTGTCTCTGCTACTGTTATCATGAACCTCATCAAAGCTTAAACAAAACTTTATCTGGAAAATTTCAGTTTACCACCGAGATCCATCGCCCTCCAAAAAAACCATCTTCAGCTCCTGATAGAAATCTGAGGGGAAACAGTTTCTTATAGCTCATTTCATTAAAGCGGCACTCCACCACTTTTTACTCATGAAGTTCAGGTTACCAATCACAAGGTGTATCAGCCGATGATGTCATCGAGGATATTTTGTCTTGGGATTGATACGTCACTTAAAAAGAGAAAAACGATGATACAAAGAGAAGATGTGGGATATGAAAGAAGTGGGTATTCCGTTGACATGTAGGGTGTAATAAAAGATTCCATCAAGTTGCATTGTGGGAAATGTACAGTAAGATCCAGTGTTTTGGGGCATAAAAGTCAGGACATCTCGTGCTCGGCTGCACAGATTCAGACCATTCTCTGTATTATCTGTCTCTTGTGACATCTACGACATTACTTAAGTGCAATACTAAAATGCTTTAAGTGGCCGAGTGAACCAATTCCAAATCCACGCGCAGAAAAATAACAAGCCTAAATGACGAATCTGTTATTTATCATGTACTTATAAAAAAGGTGATGAAATAAAACAGTCTGGAAAATGCTATCAAAAAGTATTGAAACATGAAAAAGAGAAAATAAATCAGAGATAAAGTAGTAAAATAGTTGCTGTCGTAGCGACTCCATAGTGAGCTTGTTGTAAGTTTCTCTTAAATAAGAGTACTTTAAGTGGTTTAAACTCTCAAAACTCTAGATCCTACACTTAATGTACCATAATGAAACTCGATAGCATATTTCCGTTAGACCCTCCCTGCCCCGGTTACTGTCCATGTCCTTCCAACTCTTTGCCCCTGATGTGGCAGACAGGCTGTCTTTTATAAATATGTCGTCTCAATCTCGAGGGTTATTTCTTCCTGAGCCGCAGAAGACATTACACAGCTCGCAGTACTACACACAACAGATCTTAATGCCAAAAATGAGCGAAGTTCCATTTTCAAACTCGCTAATGCCAGCAAGTCTTACAAGCCCATGTTCCTTAATTCATAGGCTTTTAAGGCGTGTTGTTAGTGTTGTCCTCAAGTGTTCAACTGTGCGAGACAGTTCAATTATATGGGCTTGTTCTTCGTGTCTCACATCAGAGTTCAAGGTACTGGAGATGCAGGGACTGCAGCTAATTGAATCAGCTCTTTGACCACTGACATTAATGTGATTTCCCTCATTTCCACCCGTCGGGTATGTTGTGGCATGTGAAATGTTTCGCAGGGCTCTGGCAGGGCACCGGAGCTAGCCAGCCTCTCTGGCTGCTTTGTCCTCTGTCAAATGATCAGCTCCACATAAAGGCTTGTGGGCAGGCAAGCATGTAAGCTCTCCCACGACTTTCCTCTCCTACTAGACAGAGGAGAGGGAGGGGAGGGAGAGACTGTACATGATTCTGCGATGCCTGCTCGTATTTCTTCCAAGTGCAAAATGCCAGCATTGCCTCCAATCCCTCTTTCTTTCTGTCCCCTGCTCCCCAACACTACAGCCAGCACATCTTGTATGCACACACTCTTTCCCAGGATCCTCCCCGTACACGGTACTGCAGGCGCAATTACCAAAAGGCGACTGGGGACTGAGAGTGTTTTCCACTCCTCCAATCCTCGATAGAGTCTCCTGTAGCACTAACACAACATCGGCCCTGTTTCTGCGTCTACTAATCCCTGGAATCAGGAGACACGGCTGGGTAATGACTGAACAGATTAGCCCATCCACTGCCCCCGCGATCACCCCTCCGCCAGCTCCTACATCACCCAGTATCGATCCGATGTCTGGGCCAGACCGGTCGGCTGGCCTCCTCTGTGACTACTGTCCTAACCTCACCTTCATCTCAGTCTAATCTTTGCTTGCCTTTTTCCTTCCTTTTGTGTCAAGCAGAAACAATTCACAGTGGTTCTGTGGAGCTTCCTCGGCGGGTGAAAGGACGTATTTAATCCCCTTGCTGGTGTCTGGAGCTTGGCCATGCTGTACGTACCATATGCATACAAACTCACATAAAAATGACAACAGAATTCAACTTCTGCATTTAAACCACTAGATTCCAGCCCTGCACTCCCTTTTTCCCACAGAAAAAGGGGAAAGGTTTTTCTGCTGCTGTAACTTGTAAAATAGAAGCAGGGACAGCCACTGTGCAACGCAAACTAGCAAAAAATACTTGTTATAGATATCTAATGTTCGTTTTTTTAAACTCGCTTGTCAACCTAAAAGCAATGAATGTATATTTCCATCTGCACATTTGCTTATTTGATGAAATTCCTTGGATATTAAAAGAAGCAAGTTATCAAAGCTTGATATGAATTAAGGACGAATATTATGAACAAAATAACCAATTGTACAAATTCAATTTACAATAAACATTGAAAAGTTGAAGACTAAGTTGAGTGGAGATCATTTGTATATATCATGGTGTAGAGCGACTTTCGGTTAAGTAGGCCTAAATCTGGATAAATGTAACAGCTGATCAGTCATAGGACTTTATGATTACATTATAACTCATTGAACGTTCCAAACAAATCCGATGAGGTGCTCAGATTGAATGTGAAACAACTTTTCACCAAATAATTGACGCAAGTCCATCCCAAACAGCCACGTAAAGCATGGCGGAATTAGCACGCTAACTAGCCTTTAAGTCTGCTAGTTAGCTAGCCAACACGCTTGTTTTTTCCACCATGCTTTACTGCTGCACTGGTTACAGAAAATAAGCCAAAGCTGTCACTCATCTGGCGATGGCGATGCGCTGTCATTTGTGTGTGTGGAGGAAGCATTAAGTTGTTGAATTGTACTCATTTACTTTGGCGCTCTACTGCAAAACCTCACCTTAGTGAGTCAGCTACTTGACCATCCTGCTACGTTGATTTAAACTTCTATTTTATTTCCGTGAGTCCAAAAAGGTCACTGGTGAATGAGGCCATTTTAATGATCTACATGATTTCATGGCAAGGATGACACTCAAGACACCCTTGCCAGGGTGATGCACTAGTCGCTGCTTTATGTCTATCTGGGTTACAGTTTTCCAGTGACCACATGGAGACTCTGAACCTATGTGGAAGGAGGTTCTATGCTTTAACAACACCAAAATAGATGGTCTCAACGGCTCAAATTCAAAGGACCTCATGCAACCCGACAGAACTTACGTCCTTGTGCAACAGACGAATGGGGGACAAGTTGCGGTGTCCAATTTGTCCCCAAGCTGATCGACCTATTGACATAGACTTAAGGCTTTAATGCTGCCAAAGCCTTGACTATATACTGACACAAGGGGTGAATGTAATCATGTTATGCTTTTGTAGTCTTTCCTGCACTTTGTCTGCCTTTCCGTCTTCCTCGCACTATCTCATCTTGTTCTGAACATTACATGACATAATGTGCTATAGTATGGTATAGCATGTTTCATGGAGTGCAGGTACCTTTCTTGTAGATACATCAATGAAACAAAAAAAGTGTATTAGGGAAGGAGATAGGAAGAAAGACCATTCATTAGAACGAGAGAACAGAGAGAAAGTGAGACAATTTATTTTCGTGGGCACACACACACACACACACACACACACACACAAAGAAACACACAAAAAGAAACACACCCAAAACAGACAGGAGATTTAGGGCACTCTAGCATGCAGCTATCATATGGATGATGAATGAAGCCCACACACCCCTGGAAAACAGAGCGAGACCACTACGACCTTGGTTGCAAACACACCGGGGAGAGGAGATGAGCAGAGGGCTGGGAGGGAGACACGGGCTGATACATCCTTCATATATACGGCAGTGTGTGGTCACTGAAACAGATTCAGGGTAAACCCCACATGGCTCACTATTGTTACTGAACAGCCCTGCAAAAGGTTTAGGCCAGGTTCAGACAATTTTACAGCCATGTATTCAAACTCCCTGGAGCATTTTTACTGATTTGTTTGGTTCATATGGGCTTCATGTGGGATGGGCACGTGTTGTAATTTCATAATATGGCCTTCAACGTGCATAAAATCTGTATTGTGAGCAGGTATGGATATTGCACAGGGAGAATTGGTTTAGGACAATAAAACGACAGGATGAATACAGATTATTATAGCAACTTCCTATAAAATACAATAAGGCAGTGAAACCCCCGGTAGACAGGATTCTATAGCTTACCCTCATTGATATACTTTACATGATGTTGGTAAAAATATTAGAAACATCTCTCAGTATAACACAATACAATTAAACAAACTACAGCCTCCGAAATTACCACTAATTTCAATCAAAAGTCTCTAAAATAGTCTCAACAAACAAACATTATAACCTTCATGAAGGCTGTTGTATTTGTTGGATTTGTTTTATATGTACCTAATACTGTACATTTGTCTCACCAATTGCATTGAATGTCCCAAAAGAGTTGTATACAGGCTAGAGCAACAGAATAATTGCACCATGCCAGGGAAACAAAATGATGCCTATTGGCAGCTGTGATAAATCTTAGCAAGGGCTGTTTTCTTCCCGTAAACAGACATGTGATCCATGAAAGGTGATACAGGAAGCAATAAACATGAGCCAAGTAGCTGATAATGGCCCGGGATGATGATACTGAATCTATGGTACGGTCACATTGTATCTGCATCACACCGCCAGCATTACATCCAGTTTGAACTCCGACTCATCTACATAAGATGTAGTCCTTCAGTTGTGTGAGCAGCTCCATTAAAAGAAAGACTGCTGACAATTAAACTATGAAAGCCATCAATCAAAATGGCATCATCAATGGGCCGCTGCCCCAAGTGGCCGATCTGACAGGGCGAGCTGGGCCAGAGAACAGAAGACAGCCAAATAATCCATAAACATAATGGACATCAATATTAAAAAGATGACAGATGAGACTGCCGACAGAGGCCAGGATTCAATTTCTATTCTTTTTTTTCCCCTGCAGGAGACCATATCGCTTTTCACAAAGTCATTTGTCAGCCATAAGGCCGATGAGGAGAGGCCGAGCTCCTCCAACAAGTGAGCCAAGGGCAAGTGACGCAAATGACAAAATTAATCAAGCATGGGGCAATAATGACGTTGATATGAATAATGTTACCATCAAAATGCTTGGCATGGAAATACAAAACACCGTCCATGTAGTAGTACTCCCATAGACTGAGGTGGGCGTAGTCACAGTGTTGTCACCCATTGGATTGTGGACTGTCATTTTGAAGCCTCGAGTTTGCGTTTGGCCATTGGAATCTTGGCTTTTGACCGTCACTGTCTTGTTTTTTTTTGCAACCAGAAGCGCCACTAGTTGTAAGACAAAAACGTGGACCGGACTCAGACCGGACAACGTCCTGGCAGCGACCAGTCAATCACAAGGTAGCCATGCCCTAAAGTATCCTTGTTTATAACTGCACATTAAAATGGTACGAGCAGCAGATAAGGAGGGATGCTGTCGAGCTGCTTGTGTTTCCCCATTGGCCAAGTTTAGCCTGAACACATCATAACTCAGATAAAGTCTCAACAGGCTTGATTTATTACCGGCTTGTCTCGTGTTTTAGCAAGACCCTATCAGAAGTGACAGCCATCATTTGTAATTGAGGCTTGCTGGTGCATGGTGTACAGATGATTCACATGCAACCTTGCAGCTTAAGTGTCGCACAATATTGCTGGTTCTCTTCATTTATGTTGCAGGTGGTTTGTGGTGCAAAGGTAGAGTCACATAAAAGTGGGGTGGGGGGTGGAATGAATCATTAATTGCATTGTTTGTTGTGGTGGTTGTATCAGTTGTCACTCAAAATAATTCTCATTCGCTCACCTTTTTACTATTCACGATAAAAGACTGGGCTTCTGAAGTAAACTAGGTCGGAACTAAATTCAGCAGATAACATGCTAGAAATATAATTTGACTGAGTTTTAGGTATCACAGGTGCAGCTGCAGCCAGGTACAACTACTGATCCATTATTGGGGACCGTGCAGCCATTAATGAAACCGTGAATAAGTTCCTCAACTGGGTCAGAGCCTTTCTCAATGGATTAAAATGAGGAATTATGGCTTTAAACCTTCATCTTTCCCAGCGTTGAGAGGATTAGATCCTGCGTTCTGTTCTCCTCTAGTCTGAATGGCTCAGCGACTGTCTTTCAAACCCTATGTACAGTCAATAAGGGCACTGGAAAAGAGCATTCAGGTTTCTCAATAAACTTAAGGAGAAGTGGTCATCTGCACCTTTTATTTTCTTCAGTCTTAAACAAACACAAGCAAGAGTGTCTGCGTACTATTGATAGATATGTAAGTGATTTATTACCTAATTTAGAGGGGCATTTCTGTTAAAGGAAACTTACTGTTCCTCAAGCATCTTAATTGTGTCCTGGTTAGGGTCGGTTTTTGAAATTTTCCGATACTGGTCATACAAAAAGTGCAAAAAGTGGACTTAGTCACCATGACGTCATCCATTGGTTTGTTGTGTGCTGTTCGGAAGCCTCAAGTTTGTCGTTTTGACCGGTGCCACCTTGGTGTTTGGCCTCCTTTGTTTTTGGTCGCCATCTTGATTTTTTGGAACCAGAAGTGTAGCTAAGTACAACCAAAACTAAAAAATAAGACATGTTACAATCTACTTTCATGAACTGAAAACACACTGTGAAATTGTAGGACAGAAACACCCAAACTGGACAGTGCCGTGGTAGCGACCTGTAAATCGCAAGGTAGCCACGGCCTAAAGCATAACCTGCTTTACTATCTACTTTACTTTAAATGAGACCGTAATTTACGAAATATACATCATGCTGTATTGAAGAAGACTTGAGACTGGTGATTGAGACCATAAAGTCATGTTCACAATGTTTACTGAGGTAATACATCAAGAGAGAAGTAGGTTAATTTGATTTTAAATTTCTATAAAATCTGACTTCTTTTTGCAACCAGAGGAATTGCCCCCTGCTGGCCATTAGAAGGAATGCAAGTTTAAAGCAAACAGGTGCCAATTCAGACTGGAAATGTTTTATATTTTAGAAAACAGTCTTACCTACTCTCTTGACGAGAGTGACATGAGTAGATCGATACCATTCCATCCCATCTTGTTGCCAAGAAACACTTCGAGCATGTTACTCCCCTAAAACCACAACTTTTAGTTTTTACTCTTTGGGTACGAATTAAACGAGGTATGTGTTGATTAGTGAGCTTAAATTGTGCTGTTAGGTGTATTTCGAGCTGTTTCCCCCTTGCTAAGCTAAGCTAATTGCCTCCTGGCACTAGCTCCAGAGTTAATGCACAGACATGATTGATATCGATCTGTCCATCTGGCTCTTGGCAAGGAAGCAAATAGGCACATTTCCCACAATGTCAATGCATTTCTTTAAATTATGGTGCCAATGCCAAAATTATACTGTACATATTTTGATAACTGACATTGAAGAATAATTTGTTTCTACAAAAGTCAAAAATTAGCAGAATTGTGTGCTTTGGCACATCTCAGCCCAAAAACAGTTGAAGCTTTAGTAGATGAAATCTAATTTGACCACCAGGAAATAATTTGTTATTGTTTTGTATGTTTGTGCAGAACAGTGTGAGTTTCAATAGAAGCCTATCAGATGTCACACAGTATTTGATATAAAGTTTTAGACATCTTAAAACAGGTCAGGATGATGCACCGTGCACTGATTTGGCAACAACAGGGTGTGGAATCAGCTTCTGTGCCTCTGTATTTGCTGCGGACTGTTTCTTTGTCGTGTCCCAGACAAGATTCCAGTTTTAATCCGGAAATAAGATGAACGAGCCTAAAGCAAGTCACATTCGACTTCAAATAACACGGGGAGAAATCAACGCAGGCTATTCCTCCCTAAAGAGGACACCCATCTGTTTTAAGTTTGATTTGACTAATTCATTATGACAAAGCCACGGCACTGGCCCACAGCACTCGCAAAATTTTTTTTTATCAACCACACTAAATAATTCATGCCTTTGTTTCTGGCTAATTTCAATTATATTTAATTCATATGAGAGCGGGAGATAGCACCAATAAGGCATCAAAATGCAACGGATCACTATTATTGGGCCAATGTTTTCCTCTCCTTCCTTCCATTACTGCAATATTTGTCCTCATACACACACCTCACAAGTATTTTGAATTTCTCATCCACAGCTCGCATCAGCATGCTCGTTGGAAATTCAATTAAATTCCCTCTCAGTTCGCACTAGCAGCTAGGCCTCTCTAACCTTGCCATATTAACTCGCCAAGCCCCAGCACAGTGTGGAGAACATACAGGAATGAGCTGGCAGGGAGCAGCACACATCCTCTGTTTCTCTATCTCCATCGTTAAACATTCACCCTTGTGGAAAATTGTGATGCACTCCCGTTTGCCGAGTGGTCGTTCTGCAAAAAATATCATGTCCTGTGTGGCTCGTATGAGCGACAAGTAGCACACATTGACCAGTGTGGAGCGTTCATGGATAGGTTCTGAGACACTTCCTTGTGCTTTGATTGTATTCTGAAAATTACCCCAAAATAATACACTCCCAAACTGGCCGAGCAAAGACATCACAGACATGGTTTCACCAGAATGTTGGTCCACTTCTCAAAATACTGCTTCCGAGCGTGACAGCAACAATTTGACATTTCGGTGAAATGTATTCGTTGGATGAGGAGATTGATACCAATTGCATATGTGTGCAATATGTGGAGTTAGAGATGGGAGGCAATTAGCTAGCTTAGCATGAAAACGAAAAGTGGGGGAAAGAGCTAGCTAGAATGTTGTTCCTCCATCTGTTCACAAAGCGAAATGTAAAAAAAGACTAGTTACCTGCTGTAACTATACTTGTCTTCAGGTGCAGTGATATTGGGCCGAGCCAGGCTCAGTGCCATAGATGTTGACAGAGTTGTGTGTCTACGCCTCCCTTTTTCTAAATTCAGCTCCTTGGTTTTATCGACGTCGAGCAGTAGGTTGTTGCAAACTTCCAACGACAGAGTTCTCTTCATGTCGGGGAGTATGAAGTCAGGTTTCAGCTTTTCAAAAAGGACAATGTAAGAAGGCCTTTACGCACGGACACCATTGTGTACTGAATGCCAAGTGGAACACATGCTAACCTTAGCCTTAACCTTAGAACTGTGATTTTTTTGTCCATTCAACCACTGTCGGGGAGATAGCGTTGACAAGCTGGCGCTGCAGATAGATTCATGGTTGAGAGTTAAACCGGAAGAAAACACACCCAGCCCTGAAACCTAAGGCGAATCCATGCAGATGTCGCCGCTTACCCTGAGTCCTAGCGCTCAGCTGGCAACACACCAGGCCCCACATGGCAAATGAACAAGAGCTGACGAATGACTGCAAGCTAATGCTTTGTTTGACCAGCAACGGAGGTAATTGCTGTGTCATGTTGCTGATGATGTTACTGCTAAACATGGCTAGCTTGACTGCTTGTGGTAATTTGGGGATGCAGACAATGTTTTAAGTGCTTTCCAGCTGCACCGTAACCAGCCATCATCTGGTTGTTGAGCATAGCAACAGTATTTAACAATGGCCATTTTTGTCCATATGCTCAAGTGATGCATCACTGTCAGCCAGTGGCTTAGAACTGTATTATGTGGTCGTAAACATAACAGCTGTCAGACATTTTTGTTGTAATTTCTTTGTTTAAAGTTTGATGCCATTTTTTTCTTTATATTACTTTTTCCACAGCAAAATTACCCTTTAAACCTGCCTGTCTGTGTATATCCCTCCAGCAGGAAGAAGAGACGACAAAATGATAGAGATAAAAAAGAGAAACGATACACAACAGAGAGCGAGACAAAGCATGCATCCGTGTGGTTTCCTTTAAGAGTGTTTTTGTGTGAATTTCTATAGATAAGAGGACCGATGACCTCAGAAATAAAGAAAGAAATAATTATTTATTGTCCACTTCATCAATTGATAAAAAAAAACCTCCTACACACAAAAAAACTCCTACACACAAATATTGTGCATTTCATGCAATGATTTAAGGCACTTTGGCAGTGATAGTGGGAATTTCAAAGCCATTACTGACCCGTGATAAATGTTTAAAATCAAATGTTGCCAACATCTTCTCATTAAAATACTAAAACTGACTCTTCAACCATCAAAATTTACATGTTGCTATATCAGTCCAGTAAAGAAAAAAAGTTAGCTTTGCTTTGACTTTGGACTGGCATCAGTCCATGTTTTAATCTTATCTTGGGGCTCGTCTTTAAAGCAGCTCAGTTAGTCTACTGTATAATGAGTTGATCTGCTAAAACGCTGCTTTCACACTGAAACAGATATCTGGCCAGAAAGGACGAAGCTCTCCAGTACGAAGCTACTATTATGAAGCTTTCAGGATCTGACAGAAGTTTCAAAAGCTTCGTTTTAATTTTGCTACCTATTTCTCTGAACCATTTAGGAGCACTTCAATCACAATATGCATTTCACTCTGGCGTGTAGTGCAGGGGAAGACATCTGTAGTGTCACTGTAGTAGGCACAGCTACCCTTCCCTTGACAATTTCCGGGAAAAAAAATGAGAAACCTAAATATACTATTGGGGTAAAGTGCTTGACAGCACATCATATAGTCATATAGGAATGGATAGCCAACCTCCTAAAGTAATGCATTGCTAAACAAACCACGCGCTATTGTTTTGGTGTCAAAAGTCAGACAGACTGAAAAAGATGAGTGCAACAGCTCATCAGCCGTAACAATCATAAACGTAAAGATTCATTGTGACGAAACGAGGTAACAAGACGTCCGTGGTGTGGTTGCTTTAAGTGTGACACAAAACAGACTGCAGCAAATCTATTCTGCCAACGCACAATGTGAAAGGTGTCTTTTGTGGTGATGAATCTACAGCAAATCACCGGAATCTGCAGCTCCGCTCTGCTTTACAGAGCTTTAGAGTGAGTTGCAGCTCATTGTTTGGCTGTCTGGCCCACAGCTCCACTGTTTTTCGGTTCACTGTCACAGCAGCCTTTTTATCGTGAAAAAGCGCTAATAACCCACTGTACATTGAAACCGCTCAGCAACGAACGACAAACAGGCACAGCTAGCGGCTAGCCGGCGACAAGATGTTTTTCAGCATTACTTCCTGTTAGACCATACACGATTCTCTTCTAATTGTTTCACGTCCTTTCATACGACTACTGAAAACTGAAACTGATGAATGTCGAACACAACTCTATTAACAGGAGCTCCTGAGGAGTATTCATCAGGCTGAAATGGCAATTTGCGACCAAGTTTGTCCCGTTAACAGAGTTCGCTGAATCCTGAATTGAAACACTTGTACGAACAAACCTCACAGAACAAAATGGGAAAGTTTGAGGATAATAAAATGAAAGGATTCTTGCTTAAGGTCTTTTGTGTTTAAGTGAACACTGAAACTACTCGTTACGAAAGTATCTGTTCATGTCCACGAGGAATGATTACAGTGACCAATAATTTCAACTTACAAATGGTATAAACTTCAAAATATCTGAACCAATCATTTAAGTTCAAGGGGTTCTATAAGCTAAACAAAAATATAGACTTGATCTATTATATAGACTTGATCTATACTTGACAGTATATTAATATTAAGTAAAGTAAAGTGATGATCATGATAGAATGTTTTGCCATAGAACAATGGGCCTCATGCAAGAACCACTAGGAACCGATTTGATCTTAAGTGGCTTGTGCGAGTGATTTAGGAGAACATGCCGCATTCATAAATATTCCTGTATTTTGAATTTTCTCTTAGATACAAACTGGATTGGCCACGAATGGATTGTATATTTCATTACTTTGGAGCAATTTTGAGTTTGAAAACCCCTTCATATTTATGTTGACATTATCCTTTGTCTTTAAATTAGCGACTGATGCTATTGCATAAAACTACATAATCAATAGAAAACATATCAAACTACAAAACCACAACAAGTATTTGACCCGCTCCCGCCGTCGATGGCCTCGCTGTGGCGAGACGTTATTTTCTATGACAGTACGACTCTCAGGTGACAAGGCATTAACAGCACTCGTTAGTTTTCCCCAGTCCTTTGCTTTATCAGGTCCCTTAATTCTGCTGCTCACTCTGTTAATAAAAATGATACGACTTTCCTTTACGGATATCTGAAAGCAGGAATTCAATAAAAGGACATATGGGGCAAGGCGTAGCCTTATATGGGGATATTGAATTTATAATTCTCATAAAAGCACACTCATTTTCGCACAGGTGGCATTCATCATTGGCAATAAATGGTTTCTGATTCTGATATATACATCCAACATTTTTCCAAGTTTTACCAATGTTGGAAGAAAAATGGAGGCTCCACGGCCTATATATATATTTTACAATCTCTACTTACAGCCTCCCCTGTCCACTGTGTTCAGCAGCCTGCAGTTCAGTCAAAGTTTCACGAAGATTTTGTCACGTGACTGTTGGTCTCAGCCAAATCAATCATGGCTTCCTAGCTGCACTGAGGAGTGCGGAATTTAATTATTTTTGACAGTATCTGATTACTTCAAACTGTTTATTCGGGGCAAGATTTTAAATGAGACATGTAGAATAAAATGTTTTTAAGGAAATATCACAATTTGAAGCTAAGTTGCAGTTGCGTTCTCTGACGGAAGTGTTCGTCACACATGACGTGTTCAAGAAAACTGAGGATTAAGATCGTTTTTAAAGCTTCTGGGTATTATAAACGGTGCAGTTTTGGCGATTATTTAAAGAAATCCTGCTTTTCCATCCCACTGACGGCTTTTGAGGTTCAGAGGGTTAAGATAAGAATACTAAAATGTTCTTGCATGAGCTCCAATGTATGCACCTGCATGCACAGATTCTCTGAGCATTCCCCTGACATCCCCATCTATTGACCCCTCTGTCCTTGGGCAAACACACACTTTAGCAGCCTTGGCACAGTAATGTCCCTTCTGTTACCATCACCAGCGTGCTCCATTGTGCATCGGTAACAAAAAGAAAAATCTCAGGAAATGTCAGCCTCCAACCTGCGGCTATTCCGTACAAACTCCACCTGTGTCGGCTCACGGCCCACTGAGCCCCACCATGCCATATCTAAACTCGCCACCACCCTGCAGGAGCCAATCGCGCACCACTGAGTGTTAGAGAGGAGCCGCGGACAGCCGGATGGTGGGTGAGCGGTGGCAGGGTTTGGTCTCGAGGGAGGAAGAGGATGAGAAAACTACAGGCTACTGGCTAATCCTGTGTGCACAAGACCACCTGAGAAGATTGGCCGGGGCTAAAGTCAGAGCTACAGTGGGGGAGCAGATTGGGGATCAGACCAGGCGGAAAGGAGCTGGAGAAAAGGGAGGCAGAGTAAAGCCATATCAGGGTATGGAGGGTGTGACTGTGGGGGAGAAGGAGGCAAGAACTGGTGGTCTCCGGTCTTGATATTTGATAGCACAGATATCCGCACTGTAACAAAATCTTAATGGAGAGAATGTAATGAATCAGCGCAGCAGATGGTGCATCCCTATGATGTACAACAGTATGATATGCCGTCAACATTTTACTGTAAAAAGAAATCTGAACCAGAAGCATGACCATGATTGTTCCCCAACCGCAACCACATTTTTACTGGATTACTACATAATATAAATGAAATATTTTAATAGTAATTTGTACCAGTTATGGGTGTTGGATCAGAAAACGTTGTTATGTGTTCACTCTAAAGGGCAGGTACAAACAATGTAGCTTGTCGTTTTAATGTGAAAGACATGTTGGGTCTCCAAAAGGAATATCTGGCCCTTCAGCAGTTGCTGACTTTGTCCGTCTGCTGTTTGGTGCCAAGCATAGACTGTAGGATGTAGTCTCCTTGACGTCACTCATGGGTTTCTCATAAGAGTTGTTGTGAAGCACAAAGAGTGTGGCGACTCACCCTAATACCCTGGCTAATCCAAAAATGGGCAAAGAGGTGACGCAGAGGCGACACCTAGCGACCTGAGACTAATAATTCACTCCCGCAGTGTTGTCATGAACGGGGATATTAGCTCAAGACACCAAGGCTGTAAACATGTTTATTTCTCCTGTAGTTGTTGGGCATTTTAACATGGAGGTCTATGGGGATTGACTCACTTTTGGAGCCAGCCTCTGCAGAACGGCATTTCTTGGCACATTTCCACATTAAATCAATCATCAAATGTAATGTATCGTCCCACAGGTGGCCACATTTAATGGGGTTAATGTTGAGACTGACATAAACAGTCCAATGAAGACGACAAACAAAAAAAGTCTGTACACTACATTCATTCACAAACACTCTATGTACTAGGCTTTACGTTGAGGAAGTTCCGGTGGATCTTTTTCGTCTTCGATTCAGAATTTGCCTTTATTTCATATTTTTCATTTATGTAAAATATCAATTTAGACACAAGTTTGTGCACTTTGTTGATTTGCTTCGGAAAGTGTTTTATAGAGTTAGTTTAATTCGATAATCGATTGCAAAAACATGAAAACAATGCACTCTCTTTGTGTCTTTTCTTGGAGTTTTCTGTGGCAGTGAAAAACATCGGAATGAAAAATGTGGCAGGGAATAGTTCCAACAAAGAAAAGAAACTCAGACACAGCAGTGAATTCTTGTGTTTATTTTTGTTGGAGCTCCATACGCGCCATGCCCACGTGTTTCTGCAACGCGAACGATCACAGTTAAAGAACTTGATGGAAGCAAATCTTCACAAAATGTGTTAATTGTCTTGGTGTCCTTAAAATCAACACCAACAAAACAAATGTCATCAACAGCTATTCAACACACCTTTACTTCTAATTTCGGAGAGGCAGACATGCTTACACTGCAAGAAATCTCACAACACAACTACCCGTTAATTAATGTACTCTACCTCAGCGGTTCCCAAACTTTTTAGGCCGCGCACCCCCTTCTACATCCCGACCGGGTTCGCGCACCCCCCCCCCCCCCTTAATAAAAATAAAAAAAAGAAACAACTGAGCCTTTTAAGCCTTCATAGCCGCATAAGAATCTGACCAATGAGAGAACAGTTTGCTCGCGCGTGGCATTTGTTTACAAGATTTAGTCTGCTGTTAAATGTTGCAGTGTGAACACAAACCGAACAAAGGAGCAACTGCAACAAAGCAAATTAACTGAAGGTGTGAAAACGCCCTGAAACACTGCAACAAAGTTTCAATAACTTTCAGTGACACAAGGCGTCACTTTTAAAGAGCAATACGGATGCGAGGACACACGCACAGGCTCAGAGGCAGATTATCACATTTAATTTACAATTAATGAGCGACTAATGTAGCCAGGATGTCTTCAGACAAAGCATCGATGCGGCGACACAGTGTTGTCGGACACCGGGATCATGTCCAACTTTTTTGCTTCTTTCTCCCCAATCATACATTCCACCATCTCTCTGGCAGCTGGCAAGCTCACGTCTTCGGTGATTGTGTGCGGTAGCCCCTTTCTCGCTATTTTGTAACCAGATATGAAGCCCGTAGTGCATCATTTATAGACCCAACATGAATGAGACTCCAGTTGTTTTTGGCTGTTTTGTAACTCCTCCAATTTCGATATAAAGAATGTAAGGGGCTTTTGACTTGCACTGGCATGCTTGGTGTTCAGGTGGCGACGTAAATAAGAGCTTCAGACTGTTAGCCAGAACCTCACTGCACACCACGCACTGTGGCTTTGGGGAATCTGCGTTGCCAATCCAAGTGAAGCCCAGACACAGATACTTTTCATCATATTTCCTTTTTTTTTCCCAGTCTGCGCTGTCTCATCTTCCTCTGACTCTGGCTCGATTTCTTCTCCCGGTCTCTCCCCAACGCACCTCTCCGTTCCCCTCGCCTCCGATTCCTCTCTCTCTCTCTGTCCCTCTCCTCTTTTACGACTGATAGCTTCAGATGTCCCACCTGACAGTTTTTAAATTAAAATTACATTTTTTTTTTATATTTAATATTATTACACCATCAGACCGCCATTACACTTTTCCTCTCGCGCACCCCCTAGAGGCAGCTCGCGCACCCCCAGGGGTGCGCGAGCTGCACCCCACTTTGGGAATCCCTGCTCTACCTCTATTTAGTTCTGATAGCAAGGAGTAGGAACCAAACTCCCTCTCATTACATCTCATGCTTCATGAATGTAAATTCAAACATAAATTCAAATACAGCAGAAGCCACACCTGAAGCGTGATTGACACGTTTATTCATTATCTAGTTAGATGTGTTGAAAAGGCAACATTCTGATGGAACTGTTGAGCGACAGAATGTTACGAAGCAGAGGGCACTTCGCTAAGTCCCGCCCTCGAACGCAGGCTGGCCAATCATCATGTAGCATCGGCCAGCTCCAACCGAGGTCCGACAAGCTAGTCATTGTCAAACGTGTCATAGTGATACTTGTTACCCGGAGACGTTGAAAGGAGATATGCGTTTGTAAAACGTTAACATTTTGGTGGCGCAAACATTAGCGGCGTACGTTAGCACATCATTAAAAAGCATTAGCACTTTTATGCTAAGCTAGCTACTGAAGGTATACTGAGGTACACATGCTGCTTTTGCATTCTAATGATTGTAACAGGGAATAAAGGCCTACACAACCTGACAGGAACAGTGTTGTTTCTGGATGTCCAGGTGATATGGTGGTCCACTTTGGCACTGTGATCTGTAGCTTTAGCTTCTATCTTGATCCTTTTTAACCTGTTATGCTACTAAATCAGTTCACATCCTGGATATGTCCTTCAAACACATATTGTAGAACCTTCATTCTGCTTCTCTCGTTTTTTCTTTTTATCAAAAATTAGAACCCTGTTTGTTCAGTGAGTGTAATTCGTGACAGTTTGGGCTCCATGCTGGCTCTGACAGTCTGACAGAGTAGCAGCAGGGGGGCAAACTCAGCAAAGGGCCAATCATTAACTTAAACGTCCCCTTCAGACATGTTGGCACCACTGTATCATTTTGAAAAAGTGCAAGTTTAATCAGTTATGATAGTTTTATAACTCCCTCACTTCCCCCCACTTCTCTCAATGAAACAAATTCAGAATCTATAAAGCGATAAACGCGACTTGGTGGAGGAGCGCGAGCCAAGTCAACCAATAAAATTCGACACGGTAAATTCTTAATTGGGGACACCGCTAGCGTGCCGTGCCGTGCGGGTCGCCCTCGCAGATGCGTCAAGCAAAAATAAAATAAAATAAAAAAACAAGGTTTCGGTGTAAAAAGACTAAACACGCTGACTGTTTCTTTACTGCCAATGCACCCTCCCAACCCTCAATATGATCTGCTCCTCTGATGTAAACAAACCACCAGCCTCGCTGGGCGTCCCCAAAGCACAACCTATAAGTTCTGCTCTCAAAACACAAAGCCATTTGCGCGCACGGTTTCTCCCCACTTCAGCGCCACGAGGGATTCGCCCGCTCCTCCAGAGAGGAGTCTTGAAGCCCAAGAATAAACAGCCTTCAGATGTTTACATGTGGAGCACGACGCTGGCGAATGCCTGCAGAGAGAGAGCGGAGAGCTAGTTTGCACTGTTGATGAGAAGAATCAGAAATGGCTGCCCTTGGTTTATGGTGATTGAAGCTGTATTAATAGGGGAGAAATACTACATGCACAGAGCAAAAGGAAAATTTATACTTTTGCTTGAATGAAGCAAATTTAGACCTATCAAATATGGCATCGTAGATCATTTGAACCTTTTTCATATAAAAGTGTCAGAGTGCTGGATTAACTGTATATCTGCGTGTCTATAATCCCTGTTATTTCTAGTGTTAACTGTAAAATAAAGGCACTAATGGAGCCCACTGTGGAAACACTTGTAATGCATGCCCTACTATCATCTTGGCTTGTTTTATTAATGGCTACTGCAAATAATAAGATGAGTCCGACAAAGTGACCATCAGATATTACACCTGAGCTGTGAATTTAAGTCCCATAAACAATGACCTGTTCCAGGTTACTGCTCAACTGAGCATCAGCAGAATAATAACTGCCGCAATTATATTCAGGCAAATGAAAGAAAAAATTGATGTCCGTGGTAAAATGACCCACAAGAGAAACCTCACCGTCTTCTCTCTCGGTCTTTCTTCATACCTGGAATTGAGGCCAATGTCTCTCTGTGAGCCCGTAACTCCAACTGCTTCGCCAGCATCATCCAGCCGCACGCAGCCTCTAATGAGCTGCGCTAGCTCGCCGGTGACAAAGGAAATGACAGCTGGCGTGATTACGGAAAATCTGGGACTCGACCAAACTGGAACTTGTGGGGAAGGAGAAACTCCGGACATGTTACAAGTTACAGTAACAGCATGACAACATATTATTGTATAGTATAATAGTGGTAGTAATACTAGTATTTCTGAATACAGAAATAGAGAAAGTGGGCTGGGATAAGCGCCAATGTTCCATTACAAGTGTTTTCTATCGGGCTTACATAAGAAGGCATGACCTGAAATCCCCAGGGAAGGGCCAAAAGGGCGGCGCGATGTCCTCGCTGCTCTGCTGCTGCTGCCGCTGCCGTGTGAAGGATTATGAGCCTTCATTTATCTGGGACATCCTATCTGTTTCCCTGAGTACAGTCTTTACGGCCGTGACACTTACACTATAGGACTGTGTATACAGCAGATGGTTATGGGACAATATAACTGAGTATCACTGGGCTGATATATGTGTCGTCTGCCCGGTTTCGAAGATGAAGATGCAATCTGTCATTTGTTTTATTAGCCGCTGTATGTGTTGACATTATAAGAAACCGCTGGCTGCTGTATGTGTACTTTTACAATCTACTCTTTCTCCAGTTAAACGTGGAGGCTCACAACTGCTGACTGTCAGTTTACACTGAAACCTGGGAGGGGCGGCAGTTTATAACAATTTCAAATCCTTCTTCTGCGGTTATGCCCCCTCACACACACACACACACACACACACACCGCTGAAATTCCTTCCGAAAGGGCCCAGCTGATTCCCTTGTTCCCTCTCTTAATCCTGGTCAAATCCTGGCCATTACTGAAAAAAAGTCCAATCCTTCCATTTCTCTATACCAATATCTGTCCATCCCCTCCCTTTCTGTCCATCCCTCCCTTTTCCATGGCCCTATCTTGCTGCCCTCCTGCTCCACTCTCCGTCTCAGCCCTGTCCCATTATTTTCAGGATGACAAAAAAAAAGAAAAGAAGACAATAAAATCCCTGATGCTGGTGAGAACGAGGGCTGGCCCAGAGGTGACCCTGCTATTCTCATCAGCCTCCGTCCCACTTTCCACCCACCTCCACTGATAGCTCTGACACGCGGCGGCTGACACTCGCCGCTTACGCTCCCTTCTCACGGCAGATACCGTCTTAACCTCACCACCATCACCACCACCACCACCGCCCCAACTCATCTCATTCAGAGCCCCTGCTGTGCACATACACACACACACACACACACACGCACACACGCTAGGGAAATTTTAATAATAATTTCAGAGTGGTATGATTGGATATGTTCCCGTGGAGAGACGAAGGAAAAGCAAAAGCAGCAGAGGTGAGAGATGGAAAAGGAGAGAGAGAGAGAGAGAGAGAGAGTGAACGTGTGTGGATGAAGGGATCAAACGACTTTGCGTCTCATTCGCAGATCCCATCGCTCTCCGTCTCTATACACTACCTTATCCCCGAGGCAAAATCAAGGCTTATCGGCCAAGCCTCTCTCACGTGCACCGCATGAACGTATGCTCTGACAGACCGCGATCTGTTATTAACGTGGGGACTATCTTTAGTGTACGTTGCAATAAACCTAATATATCCTTCCACAACAATGTGCAAACCCTTTATCTTTACTTTTACAATCGGGAGTATGCAATGCTGCCGTTTGGTGGATTAGTTTATCCTAAGAGACTTGTGTCTTTTTTTAGCTTAGTAGTGATATACTGTAGCTTAGCACTGGTTGTGTGCATCACGCACGAAGCAGCTGGATAAAATGTCAAGTGTTTTTAATTTGTTTAAAAAGTGAGACGATCCTACTGTTATAATACATCCTGTTAATACTGTTCATTAGCAGATACGTTAGCCATTTTAGCAACTATAACCACAGCAAATGATATATTATTATAGTACTGGTTGAAGTGAAGCCTATTTTTAGCCTATTTATACATTCTGCATCATCAAAGTGACCGTCCTGTCCTATAACCAGTCCTATAAACCACATTAACATTTCCTCAACTCTCTTGGCAGACATCAAAAGTTAAATTCATAAAATATATTTAATAAAATATAAACCCGGGTACATCATTTTACAATATTTTCAGTCTTGCTGTGCTTGTCATTTTTCTAATGTTTGAAGCTTTTCTCTGGAGAGCCCTTTCATGTTCAGCCCTCAGAATTGAATACTTCAGTGTGGGATAAAGCTGTTCTCGTGGGCTTGATCAACACAGGTCTGATCAGTCAGTCAGTTCAACGTGATCTCATCCCGACTGGTGACCTAACGTCACCTGACATAACACTGTCGGTAATAAAATCACTCGAGTAAAAAGCCTGTGTTTGTGTCCCCACTTCCGCCCCAATCCGCCCTCACTGATCTTCTTGCTCATTAATACCACACAGTGTCGAATAAAGAGGCGGATGGGTTTACATTGGAGTTAATCTGACTACGGTTTTGAAGCCGTGAGTTTGGCATTTTGGCCGTCGCCATCTTGGTGTTTTGCAACCAGTGAACAGAAGTGACCATATTTGGACTGCGGAGGAGTGACGTACAGACGCTGTATACGGCTGTGGTAGCGGTAGCGACCTGTCAATCACAAGGTAACCGCGCCCTAAAACATACCCTGCTTTATCATGTTTTTTTACTCAAAATGGGACCATAACTATCACAATTGTATATTATAGATATATTACCTAAAATGTTGCACTGGACGTTGCAGAAATCATTGAAACAAGTCAAACTTTTCTGTTTTCACTGAGCTTTCCTTTAATGCCGAGGCTATTGGTGCAGAATGTCAACTTCAGTAAGGTTCGGGCTTTTCAACAGGGCTGGAAGCCTATCTGCCCTTCGGCTTTCACCTGCCTATTAGGGTGGAACATATTGGCTAGATAGGTTCTGTTTGTGTGTGCGTGTGTGTGTGAGAGAGAGAGACATGCAGCACAGAATGACCAAATAGGACATGCACACACACACACACACACACACACACACACACACACACACACAGGTGGGCTGGCTGTGGTGGGCCTTTTCGCAATGCCACAAAGTGGGAAGATTAGATTACTCACGTCCCCAAAACCTCTAACTTGGTTACCATAGCAATAGCAGTGTGACTGGGGCGGCAGCTGGTCATTGTGGAGGCTGCTGAAGCGGCAGTGGATGGTGGAACAATCACCACAGGTCAGCCAGCTATTACACCACAGTAACTCACCGTCCTGTTCTCTTCTCTTCTACCTTGTTTCCTACGTCAGATGAGCTCATTCTCACCAAACACTGAGATCATTCCTGACTATGCTTAACGTTGGCTCGCATCAGCACTAACACTGGGCTTTTGACTGAATATGTGGCTCCAGAATATTTCGGAGAGTCCACAGAATAACCTCATGTAATCATTTTTGTGCATTGCTGCATACCGACCACGGGGAGATCAATTGAAATTGAATTCATAATTGCGCCGCGGTGGAACCTCGCCCGTAATTCAAATTAATGAAGTGCTTGCAAATCCATAGTGTTGTGGGTTTGATCATTAGATGAATTACCCCAATCGGGTCATTGTATTTCAATTAAGCCTGAGCCCAGTGTTTATATTTTCATTAGTCAACACTCAGGGAAAGTAAATGTGAAAATAAAGTGAGGGGGCAGGGTGTGTCGCATGTGCACGGGAATATTCAAACAGATCTAATGCTGTTATCTATCACGGAGAGACTGTCGCGTTATCTACGGCGATATAATGACGGCGATGTCATTTTAATAGTCTTGCTGGCGCAGAAGGACAAGTGCTTAAAAGGTCTGAGCCTGAACAAAGCTCAGCGAATGATTAGAGACACACAAAGAACGTAACACTTCGGCCAACTGTAGGTTTGCATATGGACGGCAGGGACATGTCCCTGTCAATACTTTGGGAGACCAGAAGTGTCCCAAATAATATTTGAGCAATATATTTCACATTATCACACACAGAAGGAGAGGAGCAGAATCGCTCGTTGACAGTTACGGAGAGATTTCACTTCTGGTGTGTCCTCGTGGCTGGAGCCAGCCATGAGGACACACGAGGTCCGGACCGCGATCATTATTTCCTAAAAAGCCCCACCGTCTCTCTGCATCTGAATGACGTGAAACCACTTGAGACTGACAGCCATCAAAAAGACGACTATCCGTGGTGGCGAGGTGACTGGAGAAGGCAGAGTGTGTGTGTGTGTGTGTGTGTGTGTGTGTGTTTGTGTGTGTGTGTGTATGTGAGTGTGTGTGGCGCACCGCTGTGACAAGTCGTGTTCACGGCAGCGATTTTGCACACAAAAACTATGAACCAAAAACTATGATGATGAACCACATATACTGAGTCTTAGAAGATATTATTGAAAACTATTGACGCTCTGTGGTACCATTCTCTAATGTCATTTGATGTTATCCTGGATCTCTACAACCCAAGATGATCATTTCATCAGCTGACCAGGAGTGTCCGCAGCATAAAGTCCCGCCCTTCTCCTCTGCACTCCGGGGGATTTGAACTGCTGGTTTGAACATGTGGATCCAGCCTGCACTTTATCAGAAGCGGTGGGCAATAAGCCACACGATGGTGAGATGCATGCATGATTAGAAGTGGTTTCTGTTAGTTGGGGTTTTATAGGGCAGGTAAAACTAATAAAACTAATTTGGGGACTTTATTCTCATTAAATTGCAACTTTATTCTTGTAATATTACAAATGTCATCTTAAAATATTATGACTTTGTTCTCATTGAATTGCTTTATTTTCGTTATATTACAATTTTTTCGAATTATATTCAAACTTTATCCTCACAGATATGTGGGAAATGTTTTGAATCAGCAGAAAGTTTTGAATGTGAGCAGAAATCTTGCTGTAACACAAATAAGCTATTGAAGTCACCAGGTGTATAAATGAATTAAATTGATGTACCGTTGATGCTAATAGGTACCACATGCACTTTTTAAGAGGTTAAAGACACAAACGAGGCAGAAAGAGTCTACATGTGGGATGTCTCAGCAGAGACAGAGAGACATTAAATGAAATAAGTTGATCTACAGGAGAATAAAGCAATGCAGAATCCGTTATATTTGTGTATTTTGAATTTTCAACTGGTGCCTGAATTTCATCTTCTCCTTTACATCAAATAAATACATTTCCACCATCGATTTATGCAAAAATAATCACCAGAATCCACTTAACTTTCCTCACCAATGTTAAAACCAAACTTACGCCCTTGCACTTAGACGATGCCTCATGAATACTAGTATTAAGACTGCAGGCAGACTGATGCTCTCTCCCCGCTGCCGCTAACGGCTCATAATGGAGTCGTTTTTTTACCATTCAAACAGAAAAATGGCTCTGATAAGTCATGGGACACTGCTTTGACCTTGACAAAGCACTTAATTTAGATAAGAGTTACCCTTCGAAACTGCAGTGAAATTAGGTCACTTTAATGCCTGAAGCACTCAGAGCATGAAATAGTTGAAATCTTTGACTTCGGGGCTTGAGGCAGGAGTGTCCTGCTGCCCCCTAACCAGAGTACTTTTTCAAAAAGTACATATTAAATATTGAATAGTAAAAGCCACAGAGAACAGAATCACATGTAGGTCTTTTAGAAAGATATTGAATCATTAAAGTAGCTGGTTCTTCAGGATTTCCTATAGAAGGACATTTTAGAGGTAATTAGTGGTCAACTCCTCTTACTGTGTTTTTTAGCAATGCCAGCTAAACGAATGGATTTGCATAACATTTTGTTCAGACATTCATGGTTCCCAGAGGATGCATTCTAATCACTTTGATGATCCCCTGACTCTTCCTCTAGCGTTACTATGTGGTTGGCATTAGGGTTGCAATCAATCGAGAGATCAGATAACAAAATACTCACTTTACGAAAGAGGAATAGTAAGTAGGACATAAGATGGAACAACTAGATGGTTTTCTTTTGAGAAAAACATTTCATAGAATATTATCATCTGTCAAAACTAAACCCATTTAGTGCATCTATGTGATCACATTCTGGGTTTCAAGGCTCCAACCGTCATGGTGTCAGTGTAAACTGTCAAATATTATACGTAAATGTTATCATTCTCACTGGTTATTGTCGTCTATAGTGGTTATTTGCATACAAACACATAATTCAAATATCTAGGAAATGAATTATTATATTTGTATTCAAATATTTCCTTTGATTATAAGTAGTTTAGTTTAACAGGTCCTAACTTCCTCTCTTTAATATGTATTTTACATTGCTGTGAAAAGATCTCCGTTAGTTAGCCAATCAGGACTGAACTGTCCACCGGCTGCTAGCAGCTAACGTTAACTAGCTGTCCTGCTGCCGATTTCAACGCGCCCCAACATGACTTTTAGTAATCGAGTTACTCAGGGAATCGCTTCAGCCTTTAGTTGACATTTGTATGATGTCATCCACTGATAACATCAGACGAGAACACGCATCTCCTAACCACTCTTCCCTGCTGCCTACTCCTGCCAGTGGGAGCAATGCAAAACCTTACAGCCCTTCCCGACCACACGCCTCTGGTCAGCCACAGAAAGCTATTATAGAAAAGACATCCTCCGCTAACAATCATTCCACAGAAAAGAGCAGCAGCAGCCTCTCTCCCTCCCTCCTGAAGCTGCCCATGGTTCTGACACATTTAATGACCGCTCCCACCTGGGTAAATTCAGGCGAACCATCTAGTTGTTGATTGACTGACGTTGTCGTCCATGAAGCCAGGCTGCTAGCGTGGCTAAATATAAAGACTTGCATTTCTAACACCTCTACGGCTCATTTCTTACATCTTACATAATGTATCTCTCTTATCGTTGGGTTTTCTTTACAGGGAGCATTGCAGCTTCTCTGTAGCCAAATTCAAAAATACACCAGTGGGACTTTGTTGACACCCACAGAAGACTTCAACGATCAAGGCGGTGGTTGTCCTTTGCCCGCCCCCGGTGATCATGTGAGCGCAATTCAATTTTCTCCACAGCACAATTTGATTTCAACAAATGTCTTGATTCGGACTAAAGGGGCCATGTGACCAGACTCATGTCCTCGAGGGATGTCTCTGCACAGTTGACTTGTAGTCTCTCTTATTAGATCAAATAAACAAGCGCACCAGAGAGAAGATGCCGTGACGAGCCTGAATGCACATCGCAGCTCGCCTGCACCCTCGCGCGCACACATGTAGAGTTAAAGAAACTGGCAGCTGTCCAGCTGAGCGGAGCTTTATGTGTGTAGATTTATCCGTGGCCATTAAAATACATTTGATTTTTACTCTCCACTGCTGATTTCCTCTACAGGAGTCCAACCCGCCTTTAACAACCGCTTTCTTTAACCTTCTCCCCTGCTCATAAAACACCAGCCGCTGTCCTCTTCCCCCACCTTCCCCTCCCTCCTCCGTCTCTTCTACTGCATCTCTCTCGACCTCCACTACGATTCTATCTTTATAGGATGTGTTTGCCTTTCTCCTCCTCCTGTCCTTGCCCCCCCCCCAGCTCCCCTACTGTGCAGATACCCTCTCTGCCCCTGAGCTATTTTTTCTTAATTGTCTCTTTTTCCTCCTGAATGATCGATACGTCAAATTTATCTGACAGTCGGTGAATAAGAACAGTTCTCCGGCTTCAAAACACCCAGAGGTCTGCAAAGGTGAGCGAAGAGCTTTCAGTGGAGGATATTCAGAGCGAACCTCTCTCGCTTGCTTTCAGAGGATGGCGGCTTATTTTAATGCGGATAATGACACGAAACTCTTCCCGCCTGATGCTATCAATTTCTGCTTTTACGACGACAGAGTCAAGCATCGTAATATACTTCTATGGGAGATTATGTCCTGTAATGTAGAATTAGTAGACTTTTACTTCATGAGGAAATGATTTCCTGTTCTAGCTCTACTTCCTCTTTTATGCATCGTCTTTCGCTCTGTTTACGGTCTGTGTTTTGCCATAAATCTGACGTTGGCTTCAAACAAATGTGAAGTAAATGTAACAATATTTTCCCATTTTGGGAGCGGAAATTATATTTACTTTCACGCATTAAATCTGCTCGTTAGAAGAAGAAGTTTGTCGAGACGTGTGCATGGGACATTAGAATATTGTCGGCTGGTATGGAGCATTTTGTGAGTCGATTACGCGGATAGCATTTATGCAAGAGAAACTCTGAATTATTTGTTTCTCTCCCCCCCACAAACACTGTAGCCTCCATAAAGCTGAATCAACACTTCTCTAGAACAGAGGTGAGATTATTGATTGTATTCCCAAACTCTATGTTTCCCTTTTAGCGTTACAAAAGGAAAGGGCTTTCAGGATGGGGACTAACCGATGTGTTTGGCAAATGTAACACTACACCCGGTAACATTGCTCGAGTGTGAGTGTTGAGCCCAAGACAGGCTCCCTCACAGTGGATGTGCTATTGTGAGCAGGGCTTTTGTGATGTAGCCCCCGCAACGCTCCTTGGTCATGGATGTAAAATTCGGCAGAGACCTGATCGAGTCTGATTGTCAAGACCCGCTGCACCACCGCGTGCAACAGTGTACACAAATCCTATAATAACCATACGCTGTTCAAATGACTTGGTTAGCTGATGTTGTGGCCGAAAACAACCAATGCTATCAATAAAACGCAGTCAATTTCATTGACTTATATTAATGTAGTAATAAATGTACACATAGGCCTACCAATTAGACCGGAAAGATGCAGTCAAAAGGATTAAAACAATAAAACATGACATTATCAATATTTTCATTTTTACCCTAATCTATTTACAATCCACACCCTTGATCTGACCAGCATGATCTTTGTTTGACCCAGAAAGCAAACCTGAAAATGAAATGAGGACAAAAACATTTCTTGCACCCACAAATCTCCTTTTTGACAGGTCGCCCAGCGGGCACCCGCAGCCAAAACAGGACTCAGCCGTTCCAACTCCACTGTGTGCAGCAGGTATCAAGCCATTTAGCCGGGCATGCTAACATCTGCAGCTGATGTTGGAGCAGACAAACACACTCTTTAATCAACTTCTTCAGCTTTTGCAGATGATCAAGTGCAGGTTTGTTGTATTTACACATGGCTTTTTTTGTCATCTGATGAGAATTATATTTATATATATTTATTTTGGTAGAGCACATCAGACTTTCAGGCACCTGTGAATGCTTTTCATTTTTTTTTTTACAAGTGCAGGAAAGTAATGACGGTGCCTTCCAATAAATTGCTGAAAAACAAGCGTGTTCCCTGTCCAACATACAACACAGCACAGAGTTAAATGGCATTGCTTGATGGAATAAAGAGAAAAAGAGACAAATGCTCATGTCAGCTTTTCCACCCCAGATGTGAATACACAATGCAAATTTAGGTTATGCTCCTCACCCTGCTGCCTCCATGTAAAGCACAGCAATTGTTCTGACTATTGTGTTCAGAGGACATACATGGAAATGTACGTCTCCTTTTGTTTCCTTGTGTCTCTTATCCCCGAATACCCTCCTTCTCTTTCCCTGCATCACTCGCCTTCTGTTTCTTCAGTTCTGTTATCTATTTTGCGACTTTCCTCAGGCCATTTATTTGTCTAAGCACCCCCCCCCCCCCCCCCCCCCCCCTCTCTCTGGTTGACCTAGCACCAGCTTCATTTCCGCTCGGTCATCCGCCTGTCTGCTGTCTCTATTTTCTGGGGGAACTAATCTCTTTTCCAATCTCTCTCTCATATATGCTTGTGCATGAGAGTTAATGAAAGGACTGCATGGGTAAATACACAGGACGGCTGTCGGAGACGGAGTAAATATATGCATGCGTACGAACATGCGCCGACGGATGAACCCGACCACCGACTGTGTGCTGTCTGGAATAACAACAGCTCTTGTTCGTCAATTAGGCAACAAATAAGAGTCTTACTTGAATGGCACATTAATAATTAGCTGGAGCTTTGGCATGACTGAAATACAAAATATCTTCTCCATCACTACAATAAACTCCCGCAAACTTCCCCAAGCCCTGTCCTCTTCCAGCTCAATTGTTTATTATTTGTAATGTTGCTCACACAGCCGCTGTTACTCCGTTTCATTCAGCAGGAGAAGGAACTTCCGGTTGAAGGCTAAGAGGACAAGGTTCCCGGTACCACATGTGGTCTGCACTGTCCTTGCAAGTCTTCTTTTGAAACTATAGCCTTGAGTATTTTCAGTTGAGGGAAAATGACAGTGGCAGTGCACATGTGTTGTGCAAGTAGATTTGTGTATCCGGCCTCCCAGTTGTACTCAAGAAAACCAACAACAACCTCAGTCAAATTAATCAGTTTGAGATTAGGATTCCCAGAGGACTGTGCCAGTTATGTGTTAGTGAGCCGTGTACACAAAACTGGTGTAATTGCATTTTCCAAAACACACTTATCAGTTTTCCAAATTATTTCCTGCCTCCCAGGCCATACATTTCAGGATGATCTGAAAATGATCTTGCTGAGACTCGAAAAAAGTAGCTTGAGACAGAAAATCCATCACAGCTCCCCGTCACAGTCACATTATCATTCACCGCAGCAGTTGTGAGCCAAAAAAAAACCCCTCTCGTTTCATTATGATGCAATCAAGGCCACTTTGATATGCTTTCTTTATAAACACTCCCTGCTTCCTGTTGAATTACAAAGATATAAATACATTTGATGGGTAAAAAAAGAATGGCAGTGCAAAGTGTATTGATGTACAGAATGTTGGTGGGTGTCCTGTTGGGCATAAGGGAGGCAGGTAAATGAAGTCCCGGCCCACCGGTGCTGCCGATGACCGGTCCGACTCTGGCCCAACCAAGTGCTTCCCACAGGATTCTGCAGCTCTTTCAGTGCATGTTTACAGTTAAATGCATCGATGTGGAGCTCTTTGAGAGCAACATTAAGAGGCTTGATCTATGATGACCGTTGTTGCTTGTGAATTTCATGCTCTGGTAAACAATTCAATCATGTACGCATATTGGTTGTACGGCGATGAAGTGGCAAAAAAGTCACACCCGCAACCACCTTTACTCCGGATCTTTTTTCACGCCAAACTAGAGCCGGTCTCCGGACACTTGCCACGGAAGAAATGCGTCCTGTGAGAAAAATCATAATTTTGTTGGAGATGAATATATTTGTTTTGTATTTTTCAGTGATAATGTATCATAAAAGCACCACATATGCCGTCTGGCTTAAAAATTAGAAGGCTGAAATAACATTCTGACTGATGTTATCTGTTTATTTTGCTAATGTAGGTACCATAGCCGACTCTGCCGGTATTAATCACACCGCTGTCACTTTATCTTGCCATTGTTTGTCTCATATGCTTTTTTTGTTGTCGTTTTATGTACCTCTTATTTTATCTTTCTTTTACTTCCTCTATTCATCTGCGCTACTGCCGTCCTTGAGCCGCTGCAACCACATTTTCAGGGATACGACAAAGGTTTATCTTGTCTTATCTTATCTTTCGGTAAATGGCCATGTGGGGGCAGTGGTATCAAGCTGTAAACACAACACTGACAAATTATCACATTATAGAGCCGCTTTAGTGAATGTGTTAGCGAACAGTCGCATTTTTAACACATACAAGCAGAAATGGAGCCACATTTCCATTCATGTGGGGTCGTGTTTATTTGTTGAGGGAAATATCTGGCTCCGCTGTGTTCACCAGTTAGCCCTGTGATCCTTTAACCAAGTTAAAGGATCCCTCAACTTCTCAAGAGCAAAGGACTCTACCAGAGGAAAACTGTCCAACTGTCACTGTCACTGACCAACTGGCTCACCATTTCCCTGATTATGATCAGTTTTTGAGCCTTTCTTTCCAAAGAGAATTTTTTGCTGGAATTTTGATAATTGCAGCTTTAAAAAGTGTATACATTTAATTAAAACGTAACATTTTAATTATTGGATTGTGGTGTGTCATTATATTCACATTTGGATTCATTCAAGTTAAACTCCTTTGTTTGTTTATGAATGCATACCATATTGTTTGGAATCATGAATAACCCCTACTTCCTTTAAATAAACTGAACTCGTTTGACAGTTCACTTGTCTGCTGAGTTGCAAATAGAGAGTCGGTGGAGGAAGAAACACAGAGAAATACATTAAAAAGCAGCACATGTGGAGTTAGAACAGAGGAGGAGGAGGAGGAGGAGGAGGTGAGTAATCTTACCATCGTCTCCTGATCCTGAGCCTGCATCTGTGGAGGAGAAACAAACAGTTGTTAACCAGAGTCTCACTCATCGGCTGAATAAGCCTGTGTATCTGCCTATGTGAGCAGAAATAACAGCTTTATAGACAATGAACGGTAATGCAAAAATCAAATAAATCTGCATTCAAATATTGATTTAGAATTCCAATGTTAACGTGATCAATGACGCTTCGTGCTATTTGTTCCAGCTCTAGAATGCGTGAAGAGACACACTTCATGTTCTTCTGTGTGCATTTGAGCGACTCTGTCTAAAAGATGGGGCAGAAAGTGATACTGAGAATAAAAGTGAAAGGGTGCCCTGGGGGCATCGAGCATCACGCATCTTCTCCATTCCTTTCTGCGGTAGGACTGTGGGAAGACACTGTGTTACGGCGACTCCTTATCCGCGGCTTTCACACCGAATCTGTGCGGAGCTCCCTCAAAACACACCGAGCGTGCTGAAACTGTAATATTGGCTGTGAAAGGGATACTGATGAGCACTTGGAAGAACCGGCACCGTGTAACTTGAGCACAAAGTGATCCGCTCAAATGCCGGGGGCCATAGACCGGACGCAGAGCCTCAGAGGACTGTGGGGATAATAGCTCAGCTCCATATGAACATCATGTGAGAAGGGCTTAGAAGAAGGAGGTGCACGCACTAAAACACATGCCGTCTGCCCAGCAAGCTGTACTGATACTTTAATGACGTGAGCTTTGGGTCGATAAAATACATTTGTGACGGGATAAAACCATGTCTCCAGTGGGAGGATTCGTTGAGGTCAGTGCAGCAGATGGTCAGCTGTGTCAAGGGAAAGAAACTCTCAAAGCAACCGGTCAATAATCAGTGAGGTGGGACTGCCTCCAAAATCACAGCAGACATGAAATGTTGTCCTGGCAAATTTTGGGGGGGAAATATTTTCTTCTTTTGCTTTACATCATTTTTTTTAATTGAATAATTCAGTCTCTTTAATTGAGACGTGATAGTACAAAAATGAGAATTACCGGCTTGCGTCGTATGCCGTATATCAAGTTGCAGTTTACGTCCATGTCCATCTTAATTTGTCATCACTTCATTTCATCCTATTAGTCATTCGTGTGAAACTTCTCTGCTTTGTGAGGTAACAGTGACCTTGACCTTATCTTTGAGTCCAAGCTAAACCCAAACACATAATGTGTCCGGGCCAAGGCATAGAAATACACAGTGGCAGACAGCAATGAAGGAGTGGTCCTTTCAACCTTCAACCTTCAACCCATGGACCTGAAGACACCGACTTAAGGGCTGCAAGCAAGACAGACAGTTATGATTTTTCACCAGGTTTGTCGATTTTCTGAAACAAAAACTACCATCAGAATACCACCTGGACAGTGCACCATGCTATAATCGCTTAAAGATTGCATGCATAGTGGCTTTAAAATGAGTCCAATAATATAAAATCTATCAGTAAAATCTCTAAAGGCCCATTCTTAATTGTGGGGATTAGTCAGCATTAAACGCCCTGACCACCATCACTCTGCCTCAAAGTTGGTGTTGAGGAAGGTGTTATCTGGGCATCAGTGTGAGCATCAGCAGGTAACTGGACTAAAAAAAGTGGGGATTGTGATTAGAGAGTGGCACCTGTGTGGACAGACGAGAGACTCATCTCATCTGGTTTGGGGTTACTTTATTGGATACTGACGCAGTAAGGCACTGCCCATAACGATTTTAAACTAATACACAAACTGAAACAAGAGGGTTAGCTTACTGTGTAGCGAGTAAAGCCTTGGTCTGACCAGAACTGATAGCATACAAATACATTTTCCCCTGTGACAAAAAGGGTTGCAAGCATAAGATGCAGGAGCTAGCTAGCCCTCTCTTCCAGTCTTTGCACTTGCTCCACAGATGTGCAGCACAGTCCCATAAATAATATAGCTGCAAAATGGGAAAGGGCTACAAGAAGATGCTCCCACAATTCCGACAGTTTATAAAACAGGTGAGGGGAGGTCATAGTTGCCTCAATTCAAAGACCAAGGATATGAATATAAACAGTAATTCATAGAGCCGCTGGAATAGAATAATTTGCCACATATTTCAATAATCTCTAAGAAACTACTATTGCAACGACAGCCCTGCAACATACATAGGCTAAATAAGTAATTTATACAATTTTCATGGCATTAAAAAATGTTGATATAACAGCTACGCTTCCTGGATTTCAACACAACCAACTCTTCCCGGCACTCCCCTCTCCAACTCTAACTCACGTTTCCATTGAACGAGACTTCTCCTTGAGCGAGACTTGGTTGGACAATCAAAAAACTATAATCAGATACAAGTATTTAAAAATATGAGCCTGTCAGTGTCAGAAACAAGCTCTGTCAGTGGACGTATAATGACGGTGAGGAATTGCCCCAAAAGCTGCAGCGCTCTCGCTGAATACTGGGCCAATTAACAAAAATCCAGCTTGTAAAAATCCAGAGGTTTCCCTTTGATACACGAAGACATGTAGCTATGCTCCAACAAAAGCAGTGAAGAAGAAGACTGCCAGCTCTAAAGCTGCCTTGACAGGTGTTTCATGTAGCCTGAAATGCATTCTACATGCTTGTTGGATCTCAATGATACACACAATGCATTTTGTTGAGTAACAATGAATGCAAATAGAAACTGCTACACCTACATTGTACATCTGTTTCAAAGAAAAATCCACATGGACAACTTTGATGTTGGAAAAAAAAAGAAGATCTCAGTGCACACCCTGTCTTACCTCCTTTTACATCTACAGAATTTCAGTGACCTTGGTACATGGGGGGAACTGCATGTACAGTGTTTCATGAAAAGGCTGAGCTTGAAGGATCAGGCTGAAGTCAGAAGGGGTTCATGGAAGATCAATAAAAACCTTTAGTATCCGTACAAGGGCAGAGGTTTCAGGAGAGAAAGACTGGCATTAGAAAATAGAACAAAATGGCAAGGGAGATAGGCACAAGCGTACTTTTCTGCCCACTTGTCTGCCAAATAAAGGGTCACAAAGAGGAGATAAGAGGAGCGCAATTTTTTTTTTGTGAGGAGGCACAGAAGAGTGAGCAAGAGAGCAGAGGTGGTGTGCCAAGAGAGCAAGAAAGAAAAAAAAGCATGGTTACCTTTTGTAGACAACAGATGATTGAGTTAATTTTCTTTTCAGTTTCGCAACGATTGATTAGACGAGGGACAAAGCAGATAGAAAGAGAGAGGACCCTTCGAGGGGAACTGTAATTAACCTCACTGTGCTGCTTACATCAGAGGCTGGACTGCATTGAGCACACACACACACACACACACACACACCAATGAACACACTTTCCACCTTCTGCTGTAAATAAGCTTGAAATTTAGGCTTCAGTATGGCTGCAGGGATGTCGACAAGCACTGCATGGCAGGCGGTTTTATGTCTCAAACTACCTGTGTGTCCTTGTAAAAATGATTCTCATATTCTGAAGAGCTATCTTTGCGGTGAACCCTTGTAATGGATTTTTTTTTTGTATGATACACAAGCAGCACCACTTCATTCTTTGTACAAAAACTACACAACCTATATGTGCAATATCTACAACGGCAATGAGAGGCAGCTTTAAAGGCTACGGTAGCTGTCTGGAGAGATGTAGAACAAGTTTCTGCAACTTTTGAAAATGATGTTCCATCAAAGCCGAACTTGATGGGAACATTTTCAGCTCAGTGGGAAACATATGGTTTTTAATCTACTGACCACAGGGGTTGGCGTATCCCGGGATTCCGCAACAATCTTCACCACCAAATTGCTTTCTAGATGGAACCCAGATCCCAAATTAAAATCTCAGAAGCGGCGGACCGTCCGGGATCATCGCTATATCACACTATAATTTGCCAGAATTGCTGACGTTTCCTCCCCGACTGCGATTAGAGAAGACTTTTCAGGTTCAAAGCCCCAACCAGCCCAGTATCTCCTGGATTTATGAGCATATTGCTGGAATCTGCCTGGCACGATTTACGGCCAGTGCCAACATGTCAGCATTTATGTAGGCAGAAAGCATGGTGGGGCTGGATGGCTGTCACAGGTCTGCAATGAATGCTTGCATTTCAATTGCTGACAGTAACTTGCCATGCTCAGATACTGCAGAAAGCACAGACTTTTTGTTTTTGAATGCAGCCCAGGATTTTTGCCCTAACCCTGATGTCCGAGGCTGGAGATAGGGTTGTCCCAACATAAAATGTCCTTCGGAAAGACCTTGAAGCCCATTCTGGGGCGCTGCTCAGTAGCTCATCTTGACCTCTAACCTCCCCGGAGAACAAGCAAATAGAAAATCTCCCTACAGATCAATAACGTATATAATAACGTATCAATAACGACTATCATCACTTAAAGTGCTTAGAATTCAGATAGAATTTGCAACAGATTAGCGCTGACAAGACCTGAATATGTTTCTACACACAGAGAATTGGTGTTGTGTTGATAACTTCTCCTGTACTGTATGTGAGATTATAGCGACGCTGATTGTCATTTAGCTGCTGGTCTACTGCTAACCCAGAGTGCGCGTCTTAAATCATCATAAACATATGGCTCCTGTCATCTGTTGGTGCTCAGGGATTTCCAGAGCGACAAAACGGTGATTAAACATGTCATCAACATTTTAACAGTGTGTCAATTAAACCCTCTCCCAACTCCCCATCGAACGACTTCCTGGAAGTTACACTGTTGATATTTGCGGAATGGAGTTGGAAAGTGCTATGTGAGTGCTTGCCTTCGCTAAACTCCCTCCTTTGGGGAAAATAGACGGCTTCGTTTGTTTCACTTGGCCAAGCTAATGCTCCTCACTGCGCCGGGCTCACACTTGATGTGATAGAAAAGTGGTACCATCCTGTGGTAATCAGCTCTCACTGGTTTTGTAACGCTGAGAGCTCTCCCCGCTATCGGCCTCTAAATCAGAACTTCCTTATCTGTCGTGACATGAAGGGAATAAAGACCTGAAAGGACTGGAATAAAGGAAGTGTGAATTTGCTTCTCTGTCTGACAGATGTTGCACTGAAAAAGTCAATAATGGGCAAGAACACCCCACTTTGTAAGATGGTTCGAACCTAAACCTCCGTCGTATAAAATTGCTCAGGATGTGCACACTTTTCGACGGCCGCCGTCACCAGACGCTTCTCCTTGGGGCCCATAAAAACAGAAGGCTTTGGTGTCGCATTCGTCTGTGCCTCAGTATCGTCACTTAGCATGAAACTGGCACCTCAGCACGCCTCCTGTTTACTGTTTGGAATGACAGCAGACTCTAACGTCTGGCCTCTTGGCCCTCAGCAGCATCCAAGAGGGTTTGACGGGAGCACATGTGCTGTCAGATGGTCTGTCATGTACAGTAAAGACAAGAAGAGATCTGGTAATGTGACAAGATGGGTCAGACGTGTGTGAACGTGACGGTCTCACGTTAACGTTGTTTCTCACCAAACACAACATTGTACATGAATACCTATGAATGCATCACGCTAACATTATAGCAGTGGCGGACGGTGCATTTTATACCTGGGCCTTCACTGCTGTCCTGCAGCTGAAATACCACCTTATTACCACATTGTGGCACCACAGCTCATTTTTAAGGCTGTAACTATGTACGTCTTCGTATTAAACCATTCGGTATGAGTCGTTTGAATAACGCTCAAGCATTTAGAGAATGCAAAAGCCTAAATTCAGGAAAATATAATGTTCCCAGCTGGTCTGGCTGTGGGATCCACCGTCATTCCTTAATGACAAGCCGTGACCCAAATAGAGTGCCATTTTACTTTCACAACATGAATGTTGAACGCACCTCTCTGCAGTGTCTTTCCTCCTCTCAGCACCTTGTGTCATGGTGCAGCTCAACTCAGTCAGAATGCATTTTGATTGGTTGACCTAAATCACGTGATGTGATTCACTACCCATCAGCCTCAGCTGGGCTGTTACGTTTCGTGATAGTCACGTGCTCGCCCACTGACCAATCACAGCACACTGCACCTAGCGGGAAAGCTACAGATGAACACTGAGCTGCACGTAATGCTGACGTCATTATAGGTGGCTAGCGGCCGCTGACACGTCAAAGAATACGCCCAACATGTCAAACTGAAGATCTGATTGGTTGAACACTATGGCAATCAACAATATCGTCCCCATGTACTTTAATCTGCGCTGGTGGCAGAGCAGAGTCTGCAGGCATCTGGCTGTTCTTACATAGAGACACATAGAGGTGAGATCTGAGAGCAACTTAGAGCAACTGAGGAAGACAGTAGCTGTGTAATGAGAAAATAAGATAATGGGAAAAATATTTTTATAAATTATAATACATGTAGTGCATTTAAGAAAAATGATTAAATCATAAAATAAATGATGTTTTTTTTTGTTGTTTTAAAAAAATCTATAAATAGCTTTGTGATTCTGTTTAGGCCAGCAGAGAAGGCCTTGCAGGCCCTGACGGCCCACCACTGCATTATAGGTTACGTTTGCTCAATACTCATGTTTACAGAATAAAGCACGAACACGTCATAATATAACTCAATGCAACTAACGTAGGTATGTTAGCCGTTAGCTCTGTTGAGCAGGACTGTGCTGCCCACCGGCTGCTAACAGCTAACGTTACTAGCTCTCCTCCTGCCGCTTTATTCACAATGTAGCATTATTAGAGGAATTGTCTATCATCTCTGGTACCTGATAAAGTAGAGAAACGAGTAGCATCCCGCTTTTTTATTTTAGCATTGACTTAAGTATCGTTTCTCATGACATACCGTTTGCTGTAGGTGGTAATAGGTCATGTTTGCGATCACGTTAAGCATAATTACTTCATGAGGTAATGGTTTAAGTCTGAATAAGTGATGTAATATTTAAGTGCCACGAAAAAAAGAAAAAAAACTTAAATTAAAAATCTATAAATCTAAACTCCTGTAAATGCTAAAACAAGTACATGTGATAGGATTGTTTTTTCAACATTAACAATGCAGGACTAATTTATATATATAACGAGGTTTTCCCCCAGAGATGTCTGTTTTAGGATGTTTTTCACCCCAGCAATTAAAAAATAAGTATTGGAACTAGCAAGCAGATATCCATTCCACTACAGTTGGAGCTAATGGCATTCTGGGAGATGGGGATGGAAAGGAGGACAGGGAAAGATCGAGAGAGAGGGAACAAGAGAGAGAGGTTTATGTGCCAGTACATGTACAGCTTGGGTGAAGTAGTTTTGATGCTCGCATTACGTACAATTAGTAACTCGTATCGCTGGTATTCAGGATATCTCCTAACGTTTCCCGCCGTTGCACTCGTTTTGCGTTGGCTTAGCAGAGAGTATCAACTAAATGGCTAAGTGGTGAAGAGAGCCGAGAAGAAACATTTCAGAAGTAGCTGCCTGCCCTACTTTTCCACATGAAAGGGTTGTGTGCAACACTCGCTTACGTAAGAAAGCTCCCACGCAGCAATCCCGTCGTGTGTTTCACTAAAAAATGAAAAGCAAGCATTTGTAAATTTAGATAGCCCCATGTTATCGAAGACTTCATTACTTTCATGACTGTATTTACATTTCTTTTCAATTTCTTCGTTTCAAATTTCCTCTTAATTAATATACCAAAGTTGCAGTACATAGGACGGCACTAATTTCAACAAAAATGAGTAATTTCCACCCATTTTATTACTGCACTGCTGTGGAGTTTTAAATAAATTTAAACATCCCTTTATGTCATGTCATGGTAGCTTGTTACCATGGCAAATACATCATTGCAGTATGTATTTAATGAGAAAAGTTCAAACGTATTTCTTTTTAATTTAACACCCCCTTAAATATATCTGTTTACTGCTATTATATTTTAATGAGTGTATCCATTCTGCACTGAAACCTGACTCCCGCCTGAGGAGAGATGTTTTCTCGCTGCCTTTGACCTTTTGTAAGCTACTGCAAACAGAAGGCGATAATGCTCACATTATGACTGGAGATTACTCGTTAAAAAATGAAATGAAAAAAGCTCAATAAATGAGTGGAGAAACATAATGAATGCAGATGCTCCTCCACGGGGCTCAAGGACTCACTGAATGGCTTGATGAGTTGTGAATCACACACTCTGTCCTTCAGTCACCAGATGTTAACACAAACGAATACCTTTCCCGGATTTCACAGCGACAGAGTGATGTTTGTCGAGTTTAATCGTGAGAGACGTTGCAAAGTTGCAGTTTGACAGGCATGCATCAGCGCACATATCTTATCATTAACATTTAGCATGAAAAGACTTTTTTTTTTGAGCAATTTAGTATGAAAAAAACTATACTATGAAAACTAGCATTGTAGACGATACAATAAGAACGTAGTATGGCACTGGGACACCAGTCTTTGCAGACTATAATTTCTGACCAGGAGAAATGGAGATGTTTTATACCTTCTCTTTAAGTTTGTTTTTTTACAGCTCCCAAGGCAATCACATGAGTGCTTTACAGAGAAAAGGCAGCAAACTTTGTGTGTTTTAATTAGTTAAAATAGTCTTTCATTATTGTTACTAAATCTTTCTGGGCCACTGCTGCATTAATATTACATTCAACAAATGTACAGTCTTCTATCATTTATTTGTTTGTCTCAAGGGTACGTCTTATTCAAGAAAGTTCTTCTTTTTCCTCACCGCGTCACCAACCACATTTCCCAAGTTCCCCAACCAGATGGAACGACACAACCACACTAAAATGACTTGAACGCACAATGACCCTTCACATATTCAAGATAAAACCCACTGAGCTAAACTTAGAAGGAGGCGTGAGAGTTGGACTCCACTGGAATGAAAGTTGATTGAGCCGAGAGAGGGAAGTACACTTGTTTTCACTGTGGCCTTGTTCTGGAGAAACGCCAGAGCAAAGAGAGGGTAACATGTGACGCCGAACAGAGCATACTGTAGAACCACTGTCATTGGTTTGTTTTTTCAGTGGACAAAAACATCCTTGTTTGAACCCCGTGTTAACGTCTCAGAGGCGCTGCTTGTTGCATGGAAGAAAGGGGGCACTATCCCTTTTCACTTTCAAAAGATCCACAAATCCACATCACGCACACTGGCTTACGCTATCACATGGCTCGCAAAGGACTTCGCACACACACACAACGAGCACTTTAGAGAGAGGCTGGAGGTTTCATGTGACCATGCAAAAGTCCTGCCTACTGGCACACAGACCGTTGCCGCTGTCTCCGCACGTTCCCTCTGCTGAGCTGTGCCCGTTCGAGGGCCTTTGAATGGACTTCTGCCTGCTGCCTGGAACTGTAGCAACTGAGTCAGCGACTGCTCGACTCGAGCCAGCGATGCCGTCTTAGCCTAAGCAGTGACTCACGTGGGCCTCGGAAACAGCCAACGCCACCTTGCCGGTGGATTCACTCATTCACAACTTACTCAGAACATTAATTGGTCAATTTTTGAAATAATCCCTTTGGGGGCCGTGAGGGAATGCTTATATTTTAAGTAGACGCTCGTCCATTTGGATTTGTCATCACAGGATTACGTGGCCAAACCAATTTCCACATGTTCTTACAACATAAAAACTAGACGGGGTAAATAAAACACTGCCTGCTTTTGTGTTAAAAAATGTCCCAGACTGCTTGTTCAATGAAAAAAGGGCATAAATAGGAATCAGGCTTGGGCGGTAACTGTGTCTTCATACATTTTATACTTTTCGCAAGCAGCAGGTACCGACGGTACCGACACATCAGTGGGCTGAACGGAGATGGTATGGTGATGGCGGACTGGCAGATGAATAAAATCATGTGGCAAGAAAACTGCTTTTGTAGTTTGAAGACCAAAAACCAAAAATCGCCATCTTTCTGAGCTCTTTCAGCTGCCTGTTACACCGCAGAGACCGACCTCTGTGTAGCACGTGCTGTGCACTACAACACATCACATCAAGTACAGCAGCACAGAAAGCACCGCGTCTGTATTTGTGACAGCACTAAAAATCATACTGTCAGGATTTCTAAATAGCCTTGTACACCATAATACCGTGGAACATGTATTAAATGTATAATTACATTACACTAGTCACGGCGGTCATTTTCAAAAAGAAGGCTGAGTGTCATAATTAAAACAGTCCCACCTTAAACCCAGTCACCTGCATGGAAATCTCCCAATTTTACAAGGATCTCATTTCTACTGCTGCCTATAGAGTGAATCCATATAAGCGTTCCCAAACTTTTTTAATGACGAGGAACCTTTAACTTTATGGCACTGCATACGCTGAGCAGCACTGCCGGTGTTCATAACGCAGCTAATGAAGTGGCTGACCTTTCCCGACTGAAGGCGCCCACCGACTCAGCTGCTTAAACACCAAGCTATATCAGCAAACAGTAATTCCAATTATGTTAGATAATTACACGGAGGGCTTCTACTTTCCAGCCCAAGAAAAGATAAAAACCATAGGTGATTGCTAATTGGACAGGGTATAGAAAAGAGTTATATTCAAATTTTTATGAAAAAAAGCTGGTTCTCAAAAATGGGTAGTCCCTATATACTGTATTCGGGATAATCGACAACAAGCTATGCAAAGAAACAAGACGGAACCTAATCGCTCATTGATGTGAAGCAGAGGAGGGGTTTGCCCCTGTGGAGTATGTTGTTTTTTATTTATCTTGCTTGTACCATGGCCACTTGCCAGCATATTATTTTAAGGCAAAACTCTTTTAAAACAATGTCTTGAAAGATTGCACCAATGAGCGTCCAGATTTTAACCACGACTCACCAGAATCAGCTAGAAGCAGTCAATATCTTTTTCGACAACAAGCATATTTAAGGTACATTTGAGCATCACAGTTAAAGAGAGTTTCCACCATCTACTGTGTATCGTCTTTATTTTGCTCCATTAGTCATACAGTGAGGATTTTAAAAAAAAGAAAAAAATCCAAGTGGGTTCACTGGATTCCTCGCAGAATTAATGCGAGCACTTTTAGATTTTTTTTTTAAATAAAAAATGTCTTCACATTCCAGTAAAGAATGAAGTGGCCATGAAGATGATGTGTGATTCAGCCATTGGATTTTCTGCTATGTTGAGCATGCCTCTTGGCAACAGTGTTACAGTAACCACCTTTGACAATTCATGCCTTTTGACATTTATTTAAGCATTTAAGCAACGAAAAGGCCACAGCTGTCAAGCTTTCTTCAACTTCAACTTTCTGTTTAACACACCAAATTGAAGTAAACTGTTTAATTAACTTGCGTAATGCTCGGCGGTTGAGCAATGCAGCGTTGGGTTCATTGCGAGGACATTGTGTGGTTATGATGAAATCTTCATCCGCTCAATGAGAACACTTGCCACTTGTCATGGAAGTTGTGCTTGTTACATTAAACTTGTGGAAATTACATCAGTCTGTCACCCCTGGCAATTTGTTTTTCCATCATGCTTTAATTTCTTTGAAGTACTGCATCACTCTGCAATCACTGAACCCTGTCCACTGCAAGTGTCTGTATGCATTGATGATAAGGACATTTAAGCCTGAAAATTGAACAGCTGTTTAAACAACGTTCGATTAGCTATTTTTACCTTGAGTTATATTATTGCTATTTCAGTGGCCGGTAGATTTGGATGCAAAGACTGTGGTGTGTGTGTTCTGAGAACCCCCCACAGTGCCACACTCGGTGGTTTTCCCGCTGCAGTTGTCTGAACTTGACAGAGATAAAACCTGCAGTGAGGATGTTCACCCCAGGGAAGATGTTCCGAGGGTGGCTGAAAAATGCTTATTTCGGTTTAATCGAGAACTGTAGTGAATGGGCGGGAAATCAGGACGGTCTGCGTTTGCTTCTGGACTGAGACGTCTAGGTATCAAATATAAATTGTGCACAAGGCGCCGAACTGTCGGAGCTCACACTTATAATGAGTCACAAATTACCCTCACATTTTTCTGACGATGCTCTTGACGATAGCACATCATTTCTTGCGCAAAAGGTGCGATACAAATGCACCTTCTGCGTTACATCCTCTGCATGCTTCCAGAGTGTTACCTTCTTACTCGAGTCTTATCTGTTGGTGTACGTGTGGTGGGCGCTGCAGGGGTGCGACTGTGATGAGCATTTTCTTGTTTATTCGTCTGCGTGGGCGCCATAATAATGTAAATGCACGTACCAGCAGGACAGGCGCCTTCTGACATAATGAGTACTTCCGACTGCTGCTTGCAGGCGTCCCTGCGCAGGAAACACTCGTTCTGGTAGTTGTGATTGTTGGAGCCGCACACCGGGGCATAGTCGTTGTTGCACTGCAAGAGAGGAGAGGAGAAAACGAGTAAGAACATTAGGTCATATAAATGTCATGGAAAGAAAAACATTGATTGCGTGTCATAGAATCAAGATGAATGTTTATTCAACAGTCAGACATTCGAGCTATAGGTGCCATTGTCTTGACAGGCTAATTACTTACTTAACACAGCTGAGTGCTTAATCATATGCCGTGTGTGAGGCCTTGGTAAGGGTCAACTCCATTTCATTAATGCCACTTTACAAAACAATGCGAGGACTGATTTTATCCTCGTATTAGCGAGACAATTTCTCTGCTCATCATGCAGCATTTTTTTCAATTGGAAAAAGAGAGATATTCTCAACTGCAAAGATAATCCACATATTGATCATGTATAAATACATTAAATGATTTGAAATGAAATCAAGAGGAAAATGCAACAACTTGAAACTTGTTTCGAACTTTCAAGACCCCTGAATGAAGATGATATGGAATACATTGTTGTTCGATTTCGTAAAGCTTCTATTTCCTTGCTGTATTTGGAGATATCGCACTAATTAAGTTTTTCAGATGTTGGGGTATGAATGTGTCGTCGAAAACAGAACAATAAGTCCCTTTATGACACCATCAGAGGTCCTTTCAGTGCAAATGTGGTGGTTTAAAAATGTTTACGGTTCAAATTTGTACCTGAAAAGACCTAAATTTAACATTTTTGAATTCATGCTGGGTCCAGATTGGATTGTGCAAAATAAAATGATGCAATCACACAATGTAACAAAATAATGATATTACTAATGTGTGAGTGAGAGTCAATGGTTGATGTGCGTTTGTTTTTTTGTCCGATACGCATTGTGTAAGCTGTTTTGCCAGCGTGAAATTGTGATTTTCAGCCAACCTTGGTGAAACAGATGCCGAAGGTTATTGGTTGAACCTGTGTTTTGTGCCTCATGGGTTCGATTATGACGAGATAATAATGGTGAAATATGTTGTTTAAATAAAATGAGAATTACCAATCCCCAAGGTAAAGCAGTGTTGTATACAAATACATACAGCAGTGAAATTGTGCAGAAAATCAAAGATACGGGATACTTTTATCAAATTCAAACAGACTGCACAATTTAGTGCTGAGATTTACAAGGTGCACATTTGTTTATCACCAAATTCAGCTATAAAGGCCAGCTGGGGGTGCATGCCTCGTCAGCATTGTATTCAATTATGGAGCTGACATATCATCACATTACAATTGTAAAAAACCTGAAATCCCATTTTCTCAATCAGCTTCTTACTATGAGTTAAGGCCTTTACACACAAGGTCTTTCTTTGTGCGATTAATTTGTACATCAATACAGTTTCCCGAACTGTTGTTTCTGACATGATACTCTCACACAAATATTACGTGGCGAATAAGCAACGTTGTTGTTTTTTCAGGACGAGATCGATTTTCTGAGTTTTCGCACTGCAAATAAAGGCATCAACCAATCACGTTGTGCGTAACAGACATATTGAAAACGTACACAATAGTGTACAACAACACAGATGATATGAAGTCCGAACCGAGACGGCAACTTGTATTACTCCAGACAACCTTGATATAGGCAGTGCAGACCAGATTGACTTCTTCCATTCTTGGCTTTCACAATAAAAGCCTCAGACATATAGACTGTGTCACTGTTTACCAGAGGCAATTTTAACTCATCCAGAGCATTTTGCTCAAAGGAAACGGTATAAGTCAATAGAAATCTGGTCGATGGTCTATTCAAACCTTTTATTGAAAAGAAATCTGCAACTGTGACAAATTTGCATCTCTGCCGCTATGAATAACTTCGACGCAAAATATTTGCGGGCGAGTGTTTTGCATTGTGGTGTTGAGTACATGAACACACTCATTTCTGCCAAAGTTAATACAGTTTGGTTTGTTCACTGGTTTAAAGTAGACAATGCTCAAAGGAAAAGGTGATGTTATGTGATCAAACCAGACCCACACAATCCTGACCAAGCAGATTAACTGACTCTGAAATTCTTGAGAAATAATACCTACAGATGTTTTCTGTTTTTAATATTTACCTATGTAAGATTTGCAAGACATTATTTTGAATGGGTAATATTCATGCAACATATTTCTTCAGAAAACACGGCAGCATCTACTGTTGCTCTCCTCTGGTGTTGCTCCACTAGAGCAGTAGCAGGTTAAGTGACTTGCTCAAGGGCACTGAGCAAAATAGCTGCTAAGGTACAGAAGAACACACCGCATTCATTTCCCCACATGATTTGTTGGCTTCGGAGCAAGTTTAGATTTCTGATGACTGATGGCACCGAGCACCGACGAGTCTGTTTTCTTTTCCTTTTTTTTTGGCCATAGAGGAGAGATATTCATTTGATTCGATATCGATTCCCCTGTACAACACCGTAGGAATAACACATGTGATTATTCAACTGTGAAATATTCCCTTCTATTCCCTGGAAAGAAGGAATGGCTATCAGAGGGTCCAGATAAATTGTTGCTCCAAAGTCACATCCCATAACCTGATTAAATTCAAATGCTGAAAAATGAGCAATGTGTGAAAATGTGTTCCTGCTTGGTTGTGTGACATCACAAGGACAAGGCGCTCGTTTGAGAGTCCCCACAGGAAGGAGGCTAAGGAGCTCATGGCTCTTTGTCTCCACTTCTGTTCCCCTTTAAATCTCTAATGGATTGACCTGGAATCTGCTTTCTCTGGGCCAAATCATCCGTCTGTGGCCTCAGAGAACATTACATGACTCTCCCAAAAAGCACATGACTGTGAACAATTGCCACACTCTATGAATGTTTACAGCCACATGACACTCCCAACTACAACGTAGTAGATACGTCCACACTAAGCCAGCTTTGTCTTCTCATTTTGGCCCCCGGCTCAGCTAAGCCCGAAGCCTGAGCTGCTTAAAAACATTCGCCAACGTGAACACATTTTAAAATGCCTTGAGTTTTAGTGTGGACGGGTAAAAATGGGAGCTATGTTAAAAGGATGGTGTAAGCCTGCTCCGTCACAGTCAGGAGCTACGATGTAGTGAAGAAGCACACTTTGCCACCCATAAATCACCGTATGAGCACTCATTTTAAATAGCAATGATAGCCTATCACACAATACAGCTGTTGTTATGGACCTGTTCTTATGTCACAGACTGTAAATAACCGAAAAGGTTTGTTGACTGCAGTTTTGAAAAGTTTGACTGTGACCATCATGGTTTTTGGTCTTCGCCATCTTGTTTTTTTTTGCTACCAGAAGTGACAGAAGTGGGTGGAGCTAAGTACAACCGAAGTCTGAATAAGACACTTTAAGGCAACCAAAAAATGTTACAACTAACTTTCATGAACTGAAAACACACAGACAACAATCAAACCGGACAATGCTGTGGTAGCGACCTGTCAATCACGAGATAGCCTCGGCCTAAAGCATACCCTGCTTTATGGTCTATTTTATTGGAAATGGGATCAAAATGAACATCATGCTGTATTGAAGAAGACTTGAAACTACAGATTGAGACCATAAACTCAATGTTTACAATGTTTACTGAGGTAATAAATCAAGTGAGAAGTAGGGTAATTTTCTCATAGACTTGTATACAATTAGAGGCGTCGCCCCCTGATGGCCATTAGAGAGAATGCAATTTTTAGGGACTTTTTTAGGCACTTCGGCTTCCCTTTTCAGATCCAATGGTTGCCGCCTGATTTATGGTCATTTGTCAGAACACATTCAGTAACATTTCATCACAGTAGTACAGGAGTTACTGTTCACAAGGTTAACATACAACTTTCTTTTAACATCTTTTTTTATTTATTTAACGACGACTTTAAACCTTTGTCTTTAGCAATCCAAAGCTTGCATGTGTTACGAGAGAACGCTCACCTTCCTCAAGGCAGTTTCTCTCTAAAAAGGCCAGCCAGATATGTAAAGGAGAATAGCTAAACTGAGAGTTAGGTGTACCGAAGGTGATCACAGAGAGCACGAGGGGACTGAGCGTGGAATTAATGGAGACTCGCCGGGTGTTGGTTGAGATCGTTTAGGTGTCTGAGTGTGGACAGAGATCTTTAAACAAAGGACCTGAAAACAGCAGCGTGAACACACATCGTTCACACATCAACTGCTTTTCTCAGATTCAGCTGGCTTGGTGAGAATGTCATCTGAGACACGCAGACACACACACAAGGTCTGTTGGCCGCGGGGGGGAAGTGCAAAAAACAATGCGCCATCGATTCAGGAGCCCGGGAGCCTCAGAACGATCAAGTGCGAACACTGTCTTTAACCAGCTTGGGGGGGGGGGCAGAACGCACATAAAGAGAGTAAATGGAGGAGGAGTATGGAAGGGGAAAGATAAACTGCACACTGGCTCTTGATCAAAGGGATTGAGATGCAGGAAGGAATGGCTGTGGAGCAGACGAGAGGCAAACATGAGTGAAATTGGACTTGGGAGGGGGGGGGGGAGAAGTCAGTGGAAATAAATGAGAGTGAGACAGAAGGACTGAGGGTCAATGAGAGTAAAGAAAAATACAGACGCGAGACGCAGACGGCTACAGAGAGAGAGAGAGAGAGAGAGAGAGAGAGAGAGAGAGACAGACAGAGAGAGACAGAGAGATAGAGAGAGACAGAGCAATAGAGAGAGAGAGAGAGAGAGAGAGAGACAGACAGAGAGAGACAGAGAGATAGAGAGAGACAGACAGAGAGAGACAGAGCGATAGAGAGAGAGAGAGAGAGAGAGAGAGAGAGAGAGACAGAGAGATAGAGAGACGGAGCCCTGGCTCAACAAACTTGGCACGATAAAAAAGAAACAGCGCCTGAAGAAACCAAGGCACAAAAAAAAGAACATTGTGAAATAAAATAATAAAAGAATGAGAAGAATAAATGGGGACATAGACAGAGAGAGAGAGAGAGAGAGAGAGAGAGGGAGAGGAATAGAAAATCCCCTCAAAAGAGAGTGAGAGAGAATGGAAAAATGGCAACCCCACAAAGGCGCTTGGAATAGCTTACTGCAGGGCCCGCGCTTTTCTCTTTTTTTTGCCATCCTCTATCCTTCCCCTCACTCTCACACTCTCTCCCATCTGGCTCAGGCTGTTCTTAACCTGAGGACTCTCGCTTTATGCCAGACGTGATGCAACGGAAGGGAAAGCTGCCCGGCAGAACCCTGCTGGTGTCTTTTAAGAGTGCCTTCTTTTTCCGTGAAAACTCCCCCCCCCCCACCCCCATCTCTTGATCTTTCCCAATTTTTTTGCCTCTCACCATTCTGCGGAAAGGAGAGTAGTGACGGGAGGACGGGTGATTTGAAAACCTCCGTCTCCCTCGGAGGAGGTACAAAACGGAGGCAGCTGTGTGCGGATTACAGTCTCCTCCAGAAATACTCGTATACGTGGGTATGAAGGAGGATCCTGTGTGTCGTGTGGGCCTCTTAAAGCATGTTGGGTACATCTCTTTCATACTTAAGGTGAGTAGGACCAGAAGTGAGCGGCTTAGTCAGGTATGGTGGCGGACACAGATTGCCAAGCAGAAAATGAGACAAGACATAAAACATCTTGACTTGACGCTTTCAACTGATCTTTCAGCCGCTCTCATCAAAAAAAACCTCGACACTTATCTGCCAAGTTCTTATTTACTCATCGGGGACTTCTCTTGATGTGACAGCGGGGAAGAGAGCGAGCCGAGGTTACAGATTTCAAAACTTTTCAAACTGACTCTGTGTTTCTGCGCAAAGCACTTCTTTACACAGCACATGACCGTATTAGAGACAAAGGCCTTCTTGTTATAGCCTTTGTCGGGGCGCTGCAGCTTTGATCCTCGAATGCCTTGATGACTACCAGCGTGTGATGTCGGTGCTCTGCTAATATAAGCTTCGTCAGTTGTTGCACTCTAGTGTAAGTCGGCCCCGGATCACTGTCAGCTAAATGTAAATAAAACAAGACAAAGGGGCCAAAAAAAGAAATCGGCGATGTTTCTATGAAAGATAGGGTCCATTCAAAGAAAGATTCTGAAGGAGATACAAATGAAGTGGGTATGTTAATGAGAGCGGGGTGAAAAAGACAGACGGTGAGAAAATTTGATCCTCCACAATTGTGTGCAGACAGGGTAGCGGGGGCCATTGGCCCGGGCCATATGGCACGGCCTTATGTGCCCGCTGCCTCGGGCTTTGCGAAAGTCGCAGACATGGCCTTGCGCCTCCGCTGTCACAAAGCCTGGACAGTCGTGCGGCGTTTCCACTCAGTGCGCAGCGACAACAGAGGTGTCGACGGCCCCGTGTGAAAATGTGCTCGTGCTCTTTTGGTGTGACCGGTGCGGCTTAGGGACAGGACATATGGAAGAGAACGCCCGTCCGCCCACAGAGGTGAACGTCCGTGCACTTCAGCATACGTTCATGTTCTTTGGAGATCAAATTTGCTGCATCTTGTATGCAATTGAATTTGTTTCTATTCTTTCGTATCCCTTCCCACCCATTCTGTTTGGGGGTTTTTTTAGTTTCCATAATCCTCCTGCAGGGGCTGCTGTGGATCTGCCTTCCCTCAACTCTCTTCATCAAAGTTCCAAAAGCTAAGCTTTGGGACTGCAGCCAGGACCTGTTGTCTCTCTACCTGCCTGGGATCGGTGCATCACACGCATGCACACGCATGCACACACACACACACACACACACACAACGTCTAAGCACTTTGCACAAAAAAAAAAAATAGGCATCCGTGCCTTACCAGGTCACAACAACACACAACAAACTTGCAAAACAGGCAGCACCATCATCATTCATCCTGTGCCTCCGTAGCAGCTCCCAACGCTGACTTCGGAGAGCGTCCGACATAACCGCTGGCTGACAGGGGTGGAACAAAGACAGGTGGTGGGAAGAGGATGGGAGGAGGAGGGGGGGGGATGCAGAGAGAGAAAAAAAGCTGGTTTTGAAGAGGAAGATGTGAGGGGAAAAGAGGGGGCTGAGAACGGAGCTGCAGGGAGGCCGGCAGGGTGAGGGAGGAGAGGAGGTAAAGAGACTGAAAGGTGGAAAAAAGTGGAAGTGACGGAGGCGGACGGATGAAGGCGACGACAGGGACGAGGAGGAACGGCGCAGGGGATGGAGGCAAGTGACGTGCGCGGGAGGAAACACTGCGAGTGGGAGACAAAGGAGAGGAGCGATGCGAAGTGAAGGCGAGTGCAGGCATCGGTGCGTGACTGTGTGGCGGAGGGAAGGGGGCCATGCCAATTTGAGGGGGAGAGCTCTGCGAAACGCAGCGAGAGCAAACATGACAGGACATCAGCATCAATGAGCGATAAAACAAACGAGTCATCCGCCCGTCCAACGGAGCTCCCCTCCACCCGAACCCTGCAATCTCCACGTATGCAAAAAAAAAGATCATTCCATGCAACAATTAGTCAGACAAGTAAGATATCCACTGTACAAGATTGCACGATCATTGGATTTGATGTTGAATGGAATACTGCATCATTAGAAATTACAGTTTTGTAATAATAAAAATCAAGTTTATATTGTATATGTTTCACCTCTTGCAGGGACAGCGGAGCACTTTCTCCAACAGACTGATCCAGCTCCGCTGTCACAAGGACAGATTCAGAAAAACATTCCTGCCCTCTGCCATTAGACTTTATAATAAAACACCTCGGGCCAGATCGTCGTCCTTCACATGACTACAACGCTACACGGCTGTTGCTTGTTGTTGGTGATCCTGGCTCTACTGTCCAGGTTGTTTAGTTTTGTTTAGTTTACTAGTTGCTAATTTTATTTAATTAATACCACTATATTCATGGTATATACTGTGCATTTCTATTTCTATTCTAGCTTATTTTTCTTTTCTATTCATCTATTCCTTCAATTCAATATCTGCTCTGGTATTTTATTGGACTGTAGATATTGTGCATTCCATATGTTATATTTTATTTTACTCTGTAAATTGCTGCTGCTACAAACAAATTTCCCCCTGGGGATAAATAAAGTTTACATCGATCTATCTATCTATCTATCTATGTTTAGGTTGAGATGCAAAGTCAAAAATCTGAACTATAAGTCCAGACGCGAACAAACAAAGCTTGATAGCTTGAAAATCAATCATTAAAAAGGGAAAAGGTTTGTGTATACGGCTTATAAATATGCAGCTGTCTGACAGCAGAGGCAGCATGATGACCAAGTTGAACTTCGGTCATTTTGTCTGCCTTCGATTCATTTTGACAACACTAAAATCTCACGGCAATATACTTGTATTGATGAACAACGGCATGGCGTTCAAGCATGGCTTTAAAGCTCATCGAGTTACATTTCTCTGTCTGGTGGCATTGTTGAAACACACATCTGGAATTATACCACAATATTACAGCTGTTACTGTGGTGGAACCAAAAATCACGACAGGTGGCGCAGTTTTAAATAACGGCGACAAATTTGTAAATGGAGTAATATTGTGTTATGACTCCCAACGCTGTTGATTCAGTATAATAATAAATGCCAGAAAAACAACTTTACAACCATCAATTGCTTGCTATAGATAATACATAATAGGCTACTTTGCAATCCATCTGTCCGGATGAAGATTGTAACAAAGTAGATTGCGTTTCCCCCTCGGCCAGGAGTCCCTGCAGACTAATGGTCCCTGCAGTGTGGCCTCTGGCACCATTGGTCTGATGCCAGGTGACTAGGACTGTAAATACCTTCACAAGGTGGGCACCCAGAGGAAACAACTTCACCATGAACTGGCTGAAGCCATCTTTGTCAATGTAGAGGAGCAGATTTCCAAAGTCCCTGGGCTCCTTATGGTCGATGAAACCGTCTTTCAGACAAAGTGTCTCAACTCAAGTGTTTGTTTTTAAAGCGAGCTTCGTCCTGCGTGACGCCCACATTACTGCAGACATCGGATCTAGCTATCATTTCATCCCACGATCAATTTTATCCTCACTTTCGAAAAAAACAAACAGCCGCAATATATCCCAGACAACAGTCACAAGACTGGCAGAAATCTCTACTCTTTCTGCCTTGGCTTGATCACCATAGCCGACTCCACTGTGGACACAGCACCCAAGCTGGCCTGCTTTAGTGCCATGCTGTCAAACTGACAATCCCCCTGAATGTTTGCTTCACATTTTCTGAATGAAGTACCTGTTCAATCCTGTTGATGCCAAGTACGATCTAGTATTTTGAAATGATCTATATTTTTTTCCTTTTATAAACACAGGTATGTGGCACAGTTTTTGATTTTTATGCTTTTAAATGTCTGCTCTATTAAGCACTTTGTGATAGTACTGTCTGTGAAAAGCGCTATATAAATAAAATTCATTCATTCATTCATTCACAGTTAGTGTGAAGTCGGGCTACATTAAAATGAGTAAAACCAGCAGCGCTGCGTCTACTTTCTCTCCCTACATGTGAAGAAGTGGGCAGAAAATGACAAAACTGCTGCATTAAAGCGTTCCACCAAGACAGCAGGTGCTCTACAGTACTCGTGCTCTTCCTGAGCACTATGCTAATTGCAGGGAAAGTCAGCACACTGCAGCAGAGCCCAGCATTCATGGCTCATTTTTTCAGTGCACAGATGCATAAAGATGAGTGGCTCAGCCTCTGGAGCCCTGTTAGGAGGTTTCAGCGTGTGATCATTACATAAAGGGTTACAATACGTGGAGATTTTGGAAATTCATGGGTGAAATTTGAAAAGCACGGCTCGACTCAATGAAGCTCACACAGACGCCACTGTACTTTGGACAAGCGAGGCAAAAATGCCACAGTTGGTGTTCGCGTGCAGGGGGTGGGAGAACATGCCATGTTGGACTTCACGCCTGCCATTGGAATTTGGCATGAAATCATTTTCAGAAGTCAATTATATTTCACAAAATCTTTCATCCGATATTAGCGCGGGACACACAATGCCAAAGATATGTGCTTTGTGCTCTGCATGCAGACAATATCACGTCCCCACAACGTATTGAGAACTGGCTTAGTTAAAATAACAGCCGTGGCATCATTTTCTATACCTCAGGGGTTTTCAATACACATTCTGCAGGGGTTAGTTAAACATCTCTCAGCTGCCAGTATGTTGACCCTAAGGAGTACCACGTCAACCAGCAGAAGCTCCCCATTCACCAATCAAACCACCAGAAAACCATTGCCATACTAATAAGCTGCTGTTGGCCAATTAAGGCCAATTATGAAGCGCACGCTGCCAGGTGCGAAACACTCACATAAGGTTGCTCAGTAGCAAACGAGAGCCACGAAAAGAGCCTTTGGTTTATTTACAATTCCAATGACAAAGGTTTTAGTGACTCCAGAAGTGGAAAGAGGAATGAATTGGAAGGCTGTTTATAAAGATGCATAAGTTATACATCATACATATGTGTATCAGAGCAAGCTGGTGCATTGATCTTCCTCTACTTTTAAGGAGGAAAGGGGAGATCAAAATACATCAAAAATAGTAATTGGTTGAAATAAACCATTTCCCAAATCTCAGTATCATTTATGAAATATTTTCCTCTCTCCTTTGGAAAAAAAAAATCATTCATTGAAATGTGGACTGCGGAGAAAAGTGGTGGTGGGAGTCAGAGGATGAGCTCCTGCTGTCCTCCCTTAGGGCCGGACCTCCTCTATCAATTTAATGTAATACTTTTTTTTTCAAGCTCATCGGAGATTGGCCAAAACACGTCAAATGGCGCTCCGATGACGATCTCCAAATGTCATCGTCGGTTCTCTCGCGCTTTGCACATGATGAACTGTCAGTAAAGCGATGCTGTTCACGATCATACGGTTGCAGATTAGATTGACGTGCAAATTGTGAGCTACTTTTCCAGGATGCCCACTCTTTTCAAGAGGGTCATTTCCCGGGACTTTTCCAGGACATTTTCAGTGATGATCCAGCTGGTATGACAGACGAAAAATACAATACTGTACTTAAATTTACTACCATGAATAAAAAGGAATGAAAGGGTTACTATGACTATATTACGAGATAATCAATTATACACATCTTATAAAAACACTGTATGAATTGTAAGATTAATAAAAGATTCTATTAAAATGCTCGGAGATTATGTTACATCAGGCTCTTGGCTGAGCGAAGCATTATGTCACTGTACAGATGCTCTGGTTGTGACAAAATTTAAGTTGTAAATAGTTTGATAAATGTCACCCACGAGAGATTACAAACAATTCTTGAAAAGAAACTCTGACTGTGTCCTCAAACACAAGGTCTACAGACTCCCCTGTGACGTTGCATTCAGACAGCAGCTGCACAAGTATCAACAGAGACCATATCACAAGCTAATGATATGACTGGCTCGGTCGGGGCAAATTTAGAGTGCACAGCGAGGGATTGTTGCACATGCAGGCAATGTGGCAGATGTTATTCACTGCGAAAGGCCTTAACTAAAATGGACTTACTGCGGCGGCCTTTTCCGTCAGCGACTCTTAGTCCCAGGACAGCCTACCGCTATGGGCTTACATCCAGGCTGAATGCCTCCACTACCAGTGTCACGCTCAGGCAAAGACTAAAGTCTAACTAGGTCCATCTATCTCAATAACAGGCCTGCAACTTAATACCGTGTGCAAAGTCCATGCTGACTTTTAATCACCATCTAAAGCGTTCTCTGTCCCCCCAATGGCCGGCTCTAAACACTCAAAGACGACACATTACTATGTCTCTACCGTCTCACTGTGTGGAAGTGACTGGGAGCTTTCTTTTATGTGTAAGGCAACATCAGGCTGGACTTAAACATCGCTGTCCTAACTCTATAAAACAAAATGTAACAAATAAATCACTACAAATCAATTTACTCAGTTGATATTCATCATTAAACTAATAAATCATGCACCAGCAACTTGGGAAACAATCTTTTGAAATTAACAGGAATTATTGAAGCGTAAACCTTTTTAAATGCAACAAATTGATCAAGACTTAAACAGGAATTAAAAATGCCAGAATATAATGTATATGGTATATAAACATATCGTTGAATTAAATTGGTCAGGCCCATTGTCGTCGTTATCAGATCCAGATGATACTCTAATTTGATTTCCAGTGAAGATCACCACATAAAACTATGAAACATAAAACACTATTTATGGGCATAATTTCTATTAGTATTGTTTTTGACTATTTCTTTTAAACGTCCTGCGTACATATAGGCACAATTCATCCTTAAAAGTGCTTCATCAAAAACGAATATAAATTGTTGTCATTTGTCATTTTTAGAATAAATATGAATATACAAATATCAGTATCGGCTTCAGAAATCCAGTATTGATCAGGTTCTTCTTCTCTAATTGCGTCCACACTCCCGTGACTAGTTTGGGACAGCCCTTCATGTGACCAAACAATTGAAAGGTGGGACGCAACCATTAAGGAGCCAACGAAATAGAAACCAACAGTCTACATGATGCAACTGCAACTTGTACAAGAAGGCCAGCTCAACAACTTTTACTGGAATGCTCACATCTCCAGAGAATGAGTGCGCATATGTGGGCCTGTTGAGTACCCTCCTAACTACAGAGTCAGTGGCTCAGAACTGCTGAAAAGGGGATTTCATTCCGCTGAAGGACACCCTCGGGAACCTTTCTGTGCAAGCATCTCAAGCACCACCCCACCATAAGACAGGGGTTTGAAACACTTCACTACACCGTGATCCCTTCATCAGCATGTGTGGCATATAGAATGAATTCCAAGGACCGCGTTGACATTTTCTGAGGGCAAAGAAAAGTGTTTCAAGACGATGGGATCCACTGATCCCAGCTGAGAGCTAAGGTGCTGCGCAATCATTTATTACATGGCCTTCAAATCCTTCCTTTAGTCTGAGTTGGAGACGCACCGACTGCAATTTTCATGGCCAATTCTAAGTTTATACATTTTTTTTTTTTTTAAGTCTGACCTCTTGATTCGAATATTTACCAGTTACAACTTTCTTTCGAAGAACCACAATCGACAGCAAGGTTCCAGACTAACTTATATCCCCTCTGTCCCGGAATCGTCACGAAAAATAATTGCAGCCGTCCCGAAGTTATTGTAAACATTCTAAATGTTATCATTTTACTTATTGTCATCGATAGTGGTTACATGCACAAAACACACAATTCAAATTCAATTCAATTGAAATAAATGATTGTATTTTTATTTAAATACTTGCTTCGAATAAAAACTCTTGGCATTAGTCATTTTAATTATGTATAATAAGAGCGAGTGTTAACAAGTTAGAGATGATAATCCCATCTCTAATATCTACCTTATATTGCTGTGAAAACATCTCCTTCAAACAATTGTATTTATTCATGTTTCTCTCCAAAAACGACACTTTATAAAATTACATTCGAACACGTCATGAATAAGTTTTGCCTAATACTTATTTTATACTGAATACAGCTTGAATGCATCATAATGCAAGTCAATGCAACCTCTGTTAACGTCAGCTGTTCAGCTCTGCACTACAAAAATCCTTTTGGGTCTCTAAAAACACAGTTTTTCATTTACCAGTTAGTAATTACTTGAAGTCGAGAGGAAGACGAGGCCGAGCCTCCACAGCCATCATGCTCAGATTTTTATTGTTTGATGCTTCTGCAATAATCTTCTCATAGAGCACTTGTTTAAAATTCAAAATGCAATTTCATTTCCTTGTTCTGTATTCTTTTTCGGAAAAAGCTAAAAACAAATCTGCTCTAAATAGAAGATGTATGGTGGGTCATACACACTAGCTCTGGCTGTACGAGGAGGCCACAGACAGACGAAGACGTATAGAAAACTGCCAATGTGTGATGAATTGAGGTAGAAGCGGTGCAATATAACAAAGTATTAAGAAGCAATAGACTATGGATTCACTGTATACTACATGCTAATGTCCTTTTGGACTCATCAATCATCACCGCAGAGCCTCATAAACATAAAGAGTAGCCATACACCTTGTAAAATTAGAGTGAGGAAAGTATTAATTAAGTGGCTAACCAAAGACATGAGGAATTACTGAAACTCAATCCGTTTCATTCATAATTAGGTTTCCGACAGGAGTACAAGGTAAGTTTCCTTTACGCAATGAAGATACACTTGTCCTCAGGAGCCCAGAGTATATAGTCCCACCAGGAACCAAGAGCAGCCAAGCTTTCCAGACATTAGAATACATGATGTAGAGACATCAGAGGAGACGTGAGTTGTGAAAGTGTCGATCAAAACAAGGCCTGAAACACTGTTTACAATCGGTGCTTGAAATCTCTTGATTTACCGAGACGAGAGCCTACACAGAAAATCAAATCAGCAACAGAGGGTCAGACGGAGAAAAAGGTAGAGACAGACAAACGCATGTATCCACAGAAACAAAGAATATATAGCAAGAAGGAAACTAATATACCAGTCACTTAGCTGCCTTAGAGAGCTGACAAAAGAGAAGTGCCTAAATTGTCAACAAAACTGCATTAAGGACGCTGTGTATAGACGGCTAGATATTCCTGTCTTCTGTTATTTCACGAGCTTAGGCCCCCACCTCGGCCGGAGCGAGCCTTCGTCGGTTGTTTGGAGTGTTGAGGAATGGTTGATGGAGATTTGGCCTGATGCGGTTTGGGGGAGGCTTAGCTGAGGAACCACTGTGGCTCCCGGGCCTTGCAGAACCCCCGATCTCCATGGGATAGGAGCATGATGACTATGGGGGGAGATAGCCATTAACGAGAGGGAGGGAGGGTGGGGTGCAGGAAACGCGAGCGTGCCGAGGCTTAGAGTGGGTAGGTAGTTATAGGAGTGTGGCCGGAAGTGGGCAAGTGGCTGAGGTGTGGTCCTGCTCCTGAAATTCAGCTAAGTTTTATCTCCAAAAAAGGTGCATATTGAAGACATCACTGTCTACGGTGTTTTCCAACAAAACTGTCCAGAACTTTGTGCTAAATTCAGCAGAACATGTGTCACGAACATGTGCAATAGTATTTGGAACGACCCACCAAAAACATAAAGGTGATGTTACGATTAGCTGGTTTATGCTGCCCTCTATGGGCTAAACATCCGGGCAGGATAAGTATGCAAAAATACTGATGCAATAATCATCAATGTGGTGCAAAAGGCAACCTTGGACAAGTTATAACCCTCGATATGAACTCAATATTTACAACACATATTAGTCCAGTGGCTATGACAGCAACGTTATATTAACACAACCACACACAGCTAGCTTTAAACTGCATAACGGTAGCGCTAACGCTGCTAAACTTGCATTTTAGTAATAACTGCAATATTTGGGACCTAACAATAGAAACATTTAAACAAAATTAACAACAATGATGAATACCAACGTAAAGTTGTATACATGTCCACAAACAAGAGCTAACTAGCGCGGCACCTTTAGCTTGAATCATAGGTTTGAATCCGACAGAGTCCGACTGGAATGTTCCTGCCCGAACACAAGGCAAGGCAAGGCAAGTTTATTTGTATAGCACATTTCAACAACAAGGTAATTTAAAGTGCTTCACATGAAACCATTAAAAGCATCAAAACATAAGGCAAAAGAAAAGGAGATTTAAAAACAATTAAGAACATTCATTAAAACATTAAAAAACAGTGCAAGAAATAAAATGCAGTAGTAAAATGCAGAAATGCAGGAAATTCATTAATATATGAATTGAATGTGGTTCAATTAAAGGCAGCAGCAAACAGAAAAGTATTCAATCTTGATTTAAATGAGATGAGGGTCTCAGCAGACCTGCAGCTTTCTGGGACTTTGTTCCAGATATGTGGAGCAGAAAAACTGAACGCTGCTTCTCCATGTTTAGTTCTGACTCTGGGAACAGATAGTAGACCGGTCCCAGACGACCTGAGGGGTCGGGATGGTTCATAAGGTAGCAGCAGATCGGAGATGTATTTTGGACCTAAACCATTCAGTGCTTTGAAAACCAACAGCAAGATTTTAAAGTCAATTCTTTGTTGGACAGGAAGCCAGTGCAAAGACCTCAGAACTGGAGTGATGTGATCCACCCTCCTGGTCTTAGTGGATGTCAAAGTCCAGGAACCGGACACAAGGAGAAGATAAAGGAAGATGGTGAAAGCATCAGGCTTTGTTAAACTTACTCCCTTACCATTACATCTTTATTTCAAATCATCACCACACTGATGTGTCCGAGACAGAGAGCTGCAGCGTTCTGAATCAGCTGCAGCTTTCTGACGGACTTGTTACAGAGATCTGTAAACACAACGTTAAAGTAGTCCAGTCTGCTGAAGATAAATGCGTGGATAAGTTTTTCCAAATCCTGTTGAGACATAAGTCCTCTAATCCTTGATATATTCTTCAGGTGATAGTAGGCTGATTTTGTAATTGTCTTGATATGGCTGTTCAGGTTGAGGTCTGAATCCATAACTACACCTAGATTTCTGGCTTGGTTTGTGGGTTTTAACATCAGTGACTGAAGCTGAGCGGTGATTTTCAATTGTTCGTCCTTGGTACCGAAAACAATTACTTCTGTTTTATCTTTGTTTAATTGAAGAAAATTCTGGCACATCCAGTTGTTGATTTGTTCAATGCAGTTACCCAGCCCTTGTATGGGATTATAGTCCCCTGGTGACATAGTTATGTAGATTTGTGTGTCGTCTGCATAATTATGATAACACACTTTGTTGTTTTCCATAATCTGAGCTAGTGGAAGCATGTAGATGTTGAACAGAAGAGGCCCCAGTATTGAACCTTGGGGAACACCACATGTAATTTTAGTCAGCTCCGATGTGTAATGAGCCACAGACACAAAGTATTCTCGGCCCTTCAAGTAGGATTCAAACCAGTTAAGTGCTGTGCCAGAGAGTCCCACCCAGATTTTTAGTCTTTCTAGGAGTATGGCATGGTCGACCGTGTCGAATGCAGCACTGAGATCTGGTAAGACTAAGACTGAACTTCTGCCATTGTCTATGTTTAAGTGGATGTTGTTGAAAACCTTAACAAGAGCAGTTTCAGTGCTGTGGTGCTGTCGAAAGCCTGACTGGAAAACATCAAAGCAGTTATTTACGGTCAACAAGTTGGTCAGCTGTTGGAAAACCGCTTTTTCAATTATTTTACTCAAAAATGGGAGGTTTGATATTGGCCTATAATTTTTCATCGTTGCGGAGTCTAAACTAGCTTTCTTTAGGAGTGGTTTAATAACTGCAGTTTTTATGGATTGTGGGAAGACACCTGAGAGAAGGGATGTGTTTACAATTTGTAAAAGATCAGTGGTCATGCAGTTTGAAATATTTTTGAAAAAGTGTGTTGGTAGAATATCCAAGCAGCAGGAGGATGACTTCAGATGTTGTATAATGTCTTCTAGGCTTCTACGGTCGATTGAATGAAATTGTGTCATGATATTTGAATGGATGTTATTCAGAGATCGGGACAACACATATCCTGTGGTTGATGTGGAGGCGCGCCACAAGTGAAAGGCGGTTCAGTCCATTACTACCACTGCTCGGGGTGATGTGGATTCGTCCAAATCGTAGCAGAAACAGGGTTTTTGCTAGTTTAACATTAACATTTACCTGTAAATGTGACTTTGATGCCTTGTTTTTTTTTATTTTAGTTTGAAAATAAAGTTATAGTTTCAACTCATGAAAATACATTTGTACAAGAGAATTTCAAGTGGTGATGATCGTGGCGGATTACCTAATCGATACGCTGATGTCTGAGCAGGAGAAAAACTGATCAGATAAGATAAAGATATAGATGAGATAATACCGTGTTTATCCTGAGGGAAATAGCTGTGCAGCAGTTCACATGACTTATTTCACACAATTATTCAATTAATCCTTTTAACCTTTATTTTTATAGCGCGCCATATTTCATTCGCAGTATTTATCCGTCACATGATCTTTCTCTTTGGCCTAGAAATCCTCAGGTTTCTGGACTAAGCCATGGATGTTCATGTTAACAATGTATTTCCATTACTCTGTAATTGTTAAACTGTATTTTCATTTAATCCCAACACACACATTTCTGCAGTTTTAAAAACATCAGTCTGGGAGGACTGAGGTTCTTTGTTCTCATTCTCGCCTGCTCATACTGGGAACATCTGTACACCGAATGATCGATACCTTCGACAGCACCTTCGCAAGCACACCTGACGGTATTGCTCCACTCAGGCCAAAACAGTCATTACGCGGTAAGATATCACTGCGATCCTTCAGGTTTTCAAATTATTTTCTCTCTTTTTTTCTTTTCTTTTTAAAGAGCAGCCAAAAGAAAATGGAAGCATTATGGCGTCGATAAAGAATCAATAGTTACCTACAACAACGCTGTTCACTCAGCAAGTGCAGCTGATGTCTATACTGTGCAGGGGTTGGTTTCACAGGCTGGATCCTACTCCACATTCTTTTACCTTTTCTACTTAATGCAACTCAACCCACAGTTAGCCACACCTTGGTGCAAAGTAACCACTTTGGCAGAAAATCGCAGTTAGTTGTGAGTCAATTAGCTGTTAACTCCAAAGGTTTATTCAGTGTTCCATTTTAAAAGGCAATTGAGGGATTTTTCCAAAAGAAATGTAATTAAATCGTGGCTTTTCTGTCACTTCACGCCGTTAATCGCATCACACGCCGCTCTGACCGAAACAATTAGCGGTCTGACATTTAACACGTCCCTGTTGATTCTTACCCTCGGCGTAAAAAACCTTCATCATGAATGTTTGATGTGCGTTTCACATATTACTGAAGGAAAAGTCTTGATTAGCCGTGAGGTATATATGAGGTATATATGCTCATGATACTGTACGTCTCAGTCAGCACTCTTCCCCGTATGATTCCCACCATCAAAACCTCTTGATGCATAATGCTTAGCGGTGCAGTGCGCACAGATAGTCGGAGGCTTTTGCTTTTGTTATTTGCATCAATGAGTGGATTAGCGTTATCTTCTCCAAAGGCCAGTGCAGCGTCAAAGGTGTTTTCACTTATCGTGTCTGATTAGACCTCTTCGGAGGACTGTGTGGGCGTGTGCAGACTGCGGTTGATTGACATCTCTATTACATTTTTTTTCTTTTCGTTTTGCTGCATTCGGCTGCTTCGGGTGGAAGTATAACATCTTTTCCATTCGCTTAAATTCATGACGTTTGGTTATGATTCCTGGTATTGTTCTAACAAATGTCTTTGATGAAGAAGCTTAGAAATTCTCCAAAACAATATTTCATTCATGCCCCAGTAAGATGGCATCAGAAGACCACACCCATGTATGCATAGGCAGTATTCAGAGTGATCGGACGAATGCAACTCAAATGTGAATTCAGCCCTTTATTGATCTAAACGTCTGCAGTGCATATCATTTAAATATGGAAGCAAATGCAGGAATGGCAATTGTGTTGGTTCCGATTTCAAATGTATTTTCAGCTTGGCTCACAAAGAAGTGTAAACTGACATTTTCACAGAGCATTCCTCTGAGACTGCTGTTTTTGTTTTCATCTGTGTGTGTGTGTGTGTGTCTACATTTCAGTATGTGCTATAGACTCCCACTGGGAAAGTACCGCAGTCCTCTATCTTTGTTTCCAGCACTGTGCCGAGTTACACCCTTTAAAATGTAAAATAATGGCGCTTTTAAAGCGAATTTCAAAAGATAGAGTTTAAGTAATCACATCCACACGATGCACATTATCAGTGATTGTGCTGCATGTGCTGATGGTTAGGTTGCCCGGCCTTAGCGCAAACACACACACACAAAGGGAGACACATGCATACAAAGACACATCCTTCATCCACGGAGACCTGACTGATAGCCTGATCCATTTCCTGCATCCATTAGAGGCGGCTCTAGATGATGCAATTCATCCCAAGGCAATCATCCACCTCTATCAATAATAAACATCTCCACGAAACTAGGGCTAGCCTCGGAGGATGGAGACGACACCGCCCAGCACGTTCTACTTCTGATGTAACCCTCTCTGGTTTCATCAGATGTAGGAGCGCTGCCTTTGCTTTCCACACCACTTGTCTTCAGTTGCCCGGGCACAGTCTTTACTTATGCCTTCTCGCACTTTTCAAAATCATCGGCTTTATCAACCCTGACAGACGTCTCAGCTCTTATGATGGTGGCAGAGAGCACCTGTGGCTCGTGACAAGAGGCAGACGCTCTCGCCCAAGAAGATTCCTCTGCGTCTCTGACGCGCCCTCTGTCTTTCATTCAGCTCGCCGTGTCGTTATGTGATTGACGTCTGGTGCAGCATTTGTGACATGATCTGGTGCCGGGGGGGGGGGGGGGGGGGCTCAGAGACGAGGGAGAGTGTTTTATGTCTAATGAATGAACTCCGTGCAATATATTCAGTTTGAGCCTTTGATCTGAGGCTGTTGTCAGAGGTTAATCTCCAGCGTCGCTTCCTGAGATTTTTACCAAATTTTCAGATATTAAACTACCGTCATGTGATCATTAGGAGTCTGGTGCATCAAGATAAACAGTTGGTGCCATCAAACCATTGCGGGGGAAGAGGGTGCAATGAGATGACCCAATTACAAAAAGCACCACGCAGTCAAACCGCAAACAGTGAAAACATGATGGAAATATGATATTTATGCTACTTAAAGCTTGTTATGCAGTATTGACTTTATAACATTTGTTTGGCCATTTGTTGGATAATCAATGGGGACAGCAGGAGGAATTTTAAGTGACATTATTTGTTCATTTGAATATACAACTCAGGTAACGTACCTGTGTTGACAAATGTAGATTTATATCAAAAATCTGCATGAATTGATTGTGTTGCTACAGCATGTCCAAAACTTAAATAAAGTTTTCATCAAGGCAAAAACTGAAAGCCTATTGTATTTGGTACATTTAAATGATCCAATATCCATGAACCCAGAGCCGTTTAATCCTACTCAGCCTCAGACATGTTCTTGTTTATAATTCTATCCGTCCCCAGAGAAATGTGTCTTGAATCTGAAGAGTGTATCTAGAAACAAGACTAGGTAAGGCACATCACTGGCCTTTTAAACAGAATGTAGTGTAGTCAAGTTGCCAGAAAAAAAGAGAATTAAACAAAGTATCTTCACTGATTCATCCATTAAAAAAAAAAAAAAAATGGGAAAAGGGTCTTGAAGCCAGAACTGGATAACAGGTGTTAAGCCCATTTAGGTCAACCTGGTTCATCCTGTGTCACTGTCTTGAAGCAGCTATTTGTCAGATTATTAGCCTCATGCTGGATGACTGACCTTCTTTCATGTGGGAAACCAGGACAACTAACGCCCTAATGATGGCTCACTGAGGAAGAAAAGCAGTGGTGTGGGTTGGTGTGTCTGAGATAATGGTCGCCGACAGAGTTGGGCCAATTATATTAATCAATTATATGAAACTTGGTATCCCTGGAGAGATTGGCCTTGATTTTCACTGGAGTTAGTACAGACTGGAAAAACAGCTGCAGACAAATGGTGTGTTCCACAGGCCCAGCAAAGTTTTATTTAGTTTGAGATAAACTTGAGCAAAGAAACACCACCATACCCCCAGACACTTAGAGGCAGTCGATGTCAGGGAAGGTGAATGTGGAGAAAAAGAGCAAGAAACCCAACAACAGATCCCTGAGGAGCACCGTCGGAGTGACAAATCTGTTTCGGGCGCCTGGCACTGTGTTGTGTTCCACATACCTCTTAGACGGAGGGTTTGTCAAACGTTGTCTGGGTAAGTGACAAACTCTTCTCCCATGACGCCTCGTCCTGTTTACGAACACTGGTCAAGTCCTCACAATGGAGGGAGAAAGTAGCAGACGGCGGAAACGAGGGAGGGTGAGCTGTTTGGACAAGCGAGGGAGGAGAAAGAGACAGTCGGAGAGCAATGGAGGAGAAGGGCGTTACTGTGACGATGGAGGGAAACTGGGAGGTGGCTGGCTTGTGCTTCTGCTCTTTAACCGCTTGGCAGTCTTCTCTTGAGTAGGGTCCCTGCGGACCCTCCCCAGCTGAGTCACGGGAGACGGGCTCCTCTGTAATAGTGTCTGACAGGCCAGCCAGAGCCACGGAGGAGCTGACACAGATGCTCCGTTTTTTTCAGGAGAGACGCCCGACACAATTCCTCCCCGAGTCCATGCGTCTTTCTTCTCCGCCTTGACTAAATGGTCTGAATGTAGCCCGGCTGTGGCGAGGAGTGAATTTTGGATGATCGGAGACGAGGTGGAAAGGAGCGGCCTCCCTTGAGCACAGTTAACCCACGTCTGTTGTGTTTTTCAATCAGATTCTAATCAGGAAAGGCGAGCTGTGATTAGAATTAGCTGTTCAAAACCTAATGGGATGATGCACAGTGCACTCATACGGCAGCCGCGAGATGCAAAACATTTTAGCACATGATGAATCTCAAAACAGAAATCAGAAAACATCACATGAAAGATATTACACAATCAGGGAAAGATGCAGGGGGGGGAAAAAAACAACGTGAAGTAGGTCCAGTATCTGTTTGTTCTCAGCACAGAACAGTCTAGAGGGGAAAGGATTAGTCGATAGTCAGTTAGTTGATTGACAGAAAATGACTCGCTAACTAATGGATAATCAAGTCATTTTTTCTGAGTCATCTTTCAAATTAATATGAGAAATATCTGCCTGTTGCAGCTTCTTAAATTTAAAGATTTCCTTCTTTTTGATCCATATCATTGTAAACTGAATGTTGAATATTTAGTTTTGGACTATTTTTTTGTCAGACAAAGCATGGTATTTGAAAACGTCCCCTCCTGGGTAAACATTTCATATTTTCTGGCATTTCATTGGCAGCAGAAAATATGATAATACAAATAATAGCTAAAGCCCTGGGTAACAAAAGTGACACCATCAATGGCATACAGAACCACAGGGGAAAGGGAGCGACCTCCCCCCCCCCCCCCCCCTGGAAAAGGCTGCACTGAGGAGAAAAACAAGCGCACTGCACCGGACCACTCCAGTGAAGAAGAATATCACCTCATCTTAGCCAACATTGTGATTGCAGCACCACATTGCAGCACAACTTTCGGAGAAATTCAGTCGATTGTTGTTGTTTTTCCACCTCAAGGCCACCGTACTAAACAGCTTCGTACACATTCAAAAATAAATAAGGAAATAAGGAAACCCTGTCAGAGACAAATTAAAACTATATTAAATTGCACATACTGTAATAGCACATGCTACACAAACACAATTATTTCAACTGTTCACTCCATGAAACAGTCTAACTTGTGCTAAACGCTTGATTCCTTCATCATCACCTACTTTGTTTGAGCTGCAGGCTCTCACATGTTCAAACCGAGAATATGGGGCTCAGAAACTGGCTTCCTGTGTTAACTCATCGTGCTGGTGTTAGTTGGCGTATTTATCATGCACAAGAGGTGGTGGTGCCTCACCGAAGACACCTCTGAGAGGAGGAATGTGAGAACCTGAGAACAATTAAGTGACCCAAATTAAAAGAGAAAGCAAAGAAAAATGTGGGTTTTTGTAATTTGGACGAACTGAATCTTTAACTGTTTGATTCTCCTACAAGCACAGAAAAACTGGCAAGACGACCACATACTTTTCACTGGAGAAACACACGCGGGCAGAGACGAAAGAGTATAATTCAGACACCAAATGTATTGTTTACATTTTAAATTATTTTTACCCCAAAAGAGGAAGAAATAAATGAATAAAACTCTGTCCAAGTCCCCACAGTGTTACACGGCAGGGGAGAAAACTGTTGGAACCATTTTCCCCCTAAATACCCTTCGATTTTGAATTTGTTTTCCAGTTCAGGAAAGCAGAAGTGACCCTAGATCATGATTGAACCACAACGGTCCTTGCATTTGGGCTCCAAATATTTTGCGTGGCCTTTTTCTTTGGGGCCCTCTGCAGTCTGCTAACCCCACTGTTGTGTTTTATTGTGACGTTTTAACAATAGCTTTGCTTGGGCAACACAACTGGTAATGTTCCAGCTTATTACAGTCGTCATTATTGTGCACTTGACATAAAACAGGAACCTGGTCGTATTTAAATCTGCACACATTTTGATGCTAAGCTTCCAGTTTCTTTCACCAACGACTGGTGATTTCTACTATTCTCATTGAACTGTTGCTCAGACGATTATTTGTCTCTTTCTGCCCTTTCAATCGTCTGTCTGGATGAACCATTGGACAGTTTGTTCTCTGTGTACAAAGCAAACCCGTCACACAAAATAACACCTATTTGTAAAGAGGACTTTATACGAACTAAAAGCCTGACAGACAGTTCACAAATACAGAGCAGTCGTCTCAGACATCTGACTGTAATGAATCAAGCAGGCAGGCACCAACAAAATGAAATATCTAGGCATATATATATATATATATATATATATATATATATATATATATATATATATATATATTAGTGCTGGGCAATGATTAAAATATTTAATCGCAATTAATCGCATGGATTTTTTGCGATTAATCGCATTGTTATGGCAAAGTTCAATAATGAATTATAAAGTAGTGTTTTGCGCACTTTTATTTTGAAAGTACTGCTATATGAACAAAAGGGCAATAACATTTGGTTCACGAGATGCAGGTAGCATGTTTTATACTTAATGTGAATATAATTCATACTTTGTTGGCATCTTATTCTGAAAACCGGATGTTCGCCTGAATAAACCGGATGTTGTCTCACGTTAATCTTTCTGCTAACTTTCAAAGTCCTTCGCTCGCTCCCAATCTGTGCTGTTTAAATGTGTTTACCGTGAATTTCAGCATATAGGTGCACTGACATGTAAGTGTCTGCTGAGTTGACCACGGACATCGGAGTGTCGGCTGACTTTACCGCAGCGATGTACAGTAGTCTCCAGGGAGAGCAGTGGAAGTCGCCTTTTCTCTACGGCAGGGATTCCCAAAGTGGGGTGCGCGCACCCCTGGGGGTGCGCGAGCTGCCTCTAGGGGGTGCGCGAGAGGAAAAGTGTAATGGCGGTCTGATGGTGTAATAATATTAAATATAAAAAAAAAATGTAATTTTAATTTAAAAACTGTCAGGTGGGACATCTGAAGCTATCGGTCGTAAAAGAGGAGAGGGACAGAGAGAGAGAGAGGAATCGGAGGCGAGGGGAACGGACCGGTGCGTTGGGGAGAGACCGGGAGAAGAAATCGAGCCAGAGTCAGAGGAAGATGAGACGGCGCAGACTGGGAAAAAAAGAGGAAATATGATGAACAGTATCTGTGTCTGGGCTTCACTTGGATTGGCAACGCAGATTCCCCAAAGCCACAGTGCGTGGTGTGCAGTGAGGTTCTGGCTAACAGCTGTATGAAACCCTCTTATTTACGTCGCCACCTGAACACCAAGCATGCCAGTGCAAGTCAAAAGCCCCTTACATTGTTTATATCGAAATTGGAGGAGTTACAAAACAGCCAAAAACAACTGGAGTCTCATTCATGTGTTGGGTCTATAAATGACGCACTACGGGCTTCATATCTGGTTACAGAATAGCGAGAAAGGGGCTACCGCACACAATCACTGAAGACGTGAGCTCGCCAGCTGCCAGAGAGATGGTGGAATGTATGATTGGGGAGAAAGAAGCAAAAAAGTTGGACATGATCCCGGTGTCCAACAACACTGTGTCGCGCCGCATCGATGCTTTGTCCGAAGACATCCTGGCTACATTAGTCGCTCATTAATTGTAAATTAAATGTGATAATCTGCCTCTGAGCCTGTGCGTGTGTGCTCGCATCCTTGCTCTTTAAAAGTGACGCCTTGTGTCACTGAAAGTTATTGAAACTTTGTTGCAGTGTTTCAGGGCGTTTTCACACCTTCAGTTCGTTTGCTTTGTTGCAGTTGCTCCTTTGTTCGGTTTGTGTTCACACTGCAACATTTAACAGCAGACTAAATCTTGTAAACAAATGCCACGCGCGAGCAAACTGTTCTCTCATTGGTCCGATTCTTATGCGGCTATGAAGGCTTAAAAGGCTCTGTTGCTTCTTTTTTTTTTTTTTTATTAAGGGGGGGGGGGGTGCGCGAACCCGGTCGGGATGTAGAAGGGGGTGCGCGGCCTAAAACGTTTGGGAACCGCTGCTCTACGGCAACCCTGAAGGGACATCATATCTCCAATACAAAACGATAAACATGAGACAGTCTGACTATAGGATGTTTGCTGGCTTTTATCCCACTGTTCTTGTCATCCTCTTGTTGTTATGTATATGTATTGTCTCTTGTCTTTCAGTGAAAAAAAAAAGAAATATATATATATTTTTTAAATGCGTTAACGCACGATAAAATAATTGTCGGTGTTAATTAATGAATGCGTTAACGTGAAATTAACGCGTTAACTTGCCCAGCACTAATATATATGTGTATATATGCCTTCAAAGGAAGCACTGTATAATAATTGTGTTTTTGTTAAGCCATTTAATGCTACTTATTAAATAACAAGATCAATTTCGTGCTCATTTTACAAGGACTTTCAACTGAGGTCCCTAACCCTACGCCAAGAATAAAAATACTGAAAGGAAAAACCATCACAGCAAAATGTTTTCCTCTCAAAACATTATTGTTTATGTAATTGATGTCATCTGAAGAAAAACAACATATCTATTTATTATTTATAATTTTGGGAAAGCTACATAATGATTTCTGCTACTGTGTACCGCTACCCTGGTAGTGTGTCATACTTTAAATTGGGACCCATGGCAGACATTTGATCCATCTATTCCATTGACTGGATTACAATACACTGGAATTCAGCATTATTGTTTAATAAGCACTAATTAAAACATAAAACATTAGGATCTCATTAAAAAGGTAATAAAATGGAATTCTGGGGTCTGCGGGGACACCACTTGGCAGGATGAGGGTTACTCTGTTATTCTTACAGAAGGAACCGTTGGCGCGATAGAGAAACTTACTTTTTTTAAACAATACAATCTCACAGGGATCCAATTACCATCGGGTAAAAGTGTCCATAAACAAATCTAATCGCAAACATAATACTCAAAAATGACTTTCAAAATCGATAGCTTATCCAATTGCCTTTAGTCTTTAGCTGTGTGATGGGCCCTCTTCAGCGATCTCACTATCAGTTGCTGGAGCTGATTTTGTACCGTATGAAAACCAAAGTGCATTCAGTTTCGTTAAAAGTCTGATAAGCAAAGTCTGATAAGCAACCCTGAGATGATGGCCGGCACTTTCCGTTGCGTCACTTTTGTCACGGACGCCCATCATAATCCTTGTGGGGGGTCCCCGCCGTTAAAAGCTCCCAAGTTCAGCCGTTTATAAGGGCCTGCATCAGGAAATAAATTTACCATTACCCAGAATCCCTAGTCCCAGTCCGTTCAACATGGCCCTGGATCAAAGGAGGACAGATAAATAAATGCAAATATATGGAATGGGGTCTGCATCAGAAGCTGGTGTCAGTACCACCTGGGTCTTTGTGTGTGTGTGTGTGTGTGTGTGTGTGTGTGTGTGTGTGTGTGTGTGTGTGTGTGTGTGTGTGTGTGTGTGTGTATCTGTAGAACATTACATATTTCATTATTTTACTTATTATATAAGCCTGTTTGTCCTGTACTTTGAGCAGCATACTTTGTGTCTGTGTGTGAGTGTTTCTTTTTTAAAGGTGTGTCCCAAAGCGTTTTCACAGGTCCATGTTTAGTGCAATGTGAAGGACGCGCCGCCCTTCCACACCCTCCCATCAACAGCACATGAACCCACACTTAGCTCTCATCCCTCTTTGAAGTGCCGCAAGCTTCGGCGGGCCCCCGGCCATCACAACCTCACGAACATAAGGCGGCTTCTGGCAGTGAAAGGCGGGAGAGAGCAATTTGAGGTCGGACATTACAGCGAATGGTAGCCACATCAAACAACCAGCGGGGAGCATAACGAAGACCAAATGCGGTGGCACCATTACCCTAAGTTCTTTTATATCAAGTCAATAACCGCGCTACGCCGGCTGAATGTGCATTAGCATGTCAGAGGATACTGTCTGCACAAGGAGCAGCGACTATAAGCCACTAAAAGTGTGAACTGGTGTCACATGAACTGAAATGATACTTTCCCTACAGTACGTGTAGCCGCGAGCGGTCAGCGTCAACTAAATTCACTCATCTGCCCATGAGGTTGTGATGCGGACGTCTGCATGTAGCCCAAAATAAAGAACTGAGCACCAACTGTGTTGCATGCAGACTATTACTTTATTAAGGATCCCCACGAGTTGTTACCGCAGTAATAACTATTCTTCCGGGGGTCCACCATAACCCAATAAATGCTGGATTTGTAAGACACTGATATTAATATTTGGGATGTTTTGGGACTTTAAAAATGTCTTTAACATAACTATTTTGATATTAAAGAAGCCAGATCATGATACATACTGTACTGGTCGGGACGTTTTACATCTGGAGTAACAACTTTACAACACCAACTGTGTATTAGTGACTCTGAATGCCCTCGAACCTTGTTTGGCATTTCTGTACACTGCAATTTCGGCTGACATATACACAGATACTGATACAATTATCTGCAATGAGCTCTCATGCTGAATTATATGAGCATAGGCTTCTTCTTTTTTTGTGCAGAAAATTTAAAGATTAAAATTGAACACTAGATATATCTGTTACTTCCAGTGAGATCAGTTGAGCTAACATCTCTGACATCTTGAAAAGGCAAGCTTTGTGTTAATGTACAAGTGACAACATAAGACATAGAGGTTAGGTATTGGGCAACTAAAACGACTTAGGTACTTGGATCAAAATAAACCAGCGTTGCCAGTTGGCAGGTCTTCATAGGTTGTTGTAAGTATTTGAATGAACAACCAGTGCTGTTATCTTGCTGGTCTCAAATGTAATATTGATGATTTGGGCCCAACTAAAGAATGTTTTCATTTTGCATTTGAGTTCAATGTGCCAACAAGAACATTTTTGTGACTGCAATGTCGATAATGTCGATGATGTTTTCAGACCCTGTTAGAAGCAGCGTTAAATGAGATCTTTAGAGCTGGTGTGCGCCTGCAGTAAAAGACATAAATTTCTCAGAGTTATGTTGATTTGATTGACTTTTCATTCAAATTGAACAACCGTTAAAACACTTCCCTGCACCCTCACATTGTGGGAGAGATTTTGTTTCATTTTGAATGTGGGTGAAACGTATTTTTTTTTAAGTCTGCAGTCAAAACAATCATTGCTTTTTTGCTTTTTATGGGTGGACTAATTGAGTTTACCTGAGCAATTGTGTATTTCCAATAGGGCTGGGCGATAAATCGATTTAATCGATTAATTCGAATGTGTGCTTTAAGGCGATGTGTTTTATTGAAAATCGAGAAAATCGCCCCCACCCCTCCCCCCCCGTTGGGTTCCCGTAGTAGAGTGCGCGCGCATTGTTTACAAACGAAAACAATGGCGGCCAGCAGTGAAGCTCTCGTTCTTAAGAGAGGGAAGAATGTGTCTTCGGTGGTCTGGAAATGGTTCGGGTTCGTGTCATCTGACACAGAACAAACAGCACCACGATGTAAGGTCTGTCTAAAAGCTATTGCTACAAAATCAAGCAGCACAACTAATTTAATGCAGCACCTCAAACAGAGGCATGCCGCCGAGTGGGAGAAGCGTTGTTGCCCTGAGGAGGGAGCAGGACCGCGGGAGCACAAGCGACGCCGCCGCCACCGCCACCTCACAACAACAACCCAGCATTTTGGAGACATTCACCAACTGTACTCCGCATGAGAAGAAGAGTGCCCGGTGGAAAGCCATCACGGATGCAGTCGCGATGTATATCGCAAAAGATATGGTGCCCATATACACCGTGGAAAAGCCGGGGTTTATTCACCTTCTCAAAGCTTTGGACCCCAGATACGTGCTACCAAGCCGTAAACATTTTTCTGACGTTGCCTTGCCTCGGCTGTACAATAGTACACGCCAAAGGATCTCTGCGGAGCTGGAGGGGATGTCATTCTACTCCGCAACAACTGACCTGTGGTCCAGCAGGTTGACCCAGACACCGATCCACTTGACTGGTGGAAGCGTCACCAACTTAACTTTCCAAGGCTAAGTACTTTAGCAAAGAAATACCTCTCTGTGCCAGCTACAAGTGCCCCCTCTGAGAGGCTTTTCAGTGTGTGGGGGGGCATTGTTACATGCCACCGTGCATGCCTGAAGCCAGAGGTAGTAGACAGGCTTGTCTTCCTGGCAAAAAATATTTAGAAAAAACATGCACTACTGTTTAATACTGTTGGTTATGTTGTGAATGCACTTGATTTTGTTTACATGCACTTATTTACTATGCAAAATATGTTATGTTGATGTTAGATCAGATGTTGCACTTTTGAAAATGTGAATGTTAAAGGGTCACATACATTTTATTTCATGCTGTGTTTGTATCAGTGTATTCAGTTAGAAAAGCTTACTGTAAAAAAGTTACATTTGCACAGTTGTTTACAATGGAAGGCTACTATTTAATGCCATTTAATGTTATGTTTAATTTAATTTTATATTTAAATGATTCAGGGAAACAAAAGAGTGACGAAATACTTTTTGTATACTACAGGCACCTTCCTACAATGTTCAGGTTTTGTTTGCACTTTATTTTTATCAACCTACTTGGGAAAATCATCACAAAATAAAATAAAAAATTGTTTTCAACAGCTTCTGTCATCTGCAAAAAATTTTGGGGGAAAAAATCGATTTAAATCGTGAATCGGATTTTTTGTAAAAAAATCGGAGATTTTTTTTTTAGGCCATATCGCCCAGCCCTAATTTCCAATAGCCATTTCAAGGACTACACACAGAAATACGGTAATACACACGTGAAGTAATTGTACTTTTTCAGCTCGTTCTCACATGTTTATCTCCAACAAGTCAACGGACGCTTTTACACAATTACACAATTATTGTATAAAAACAAACTTTTCGATATCATCGTTCAGCGTGGTGTTATCAACTGAACTCTTCCAAGTCAATCCTTAACAAACAAGCTGGATGTCATCTCCCAGCCCACAGTTGGCTTCTCTACAAGCCTGCAGCCATAGATATGGCTGGGTTATCAAGCAACACCACCACGAGCCTGTGAATCACTACATACAACTGGGTGTGTGTCTTGTTTGTTCTGCGAAAAAAACCATTCAAACCCAGAGATATCCTACCAGCTCTCTGGTGCCACAAAGTCTTGTCCTGACTGTGAACCAAACCCACCGCAGACCTCATTCTCACATACTATACCCGGACAATAAAGGCGGTGTGTGGTTACATGTGCCAACGAAAAGATCATTTGCAGTGACTGGCTGGACTTTCTTGCAATATTGACACAATGTACTAAATCCATTCTATCTGGACGACTGGAAGTATACTTTTTGTAACCTGCTCGGCAGCACTGAGCCGTCAGTAATGCTGACATAAACGCACCCATCACATTACTTACATCTGCCGTGTTCGCATCTGTCTCCCAACTCATCTGCAAAATCTTCCGCAGGAGTCTCCTCAAAACCTCGGGCACGTTTACAGATATTCCACTCGCAATCTGCTGCAGTGTGGCGTCTCGTTTTGTGAACAAACATGCCGTATGTACCGGAAGTACACACAGTGTTGTCCAACTCCCTGCCCTTTCTGACTTGAACGCCTTTCAAAAGAATTATCTACATCAAGACGCCTTTCTGCCAATTGCACTTTGAAAAGATGCGCTGGCACACATTTTGTTGGATGCTTCGGTTGTGTCTGCTGCCAATAATCTTTCCTCTAAAAAAAAATGTTTAGACCGTCGGACATTTAAATTTACTGTCGGCCGATTGGCATATTAATTACCTTACGTATGTATAAACAAAGGTTAAATCAAGAAACTTACGGGCAACTGGTGTCACAGTGCCATGGATGTTTTGAAATGGTAATCTAGCATTATGTAAATTGATTTAGTCCTCTTCCAGAACTGCATGCATCTATGGATTACTATGCTCCTGATTGGTTCCTTCCGCTACCCCTTTGTCCATAACTTGAATGAACTGTCCTGTTGCATTAATAAGCAACTGCTAAAGAAGTGTTATGTTAATATCTGACTCAGAAAGACAATGTACAATTACCCTGCCAACTGACCTTTCAAAAGACACACATTTGCTCACATTTGATTGGATATATTGGTCCTGGCAACAAACTTGGGAAATGTGTCTTTCTGTTGGCAACTGCTGTATGTAAACTGCATTCACTGACAACTGTAAGCAGAGGTCTTCTGTACCGCAGAAAACCAGAGTTGCATGCACATATGAGAAACAATTGGGGTGACTCTCCAAGCCCAAAGAATATATTACTAAGCACCATTACAGAAAGCAATGAAATGTGTCATTTACCCTTCGGTGGACAGTTTTAGTTGAAGTGTTTTCACAGCGCCACAGGAGCACATATTTTTAGAACGGTCGGCTCTTCGGGGAATCGGCACCGTGACCTGACATTAAGGAAACCAAACTGGGCAACGATAGCTTTTCCCAGCAGCTACTGGGAGATGAATTACAAATAAATGTTCTGTGTTATTAGTCAGGGTAAGGCCTTAGTTGACACACAAATAAAAAAGAAAAAGCATGCTCATTTTCAGGTGAATGAGGGCATGTTGCTTTGTAGCAGTTTGACTCCGGGCTAGTGAGTGGAAGTCTTGGCTCTTTCAAGAGCCAGTATGAGACGAATCCAATGCATCTTGTCAATGAATAGTGTCCATTGATTCCACCACATCAAACTCACTTCCTCTTCACAGAGCCCCTTGCATGTCTCTTCCTTTGGTTTTTTCTTGTGTGTGTGTGTGCGTGTGAGAGTGTGCACATCCAAAGATTCTGTTCGAACAAAGGAAAATCCATCCAAGATGAGAATTTATCTAACTTTCATGTGTCCTCCGACAGTCCTGAACGAACTGCAGACGAGAGAGAAATCTCGGACCCGCTGATTTGACACGGATTGAGAGTGACTGATTGTTTGAGGGCACGGCGACAGTTGCTAGGCTAGGAAGGTCATGCTTACGTTGACTGATGAACTATCTGCACGAACAAACAGAAGATGCATAGACGAGCTGACCTCAGACCCACGGTATTAAGGTATTAAGGCAGAAATTGCGATGCGACCTGCGCCGTTCTGCCAGCACAGAGAGGCACCTCGGTGCACAGCGACAGCGGTATCAGTGTGAGATCTCCTGAAGAGGAATGGAGCTGTAATGTCATTTATCTGCAGGCCTCTGTTAACGTTTGCTCTCAGAGAAGTACGGAATTGAGATAAAAGCTGTGGACCAATCGAGTGCCAGCCTGGCCTAGAGCCTGGCTGAGCTGATGACACGCCGATAAAAGGCGACGGATGAGAACACATGCTACGTCTTCAGATCTCAGCGGCTCCATTCATCTGGGGCCCTGCGTCGCATACAAGTCGGCAAAGCTTGCAAGCGCTATACCAAAATCAATACTCGGCGGACTGGTTTGCTCCTTTTTTTATGATAGGTCTGGTCGTAAAGTTAAGTATGAGTCATTATCAAGAAGAGCATAATTTCCCAGATGTATGTCATTAACGAGGGCCTTTCAGGCTTCGGTCAGTGGTAGTCTTGTTTATGAATGTGGCGAGCGTGCAGTGGTCCAGAAGAGTGACATGGGGTTTCACAGGGAGCCATAAACCACCGCCCCCGGGGGCCACTATTGTCCAATCAAGACAATGGACTTCGATCCGGTTGATTATATTGATAACTCTTTAAACTATTGCTTCACTTTAATAATATATCACCTTTCAACTCAACATCTCTTCCCAGTTACATTTGTTTTGATTAACATGTGCTGTGCCTGAAGAAGTTCTCTCGAGCACTTTTAAGTTCAGTGAATCACACCGTGTGAGCGCTTTCCTGCCTCTTCTCTGATGTTGATTGTTTTTAGACTACAAAAAAAGACGATTGGATTTCTTGACAATGATGCTTTTCGACTAATTACTGCAGCGACCCACAACACTTATCAGCCCTCCCCCGACTGACTGCCTTGCAGTTACAATTTTTGAAACAATGAGTCAATGAGTCCGGCACTGCTTTTGTCCAGAAGTGGACAAAAGCAGGCTTCACATTTCAAGGCAGCAGTCGTCCATTTTGCCGGCTGAAATTACAATTTTATCTGAAGCTAGCTACCTAATTAAGCTAACGCTCCATGGATTGGTTGAAAACGCTGTCTTCTGCTCGCATGTTCATAATTTCAAAGTAGGGCTACAAGATACATAGTTTTTTCTTCGTAAGTTGACATTGAGATATTGCTATATCGATAAAAAACAGTATGTTAAAATGTTACCATTATTCATTTTATTTTGGTGCCTTCTGTGTTCAGCTCAATGTTCAATTTCTTCAATAAAAGAATGTTTGAAATATTTCCAAGCAGTGTGCTGAAAAGCAGCAGAATGGCAGAAGTGAGAACACTTTCATATCTGTTTCACTAAAATTGTTATTGCAAAATTCCACAATGTTATTCCATATCTTCCTCATATCATGCAGCTAATATGTTTTCACATTAAACATGACAAGAGAAAGGTTTTTAAGATGAGGACTAACCACTGTGTCTGACAAAGCCAACACATAATTGTAATAAACCTCCCCAAAATAAACGATAATCTACACTCTGATAGCATCAAGGGGCTGGTTCCAGACAATGGAGAAATACTCAGTGGGTGTGCCAGTCATGAACATGGCTTTTTTCATAGCCTGTATCCCCACAAATGAATACTGTATAGCTGTCAATGAAATGGCCCTGCTAGGAACACTTTCACGTAACAACTGTAGGTTGTTAGCTGCGTAATCATGCTGTTGCATCCTATGTTGGAGCAAATAAAACCCTGTTTAATCCATTCATCACATATTTGCTGGTGTTTGCAGAGTATTGTTGTTACTACAGTTCCATGCACACTGCTTCAACATGTAGAGAAATCCAAATGCTTGCCGTAACTAGTTACGGTTGCCAAGCTATGATTGGACATTCTCCGTTCGGAGAAGGGTTAAATGAAAACTAGGTTAACAACAAATGCACGTCAAAAGGAAAACAAATGATATAAAATAGTAACATCGCAGGTCTTACCTTGAAGTCACAAATGCACGTCACCATGTTCCCAATCCGTAGACATTCCCCGTCGAACTTGCATGTGTTGGTGTCGCACAAGAACAGGTCTGTGTCCTGGTCATCAAAACCTGGAGGACCAAAGCCAACAAGAGACATCAGTGACTAAGTGTTTTTTCTCTGTTCGGCCCTCAAGCAACGCTAACCTGAGCCCGATCTGGGGTCGTCCATGATGAGTGTCCACCATTAGTCATGGCTCCCACAGCACAAGGCCCTCTTTGATCACATACTGTGCACTTTTAAAAAGACAATGCAAGTACACGTTCTTGTCCTTAGCTGCCAAAATGATGAAATACATGTAAAAGAGACTAGTCTCTGGACTCTACTGGAGGCACGAACAAAATATATTTCTTCATTTGTTGTTTCGATGACGGTGGCGGTGAACAGAGCTTCATACGTCGGCCTACAAGCTCGCGTAGGTGTTCCATAAGGGTTGCGTGTGGTGACTGTAGAGGCCACTGCATGTGATGCCCATCTGCATTCGTCACGCTTCTCTACTCATTTATTCAGGTTGTTTCTGTGACATTTGTGTACAACGAGTCTGACTCTGGGGCGTTGTCCTGGAGAGGCAAACCTGGGATATGATCCGATTCAGGCTGCGTTAGGGATCTCAAATGACTCCAACAAAGCATCCTGAATCAAATCAAAGAGTCACATGTGCATGAGACTAGACCGAGCTCGGGGCTATCAGTCTACCTGAACTGATTGCTTGCACAAAAAAAACAAAAAATGCAACCCCTTATACATACAGGCTTTTGCATTTCAAAGTACATAGGTCTACATTCACTTGAATTCTAGCTGTCATGGAGCAGAAAATATGACGTTATAGCATTATGATGTATCATTGTGTGGACCTTACAGTATCATCTCATTCATTTCAAGGTAAAAGAAGCAAAAGGTTTTACTCCAAGTTTGCCGTACGTATACATTTTAAATTACTGGTGAGAAAGTTAAACTCATTATGATATGATACTGAAGATATTGGCACAGGCCACAGTGGTCCTAATTTATGAGAAGCAAAACATTTCTAGTCACATTATTTGTCATCAAACCCGATGAAAAAAAAAACATACTCTGCTTATTTTGATGATGAATTACTAATTCCTTGATGATAACGCAAATGAGTCTGATTACACCATGTTTTGGAATGCAGTGTAGTAAAAAAAATCATATTTTTCTGATTCTCAGTTTGTTTATACTGCTTATGCATATGGAGGGCTTAGTGTAAAAGTCATTATTATGCATCTAAAATCAGCTTCATCAGCTTCAAGAGACACGTGAGCCTGAGCACGACAAGACCCGGAGGGGGCCTTCAACGGTGGTCCTGCCTATGGCCCCAGAGACACGGAGTCGGGCTGGTCGGTTGATCCGGGCCCCGAGACATTAATGGTTGGGACTAATCTCGGGAGTTAGTGAATTCTGGGGGGGCGCATGTAGGGAACGACCGAATTCACGGGGCCCCTTTAAGGAAAGGGACGTAACCCTGGTGACAGGGGGGGTTAAAGGGTGGCAGGAAGTGAATGAGTTTGTTTTTGTATGGATGGAAATAAATGGCCACATGGTGCAGCCAAAGGGAATACTCGCCTCCTTGTTTGTTTCCACGCACCTACAATATGTAACTTTCACAAGGGATTATGATGCTGTTGGCCTTGAAAGTCCATTGGTCAAGCTCTAGTCGTCACCTTGCAACCATGCTTGCAAATAAAGCACAACAGGGCGACTGCAGCAAAATAACCCAGAGAACTGTGGGTACTGATACAATGATAACAATGCAAAACACCTTATATTGTGTTATCAACTGAAATCTAAGATATATTTTTACTTCAACTGACCCAATACTAAGTTCCGCCCTCAAACGCAGACTGGCCAGTCATAGCGTAGCTTTCGGCCAGCTCTCGCCAAGGTCACTTTTACACTGCGATCTGTAAAAGTGACCGACTTCTATCTTTCTAACTGGTTTTCACTACTGAATCAGATATATCCTAGAAACGCATTTTGTAGATCCTTCTTTCTGAAGGTCATATTTTAATGAAGCATTAAATATGACAAATATTGGAATTTAACAAGAGCCTGACGTCCGGAATGCGTGGTATAGTTGGAATGTGAAGCAGATGATGTAAAAAAGAAACCTACCTTTGATGTTTAACTATGCACAATGTGCGGCTTGTCCCACTATTTGTCTCAGTTCATGCTTTGTAGCCTCATGGAAAACTGTTTAAAGCTACAACATGTAACATATTTGACCGATGTAAGTCAGACGAAGTCAATATGAATTGAAAATGTTGAGGTACAAACATCTCTTAAAAGTACTATAACTAATATTCAGGTTATGAACTAACTTTTATTAATTATTTAACCAGACAACTTCAGTATGAACAAAAATCAAACAAAGAATTTACAGTTTTTCTGAAATAATCCACTTCATCAAAAAGGGCTTTGAAACCTCCTTTACAGTTTTAATCCCCAGGAGAGTTCCAGGTGCTATTGATACAAAACCTCACAAGAGCTACTCAAATAAAAAAGTTGAATTTAACTCAAAATGAACCCCAAAGCCCTGGTAGAAAACAGGCCGATTTTATCACCCCAAAAAGTTCTCAATGTCCTCGGTTTTGGGCTCTTTACCATCAACATTATGAGCCGGAGGTTTTATTTTCCATTCATAGACAGGCTTATTATAATGGACACTTATACTCAGCACCTTCCGTAACCCGACTGTAATAACCGATGCCCCTTTCCACTTCTAAAAGCCCTCCTTGGCACGGAACAACCTATCAGGCGGTAATACCCCATGGAAGAGAGGCCCAGTGTTCACAGGGAACCTGTCATTTGCCAGGGTCCTGAATGACCGTAGAGTGCAAGCCCTCTGTGCAAATATACAATCATCGAGCCAAGAACAGTGACATGAGAGGTCTCGACGCTTGGAGTGCATCGACGGAACAAAGCCCTCAGATGGAAGAGGGCCATATTGTACGAGGAAATCTGGAAAGCCACAAAAAAAACCAAATAATTGGCACATGGGAAACTGGCATGGTGACACCCACTGGAGAGAGGCATTGTTATGAGAATCAATCATACTACTGGCCAGGTGTATATAAATGACTGTAAAATATCACATACTTTTCACACCGGACTCTTTGTAAAATGGGAAATGTTTTGTTGTGTGTGAAACCACTCCAAGCGTCTAATTTGATAGTTTGATATTTTAGCTTTTTTTTTTTTTCAGGGTTCACTGGAGAGCAGGCTATGGAAAACAACAAATGGAAGTTAAAAAAAAGAGATAATGTGGTGTCCTCCTCATGCCATTAAACCTCTTTATCAAGAAACAGATGTGCAGCTTGGACATCGCCAGGAGCCACGAAGCAAGAAGAACACATGTATCGTGGTAGACAACAATATAGAGGAATTCATTACCGATGGAGTCATCCTCATGAGCAACAGTGCAATCGAGACTTACAAATAAAAATACACAATTTGACTACATTAGAATTACAAAAAAACAACAACTGTGAACTGTTTACAAGGATGTAAGTGACTCACCCGCTTTTGTTATGGATGTCAAGCCTCTGAATGAAACAAGTACGACACATCATAGAATAAATGTCCCAGATGATCACCTCTCAGAAACATCAGGGCCAACAGGGTTTTGGCTTCAAAGAGAAGTCAGCACAAATCTTAATTAGTTGTATGACAATGATTGCCTTAAAGCGAGTGCAAATATAGATTTACAGTAATGGTACAACCTGAGAGGCAATTTCTCATACTTGTCAGTTTAAGGGCTGAGGGAATGCAATATTCTTAAAAAATTTCGTTACTGTCACAGAAATAAATGACGTACGTTCACCCCAACATGCAAGCTAGTTTTCATCATCCTAGGGACGTTGTCGTTTACCCATGAAACTAATTTAGTCATTGCTACAATCCCTTTTGGGTCTCTCTCAAGTGGCAGCTGTTTTGAATTCTGCAATCTGAGTGCATACGTTAGGAAAACATCAACACCGCTATTTGCAAGATTTGTGGCAAAAAAGCAATTTCTTCACAGCATGAACATTATGTCATATGCTAAAAATAAGGGCTGTCAGGGAGATTGTTCTGGGGAGTGAGACTTATTGTGTTTGTAATAGCTCAAAGCATATAGTTTGAATCCAAACATGATAATTCATTTTTTTATTTTTGTCCACATTTACTACTTAAGCTTCTCGGTTTGTCCAACACAAATCGTTTTCTTTGTTGAGCATGTAAAGATACTAACCCTGACAGCTCTGCACGCCCATCACGTTTTCAGAGAGTGTAATATCAACATCCGCAGCATTTGACAAAGAAAAGCATTTACTGGTATTATTCTGTCTCTTTGGGATCCATTTCTGAGCTGAAATTCAGTTCCGACAACTACAGATTGCTT